>NC_090933.1:120839572-121142602 GCF_040938575.1 Ambystoma mexicanum | reverse complement strand
GATAACACTAAAACCAGGAGCAATATTATCACAAGCAAAGCAATACCCCTTAACAAAGGAGGCAGGTGAGGACATTTATGAAACCATCAGCACCCTCATTGAGAGAGGCATCTTGGTAGCTGTAAGGGATTTCATTCAGGCACACACCCAGGTCTCGCCTAGCATGTAGTGCGCAAATTAAACCCTTATTTATTTTTATCTATAAGTTCAATATTCTGAATGATATACCACTCATATCACACGCTTCTCAAAATACCCCACCGGTCACACTGAACCAGGAATCAGGCTAGTTTGCAACGGTAAATATTTATTTATGTATTAGAATTTGAATCACAATATATTTTTAATAGGTAACAACAATCACCAATGGGGTGACAGGAACAATGAATAATATCTTGAATGCACTGGGAATCAGGTTACAAACACAAAAAGAATGCAGCAAGGAAATAATATTTTTGGTTGGTTTGGAACAGATAGCACTATGGTTAGAGGTTCCCCCTGCAACACCCATCAACTCACCAATAGGCAATTTAAATAGTTGTGAGGAGAGAGCAGGTATTCAGGAATAATACAGACCAAACAGAATATCACGGCCACCTTCCCCCTTTACACACAAGAGAAAAACGAATTTGACTTTTCAACTGTCATGTTGGCTTTGAAACTGGCTGAGCAAAAACACTAAATGTGGTAAAAAAATGCTTAAATGATTATACATTTCTACGGGAGCTGCTTTGAACAGATGCAAGCAAGCAAAAGCAATGATTTAATCCAAAGAAAACATTTGGAATCTCAAAGGCAAAGTGGGAAATAATTTAAAGGCAATTCACACGTGTAAAACCTTTGCAAAACATACATTCGCAGCAAACCTTTACTATGCGATTTTTGACAAAAACGGGTCAAATACACTGCTCTGCGATTTTAGTTGTGGAGATAGCTGAGGATGTTAGGTATCAGTAGGAATTGAAATTTTGTTTCTATTTTAAAAACGGAGGGAGTTATGGAGGTTTTAGTGAGAGGTGGTTTTTGGAAATAAAGAGCCGAATTTGGACAAGCACTTCAGTTTTAAATCAGAAAATATGGGTTATGCTTTTACTCAAGACTGGAGCATGCAGGCTAGACAACCAGGTTGGGACGAAGTAAGCCCTGAGACTGATTCATAACTTCAGTAACAGATCCCCATCGCCTTCCCCGGCGGAACCAGTCCAAACACTTGAAGTGGGATTTTTGGATGAGAGTTACACAAATAAAAATGACTATGAAAATGACACTTTAGCAAATAGACAGAATAAAATAGGAATAAGATTTTGATGCTGTTACTGGTTATGAAATTAAGGACAGTTCAGAGATTTAGGATAGAACAAGATAAGGCAAGGTATACAATAGTTCTCTAGCGTCCTGTTAATAATCACAATCCACTGGGATTTAAGATTTTTGGCCTGTCGAGATTCTGGTCAATGGATCGGTCTATCAGGGAAGGACAGCACATCAGCTAGGATCAGCTAGGCCGGTCACCGGAACTGCACGGGATCTTCTTGTTTCTGGATATTTCAGATCAGTGGGATTGCGAGTTCAGCAGGCAAGCATTATGGTAGCAAGCCAGATAATTTCAGGATGCTTCCCCACACCACAGCCCTCCACTGGGTTGTAAGGATAGGTTAAGGATTAATTGATGATAGAGGCCTAGCTGAAAATGGTTCAGCTACTGCTTGGCCTGGTGATTGGCATCTGGAAGGATGTTAAAGGCTGGATGTTGAATGCTGGATCAGAGTGCTTCGCTGGAATCAGAAGGGAGAGTGTGTGTGTATGTGTTGTCAGATGTCCCTATTTATCCTTTCAAATGACAACACAAAAATGGGTGTGTGGGCCGGCTTAATTAAGCTGGTCCCTGTGAACATGGATTGGATCAGAGCCTCATCTTCGGCTTGCACCAGAGTGATTGGATCAAGGACAGATGTCAAGTTTTATGGTTTGGTTTTTACAATCCTTAGAAACCTCCCCTAGCCACTAGTATCAAAATCGAATTTTGTCCTAAATACAAATTTATACATTTGTAACATCTTCGAAAATCACTACAAGAATGACATATTTTATGTAGTATCTGTTCCTTAAAATCCCGCAGTTGTGAGACCTTGTTTCGCCTTTCTGCAGCATTTTGTCCATTTCTCCATGAAAACATTTTCCAAACTTTCTCCAAATTTACACAAATATGCGTGTTTACCTTAGGAATGTGTGTGCAAAGTTTAACAATTCTAGCATAAATACAGTTCCCATAAAACCACATAGATTGCCATTCCTGTTCAGAATATGCTACTCAGTTCCACCATGTTTTGAAATGTAGGGCCAAAAATTAGAGTAACAAATTTGCCCTTTTTAGATTTTGCACCACTTCTGATAGCGAGTTATAAGTCTCTAAAAAATGTTCATTACATATTCTTAGCAGCAAATGGTCCGCCTTTTGTCTGTCTCTGGAGACAAGGAGCAGCCCGCCACCTTTGGGATTTCCTTCTGCAGGCCTAGTTTACAACCTTTCACATGTTCATTTCCTTGCCTGGAGAATCTGCCATTGTTCAGTCCTTGGAAGCAGACACAAGTCTGTCGTACCCCCCAATTATCATATGTCAGTGAGCATCTGCTGAGAGGAATCCCTCCCCTTGGGTGGAAACCTGTTTTTCAACTTCTTGCAGGTCCAGTCAGCCTAAGTTAAATTTTAATTTCTTGACTTTGAAATCCAGCACAAAACAAACTTGTAGCATCAGATGACATAGATAAATTACATTCTTAGCTTTAAACCTGTGGGATCAAAACAACTGATATCCATGTTCCTTTCAGCAACAGTCCTTTTATATTTGCTAATCCGGAAGATCTTTAGTTTTAGACAACTTTAAGTTTAATCAGGAGAGCCCATTTGACAGGAACTGTCATTCACAGGCAATCCAGTTTTGCTGAGAAAATGTTTTACTCTTAACATTTCAGGACCTTGTAAATTCAAAGTGCTTCATTAGATGAAATTACTTTTTAGCGCCAAGCAAGTGTTGGACAGTGTTTTGTACAGGTATTTTGCAGTGTCAGCAGCAAAGTAGATGTCATTTACAGGCGAATTTTGGAGTTTCAATGACAAAGCGCTACTTCGCCCTCTGTACTCCATGTTTACTTGTTCCACCACACATGCACTATGGGTGGCAGGTTGTGTAGACATCTTTTTGTGTGTGGAAAATGCGGTTTTGGAGGTTTTGGCGCGCACAAGGGCTTTGGCGCAATTTTGCTGTTTCTCGCACCATAGATAGCAGAGTGAGGCCGCATAGTATAGCAGAGTGGCTCAATATATCCCACATACCATCATAATCTCCATGCAACACTGCAGTGTACCCCGTACACAAGGCAAATAGGGGTTCATGGCATTTTATCCAGGATTTACGCTCTCTTAACGACATTGTAGAAGCAGAATATCCAGTAGCAGCAATGATCCTGTGTGGCATTCTCGCAGAAGCCACCTGCTTCATGGTGATCGATTCTTTTCAGTACCCTCACACCCAGGCTCAGAAGATTTGACCAGCTTTATGTATCGCAACCAGAAGTGGAAACACACTCGGCTTCCACAAGGGTACTGTAAGTCACCATCCATCTTCAACAGGGAGATGCAAATGGATTCGAGCAACATTGAAACAGAAAGTACAGTGCTACAATATGTAGATGACATTTTGATCTGTAGCGAGACGGAAGACCAGTGCAGACCATATTCTGTACACATGCTCACAGTACTAGCAGATAAGGGGTACAAAGTAGACAAGGCCAAACTCTAGTACTGTCAAAAGTAGGTGCTGTACATTGGACAATTGATATTTAAAGATGGAAGACACATCACCCCTAAGAGAGCGCAGGCAGTGCAGAACACACCACAGCCCAAAACAGTGAGGGAAATGCAACAGTTCCTCAGGTTGTGCAACTATTGCAGCGCATGGGTTTTTGATTACAGTACATATATCAGGCCCTTGCTAACTGCATTAAAGGAGCCTCAAAGAGGAGCAAAACCACTGGCCTGGAAGCAGCAAATGACAGAAGCATTCACTGAGCTGAAGGAAACAATATGCACGGCTCCAGTGTTAGTATTACAAAAGGGAATTCTTCCTGTTCTCACACACCAATAGGTTGAGGAAGATACACTTGAGGGGGGAGAGGTCCTCTATATTGATGGTTCCTCAATAATTGATCAAGGCGATGGGATAATGAGAACAGGGGCTGCTGTGGTAAGACTAAGAGAAGAGGGGACAAGTGAGGTAGTGTTGAGTGCCAGGCTACCACCCCATTATTCAGCGCAAGAGAGCAGATTGAAGTGATTGACCTGAAGGAGCGTTTTGCCAAAACCCAGTAGAGCAAAGGAAGAACTGGCTTCATTGTTTGCCACTGGCACTATTTGAACTGCGCAACAAGCCAGACTCTGACCACCATTTAATGCCCCATGAGGTGGTGATGGGGTGGCGCATACTGCAGAATTATGGGCCAGGAAATTTATGAATTTGTAACTTCACTGGTTTCTAGTGCTTCTTTAATTTCTCGCCTGATACAACAGACCTAAAGCAGGCCAGAGGAAACTGTGGATGAATACAGATGACCCAGAGCAACAATCCCTTAGTGCACATCGGGGACCAAGTCCTCGCACAAAATTTCTCATGGTACTGGAACGCACCGCACTTCACTGGTCCTCACATCGGTGAGGCAGTCACCGACCGAGCGGTCCGACTAGAAGTGAAGACAGCTTGGCTCCACCTCAACAACATCAAGCCCTACACGGCATCAGCCTCACCCAGATATACAACTGCAGAGGTCGACAGTGCCAACATCACACCTAATACCGACTCACAGCAATATTGGTGCAACTTGACCCCTAAGAAACACTGCCCATTTCCTACCCAAACTTATGCCCAGAGCCAGCGCTACAACCAGACTACGTGTGCACATTCAACAGCAGTAACGCAATTTAATTCTCTCTTTTCTCGCACACGCAGGTTATGCCCATTTGACAGCTGTAACACGATTTAACCGTTTTTGTTTCTCGCACATGCAGGGTGCTGCAACTGTTGATATAATTGTTAGAGAAGTAGCTTGATGTTGCCTCCCATTGACCACCCTAAAGCGTTTTCCAATCCATTTGTCCATGCTATAAAATGACCCAGAAATATTAGAGCACGGTCCCCTGAGATATACTACCTTGCATTCATAGATTATCTGACCCAAGCATACCCTCAACTTGAACGTAGCGCATATCCCATCCTGTCCACATTACGTCACTCATCCACATAGAAAATTAGGGAGGAGGTCATTATATGGGCACTTAACGATTACTTAGTTCGCTGAGCTTGACTAATACTTACAATTACTAAATACCCCTGCTGTACATCACATGTGGACTTACAGCTCTCACATGCACCTATGACGCATGCACCTACAACTCATGCTCCTACCACACACATGCTTAAAATACACACTCTTATGATGCAATCCTATGACATGCACTCCTACAACACATGTCTCAACGACACACACTCTTTAAACAAATACTCCTCCTACAGAGGCACCTACAACATGCTCTGCAATCACTTACGCAGAGCTGGTGCATTACAAAATAAACATCTTCAAAAAACTCACATCAAAGTCAAGTCAAAGCTGATATTGATGTCCATTGTAAGTTGATGGAATAAATGTACACTTTCAATACAGAGCGTATGCGTTTTAGAATACAAACATTGCACAATTAACATCTCCTAAAAACTAACACTAAAGGCAAGTCTGAACTGTTTTAATGTGACTTATAATGTGATGGAATAAACGTACATTTTCAATACGAACTGTCCTCAGAGTGTATGCATTGACTTTGATGTCAGTTTCAAGGTGTTGGAATAAAAGTACACTTTTCATACAAACTGTACACATATTGTGCACCTACAACATGTGCACCTACGGCACATGCACCTATGACACATGCACCAAGGACACATGCTCCTATGACACATGCTACTACAACCCCCCCTTAGAACTGAAGGAAAAAAAGACCAAGAGATTGCTTGCAAGGATAACAAGGTTTAATTGTACAAAAAGTAAAGGTGTCAACAGAGGACTCTGCTGCTCAAGAACATTCTGCCTGAAGTAACATGAAGCGTCCACAGCGTCATTAAGGATGTCATCCATAGGGTCTGAACCCGCACAGCTGGTTGGTGTGACCATATACAAGGTCCTGCTCCATAGGGGATGCCGGGCTATGATTGGTTCCCGTTTCTGCCGTCCGTCTGTTCCCACGTGGGTCAGCTGGGCTCATCTCTACAGGGAGTGAAGGTCAGGCTCTTCACATGTTGCTGTTCCAAGGCTACTATTGTACATTAATTCTACTACTACATCGCCATGGCATGGACCTGGGAGACTGGGAGACTGGCACCAGGGGGAACGGAAGGAATACAATCATACTGACCCACAAATTCTGTGCTCTGTTCATTTCGCATCCCTTCGCATCCAAGGCTTCCACCTTCATTTTGATCTATAATGTATCCCTCCCTGTACCTCGTTCTACAAGGGGTGTATGGGAAGGGGTGAAGTGGTCGTGCATGTTCAGATCTTTTACGACCATTGGTTTTATCGCTGGTGGGCTGAAGTCACTCACTATCGTGGAATATAGGGGTTCTCAGGCCGGGTCAGTGAGAGGTGCCATTACTCTTGGATGGCTGGTGAGAGTTGGGGACCTAGCTGGAATGAACGTGCTGTGAGGAGTCTGGTGCTGTCTCGTGGCCTTGCAGGACACATTCTTTCTCTGGGATCATAAGTAATTGCAACAGTTTAAGAAACAATGGGAGGGTTCTGTGGTAATTTAGCAGCGCGGCTATTCTTCCCTCCGTGTTGGAGTCTGCTAACGTCTCTTCCCCAGGTCAATGTTTCACCGCGCAGACATGTAGGCCTGCCTGTGTCTTCCATGACTACAACATGAAGTCTCAATATATTTGCACCATACCATTAGGTATCTGTTACTTCCCCAATATTATGTGTGTGTTGGTCGCCTTAGCATAGCCTTCTCCCCCTTGATATGTCACACGGCTACCTATGGGATTCGCCTCACTCTATAGCACCTAGATGGGTGGGATAGACACATTTCCATCCCAACATTCCCCCTTTCCCTTTCATTACTTTTACAGTAACACATTCCTCCCCATATTTGCGCTCATTTTCCCTTCTTACTGCAGCTTCATATGTGGGTGTTCCCTTTATCGGCATCCATGCCCTACACACATTTTGTAAGTTTCCTCCTACTCGTGCATGTTCTTCAGGCGTACAAGTCATGTAGATGCAGCCCCTGTCAAATCTACCCATATTTCCTTATCATTTTTGGGGTCTGGGGGAGGGACAATGGTCGCCTGGTACAGTCGTTCAACTTAATCTCGGTAGGGGATAGGGACCATGTGGGGAATAGGTTGGTCGGTTTGTACTTCTATCTCCTTTGTGCTACGAGGTACTTTTCGAATGCCAATATCGACCATCATCATTGTGCTATTAGGCACTGCTTTGGGACAACACTGGAGACCCAACTGGCATGTACAGAAGATGACCAAGATGAACAAGATTATGGGCACCAACATCTTCACCAGTTCTCCCATCCAGGAAGAGGTGCAGCTGATGGCCAGTGCAAACCAGTACCCCTCTTGAACCCCTGCTTCTTCTTTACCTCAGGTAGCATATTGCAGCAATGACGTGTGACAGAGTCCATTCTCAGCATCTCCGGAAGGTACGAATGTGCAACATGAACTCCCTATCTTTTTGGCCACGCCACCTTCCATCGCCGTCAGCATATCTAGGACATAGCGGATCGGCATCATCATCAGTCTTCGGGCGCGCAGCTCAACCCTTATGACGCTGAACCCCTTCTCTGTGTCATTTGCCAACTGGACCAGTTCCCAGAGCACAATTTGGAGCGATTTGGCATTGGCTCATACTTGTACACCAGGTAGCAATAAGGATGCAAAAAATGTCTCTGCTGATGTGAATAGCTTATATTCTTCCGGTATTTCTTCAAGCAATTGCGATGAGTCATAGGATAGATAGTTTGATGTTCTTTTTTTCTCTGCGGCTGGCCATACACCTATTTCCCCGGGAGGATGCGAAAGTCTGGTGGTGGCGGCACTGTGTTTTGTTCTGCGATCGTTGGGGACACTGTTGGTGTTTCATTGGGCAATGGCCCCCGTTTCAGTTGTTCTTCAGGGACTACTAATAGGGCTTAGTGTATCATAGCTAGCGAGCAATAGCCCTCCATAAGGGTGAGAAGTGCAAATACGCTTGTTGGCCACACACCCAATAGTAGTCCATCAGTGCTGCTATACCTCTCTTTCAATCTGGAATAAACACTGTTCTGTTGCATCGTTTATTTGAGCCGACAAAGACAGTTCCTTCAATGAAAAAGCACAACTCATAGTTCTTTTCTTGGTGCACTTTTACTGGCTTCTACATTGCTGCAATCCATGTCAGATTCGTGATGTGATCTGTCCATGATTGTGTGCATGTTGATTCCATGAGGGCCACAGTTTATTTATCAACACCCCAGGAGTCCTTCGGCTCAGCAAATGAGGCTCATTTCCTGCCACTTGTTAACATACTTTGCTCCTTTGATCACCAACTTTGGTTGTTTTAAACAGTTGGTGTTTGTAGGATTGGTGTTACATTTCGGAGAATCTGGATCGACTAGTTGTAGATGCACATTGGGTACCTGGAAAGTGTCTTTGAGCCTATGTAGCGCAAGATGAATCAGGCATTGTACCCGTAGAATTAGTACTGCTTACGGTACTACAACCTTGCATGCCCCAATGTGTGCAGTATTAACTAGCACACGTAGCAACTACTATTGGTTGTTTGTCTTCCCACTGCACTCATGTCAGAGTGCCAACTATTCGAGTGCTCGGGATGATGGATATCTTCAACTGCATCCAGGCATAGGCCGTGGTATGCATCATATTTGAGCCTACATGCTTGTCTTTTCATTCTGTCATGGCACCATATATATCTCCTTGGTAATCTACTCCTGCTAATCGTGGTGTTATTTCTACTATTTGTGCTACAGAAGAGGTTTTAAATATTTGGAAGTAATATTTCAAACATTTTTCTCATGCATACAGTCATACAGGCACTGGTCTTATTTGCTGGGACGTATTTTACATATATAAGCTTGTGTTTAATGTTTCAGTTAAATTAAGGGATATGCCAGTGAAATTAAGAGGTGTGATTTTGTTCAGGTTCTTTTAGATGGCTTGCCCAGATAAAAGATGGACCCAATATATTCCCAACAGTTACATAAGGAAGGTGAACAAAATGGCTGTGAAACGCAAGCCGCATTGGTACGAATGCATTCTAGTAGAACTAATACAATTTCTATCACTATGCAATGAATAATTTGACGTTGAACCCTCTATCTTGTTTTCACCTGTATTGGGAACAAGAACGGGTATGAAAAAGCGATGGTTGGGCAAGGGGGGTGTGCAGGAGAGGGGAAAAGGGAAAGAAGCTGAAAGGAGAAGGAGGGAGAGAGAGAGAGAGAGAGAGAGAGAGAGAGAGTTTTGTTTTAATTTACAGAGCTTATGTCTCTAGCAGCGATGCATGTTTGGCTTTCTTTTGTACATATACTTATATTGTCAGCATTAAGCTAAGTAAAGTGAGGTAGACTGCTGTGTTCGTTTTAGGTTATTGATGTGGAAGTCAGTGGAGCCCTGCAAATATCTGAGCAGTGTATCCAATATCGAAGCCATTTCACCTTTACTGCGAGAGGGGTGGAAAACACTACTTCGGAGGGCCCATGGAACCTGCAGTTGTTCCACTTGGGCATAAAACATCTGACATACACCACCTCCACCGGCAACAGTGGTTAGGTGGGTGCTGTGTCAGCCGCTGGAACCATAACATTTTGGGCGTTGTCTGGGTAAGTTGGTGCAATTGTTGTGAAACGCATTTGATTGCACGTGTTAGGTTTGTCAAATATTCCTTGAATTCCTCTCCCAGAATTGTTGCAGCCCTATGAGCATTTGATGCCCGCCTCACAGGGGAGATGGTAGTTTTCATGCATCTGCCTGTCTCATGTGGTGAGAGCTGATGGTCCTTGCTGGACTGAGTACGCAAATTAAACAGGGTCAGGGGCAGGCTGTGTACCCAGTTCATTTTCAGGGTGTTACACAACTTGGAAAGCCTACTTTTGAGAAGGCTGTTGATGCATTCCACAACACCATTCACTTGAGGGTGATAAATGGAACACATACATTGCTTAATGCCTAACAGTGCTGTGATTTCCCTGAAGAGTTAATTAAAAAAGTGAGTGCCATTATCTGATCTCAAAACATCACACCCCCCCCTTGGAGGGAACACCTCACGTATGAGGATGATTGCTGCACACTTAGTGTCTGGGTGGCCAGAAGTTCTGGCCACAAGCAACTGCAAGAACAGACACACCACTACAATGAGATATCGAGCTCAGTTGCATCTCTCACCCATGTCCGCATAATCAATATGGAGCTCACTGAACGGATCCCATGGGGCTGGGCAGAGTGCCTCACAATGTGCAGAAGGTCATTCCAGTACAGAACAGTTGCATTGCACAACCATCATTGAGAGGTGTTCTTGAGGATTTGGTATAAACCAATCTTCCTGCATGTCTAGCTGCAATGTGTTGTTTGGAGCTAAGAGAGGGGTAGTGCAACTTCTCAAAAGCTGTGTACAGTAGTTCCACCAGCATAACTACTTTTCTAGTGCATTGCTGCCTCCACAAGTGGTTTGTGACTGCACGAACTGTGAGGAACTCATGGTGGCAAAGGTAAAGGCAGACACAAGTGATCACAGTTCAAGGGTGTTTATTAAACGCTAAAGGTAGGTTGGAAAAACTCCTAATCTTAACCTAAACCTAAGATGGGAGCAAGCTTCCACCATCAAACAATAATAAGGCAGTCCTAGCAGCGTCTTGTCAAATAAAAAGGGCCTATACTAAAAAAAAAGATTGTCAATCCTTATGCTAAATACAAAAGAAGTGTGGGATAATGTTCATCAGAAAGAAGTCAGGATGCGGTGGTCAAGGTCTCTCTTCCCCACGTTGTAATCATGAGACAAGGTAGGATTCCGGAGCACAGCACATCATGCTCGAGCTTTCCCAACATGACCCACCAGTTCTGTTTTCAGGTCTCTGGGCCTTCAGTGGTTAAGTCTCTTTTGTACAAACAAATCTCACCTCTGTGGACCTGATGTGTTCAAAATAATAAACAAATGTTCCTTTCTGCTTGTACGTTGGGTGATGCCTTGGATCCTCCTCATCCTGGCACAGATCCCTAGAAAGTTCCTTAGTGATACCAGGACCTCCTATAGCTATGTTTCTTGCTTTTGAGGGCCTGACAGGTTCATAGTATCAAAACAAAGATTCAATAAAAGTTCTAGAGTTCCTCTCTGGTTGTACTTGGATGATAGCTCTTCACCCCTGGGTCCCACTCTTCCAGACTTAGACCACTCTCGAATATCAACTTCTATCTGTCAGGTTCACTCTGGCATGGCATGCATTCAAAGGCTTTCCCTCTTGGACTTTTCTTTGTTGCATTTAGAGGTCGGTGGGTATTGGCTTCTCACCCCTGGATCCCCCTCCTGCAGGCTCAGATCCTACTCGACTATTTGCCTCCCTCGAATGGGTTCACTATGGCTTTCTATGCAATTTTGTCTGTGACATTCACAAATCTTAAATGTCATTTTAAGCAGTTCACAGTGGACATCCCTCAGCCAGGTTCACTCTTGGCAACTCACTGTATTCCGGAGCTTTAGACTTCGCCCCCTCTTTATTGGCATCTCTCGTTCGGGTTCACTAGTGCCAATCTTGTCAATTGCACCTTTTCTCATTGAACTGTTACGATGAGGGCTTCACAGTCTTCTGTCGGCCAAAGACGTTTGACTTTACAGAGGTTTTACTAGACCCCTGTATGACTACTTTGACCCCCTTCTCACCTTGAAAGGGGCCCTAGGGGTCCCTCGCGTTATGGAAGGCAAGTCACCACACACGATAGATACGCCAGACACGAGGTTGTATTCCCAAAGCTAGGGTTTATTGCAAAGCAAATAGTCTCAGTTTGCCAACTCAGTCTCATGCAGCGCGACGTGTATCTCTAGACCTCGAGGGACGCAAGTGAGCGAATTACGTACATCAGTTACATATATACAAAATGCATATCATACAATCAGCTGTGACATGTTTAAGACCCCCCCTTTATTGGGTTTCTTTGAACTCAGTTTGATGATGGACACTTTCAACAAATATGACACCTTCAAATATCTATTCTAGTAACAATATGCAACCTTGCAAGTGCGGAGACATCTTTTCTTTGTTGAACAGAACACAGTGCTTCTGTTCTTGTAAGCAAGCTACATACGGGGGAAGAGTCACATTCCAGACCTTGCTATCTATGAGGTGCTATTCGTGTCCTGGCAGCAGACACGCTCTACAGGGCTCGGAAAAGGGGGGCCATAAGAAGAGCATAATTCAAGCCTTTAGCTGCTTTATTCTAACATATTCTACCATATAACGAGACTGGTTGGCAGCTGTGAAATGATTAAATTCCCTGCGGCTCTGCTTCAAGGCTACATTCGGGAGGGAGCCGGGCATTCCTCCCCGGAGCTGCCTACGTTGTGTTTCAACAAACTCATATTAGCCTCGCGGCCCTGTGGCCTTGTCCTTTCACGTTCAGACAACAATGTTAACAGTCGAGCAGTGTAAGCAGAAAATATGCTGCAAAGCAATTTGAACAGAAAGCAATGAGCAATTGTTAGAAAACAAAATGGCGATCCTTGTTACCTCAAAATGGCCATTCATTGGTAAAACTCGGAAACCTGTATTTCTATTGTTTCGTACATGAGACGGTTGGCCTTCGGCCACCAAAATACGTTTGCCGTCAATCATGAGAGGTATCCATTTTTCTAGACTGACAAACCCTCCTTTGGCCGTATGCCAAACGTCTCATTCATTTATTGTATCCTCCTCGGATGACGATAAGTCTGAAGCACTTATGTCTGAGTTTTACATGCTACTATAAGCATCATCATCTTCATTAATATCTATAGCCATTAATTCTTTCACCGTTTTCATTTCATTTGTGTCTCTGTCATACCGGCCATGAATTTGTTTTCTTTTTGTCATCATATGCATACATCCCTTAGTACATCCCTCAGTTACCTTAGTGCAAACTAACGGTAGGCAGTGTATGCAACAACAGCACGTTATGAATATCCCAAACACCACTACTAATATCGCAATCAACTTCCATCCCCAAGAACGCAATATCCCCCAAAACCAGGACTCTATTCACCAGCCCCCTTCTCCAGTAGGGAGTTCGGAGCTTAGGACATGCATTTTCTTTATTGCTTCAAAAACCGTAGGGGAATAGTCATCTACGAATACGCAGCACGCTGATCCCACAATCTTGCAAATTCCCCCACGATCAACCAGGATTACATCGAGAGCCATTCTATTTTACAGCATCATTAACCTAATTCCTTTTTCTTCCAACGTCATGTTAAATAGTATATCTGTCGTCGTGTTTATGGTATCTTTTAGTATTCTGGACAGCTGCCTTATGTTGTAGGAGTTCACTATCTGGGACAAGAATGGAATGAATGATTTTGCTACGTCCGTCGCTATCAAAACACCTTCGCTACTCCTTTTGGTTCTAGATCTGGATAGCCTGACCATGTCTGCTGTTTCTAAGAGGAACACTCCCGGGAACAGTAGACCTAGGTAACATGTACCTCCCCAGTTTCTGGACAACCAAGGATATGCTTTCTCTCCACATATAAAATAGACTGGATCTCCCACATATACTGTTTCTATTTCCCATTTTAGTACCGATGTATTCATGCATCCAGTAAATGTTCCTACTAAATAGGAGCCTTTCTTTTTTTAGACAAAAAGGGACAGTTCTCGGGTTATAATTCACCGTGTAAGAAGGGTGATTTGCATCTTGATTCCCGTCGGTTCTTACACGAAAAGTCATCACAGATGTTTTAACTGGTGGAGACAATCTATCTTGTCTATTTTGTCATGTTATTTTTTGCGTACTTTTTGGCGTAGGTTCTGGGATCATCACTTGTGCTTTGTGGAATATGGAACAACCCACAGGCCTCATAATTATTTCCTTAAACTCATTCATGTTTGTTCTGTCTAATTGACCCGTAATACTCTTGTTCCACTTCCCATAAAACATTGCACTTAAAGATGCACTGAATGCAGAACTCAATGGTAATGGTTGTACATACCACCCTATTCCTTTCCCCGCATGCTGCGGTAAATTGTTGCATACCCAGCAATTATTTTTCTTTAGAATTGCATGCGTCATATTCATGATGAGTAATAGCGTATTGTTCCCATACCCTTCTCTGTGTCTCTCTTCCATTGGGGATAAGGTATAAGTAATCACCTGAATCGGGCTTTCAGTAGTGGACATATTAACTATTGGTAAAAACATTCCCAATGGGTGTATAGACTCCACATACCATAACACCAAGGCTGTCGTTACTGGTGCTACCACACTCATGAAGCACATGATTATCGTCAAAGCCAGCATACAATCTTTTTTACCATGCGTTTTCCCTAAGTTTACAGTCTTTATAACTAACTCATTCTCAGCAGTGGTGCAGGAGGAGGCTGAAACCGGTCCCGACATTTTTCTCACCGTCCTTCTTCCTGACAAAGTTCATCGTGGATATCTCTCTTCGTCACACTTGTACGGAAGTCAATAAGTTCAAAGGAATTGTCAACAGTTTAGTCTGCCAGCCCTTTGCAGCCTGGTTTGCTTATTCATTCTAGGCAAGATCACTTATTCTCTCATATACTGCTCAGAGGACTTCTGAACAGTTCTCTATTGCCTTTGTACCATGTGCGCCCAGCTTGACCGCTCTGGTTCAGGACACATGTACTTTTTATGATTGCACCGAGGAGCCGCGAGTCTTGAATTGTCCGATTTGCACAATTCTCACGCTTCTCTCCTCTACACCTCTAGTTCCTTCTCCATCCATGAGCGGAACCAGAGGTTAGCATAAACACCAAAGAACTGTGGATCCCTCTGTTTTTCGAGGCCGCAAATCATATCCCCTCACTCCTGGTATTGTGTGATCCGTGAACAGTGCCGGTGCACTTCCGGATCCAGGCTCAGCGTCAGCCTGCGGCGCAATGGCAGATGCTGGTGTGCGCCGTGACAGTGATGCGGATTCGGTCTTTGGCTCTGGGGCAATGGCAAGTGCTGGTAGGCGCCAAAGGGGTACACGTTTAGTATCTGACGTTATTTGCAATGCAGATTTCGTGTCAGCCAACAGTGAGGTAGGTTCTGCTGGGCAGCGTTGGGGCACTCTTTGCCCTTCCCCCTTTTTGGCAATCTTTTCAGGCTTTGTTTCGAGTTTCACTTCCCGCTCGGACAGATTTAGCGGCAGTGGACTGGCGGCAGTTTCTTTTGTTTCTGGGACCGCTGTCTCTTTATGGTTGTCCGGATTGGGCAAGTCTTTCAGTGAAGATGGGATCTTTTTGGCATGGGTGGCATGGATCCACGACTTCCTCCCATCCACCCGTATTGCCGTCTGCGTTGCCAGAAACACTTGATAGGGGCTGCGCTACCTGGGTGCTAACGACGATTTTCTCTCAAAGTTCTTAAGCAGCAGCCAGTCGCCTGGCTCCAGCGCGTGCCCCGGCCCAGTATATCTTACGGGTAGAGCCTTCTGCACCTGCTGATGAATCAAACGCAATTTCTGCATTAAAAGGCCACAATAAGTGCTAAGTACAGGATGTTCCACTTCACTCAGTCGCTTTGGCTGAGGTGCGCACCAAACATTCGCCGGCCTCCCCATCACAATCTCATACGGGGAGAGCCCAGTTCTAGCCTGTACAGGCGTACGCATGCACAATAGCGCTATCGGTAATGCATCCACCCAACTCAACTTGCTCCCTGCACATATCTTGCTAATTTGTGACTTGAGGATTCCGTTGTGCCTCTCAACAATACCGGCCGAACTCGGATGCCTCGAACTATGAAATCTCTTATCAATCTGAAGACCTGCACATATCTGTAACACCACTGCGCCCACAAAATGTGGACCATTATCTGACCATATGACACTGGGCAAGCCAAAACGGGAAAAGTATTCTTTAAGAATTACTTTTGCCGTACTCATTGCTGTGCAGTCTTTTGAGGGATATACCTCCACCCACTTGCTGAATACACAGATCACCGCTAAGACATATTTCAAGTTTTGGCACCTCTCCATCTCTATGAAATCAAAATGGATTACCTCAAAAGGCATAGAGGGCGGGCTAAAACTGCCTATTGGAGTCACTGTTCCCTTTCCTACATTGTGTTGTAAACACGTGATACAGTTCTGCACCAACCTCTGCATTCTTCTTTATGTTTGCATTCTGCCATACTGTAGATAGGTGCTGTATGATTTTTTTTCACACAGATGTGAGAAGGGCTGTGAGCCATTGTGACCATTGCAGTCACATAAGAATTTGGCTACATCCAGTTTTTAGTTCCCTTGTCCACCCAACAACCCTCTAAATTTAACTCAGCAGAGCCCTCTGCCCACCCTTGTATCTCATCGGCCGCAGCTTCGGCCTCCATCTCTTTCACAGTGGCAATTCCATCTTCTATTATACAGGGTACTTTCTCAGTCTGGACTGTCATCATTTTATTATTCAAAGTAGTGGCAGTTTGTTTCGCAATTCTATCTGCAAATGCGTTTCCCTCTCCCACTTTGCATGTTACCTTTTTATGTGCTTCGCATTTCACTATTGCTAGGCGCTTTGGAAACGTGAGTGCAGACAGCAATCGTACAATCAAAGGACCATGTTGAATTCTGGCCCCATGTGATGTCAAGAAACCCCTCTCAGCCCAGAGTCGACCAAAGTTATGAACCACCCCAAAAGCATACTGACTATCAGTAAAGATATTCACGTTCAAATTTTCAGAAATCTCACAGGCTCTGGTCAATGCTATTATTTCTGCGGCTTGTGCCGAGTTGTAGGGAATTATTTTGCTTTCTACAACGCTCTCTAGGGTAGTGATAGCGTAAGCGCCAGTTGTCGTGCCATCAGGTAGTTTAAAACAAGAGCCGTCACAAAATAACTCTCCATCTGGCGCCTTTTGTGGGATGTCACTTAAATCAACTCTCCCCTTCGTTTCTTCCTCAGTGACCATTAAGCAATCATGGGGTGGTGATTCGTTGTCACCAATTTCTTTTATGGGCAGTGGCATTAATTCTGCAGGATTCAAAGCGCTACACCTCATAATTTGGATATTGGGCGCAAACAAGATAATCTCATATCTTGTCAGTCTAGCGGAAGTGAGGTGTTGCGTCTGTGTCCTATTTAATAGGACATCTATGGCATGTGGCACCATCAGAATTAAAGTATGCCCCAATACCATCCCTTCCGTTTGTTTCACTGATGCAGCAGCCGCCGCGACAGATCGCAAACGTCGTGGTAGCGCGCGCTACAGGGTCCAGCGCAGAAGAAAAATAGCCGCATGGCCTATTTCTTGCACCTTGTTCCTGTGTCAAAACAGCTAATGCACATCCTTCATTGTCGCATACAAATAATCTAAAAACGTTTTCATATTTCGGTGTGCCCAAAACTGGAGCAAAACATAATGCAGTTTTCAATTGATCAAACGCTCTCTGACATTCTTCATTTCACTGCAAAGGCATCACCGCATCCTTCTTAGTTAATAGCACCATTGGCTTCACAATTAACGCAAAATTACCGATCCACTGCCGGCAATAAGAAGCCATGCCTATCATGGCTCTGACTCCTTTGTGTGTCTTTGGAATAGGCATACAAGAAATACTTTGTATGCGTTCTGGCGTTAGTCTTCTCCCTTCTTTCAAAAGTAGGTAGCCCAAATAAGCTACCTCCTTTTGATTATATTGAAACTTCTTCAAACTAGCTTTATGGCCATGTGCCGCTAGGTGTGTCAGTAGTAATACGGTGCTCTTTTTACAAATCTCTTCTGTATCATCAGCAATCAACAGATCATCTATATATTGCAATATTACACACCCCATAGGTAATTCTAGCATGTCTAGCTGCTCTTTTAACACTCTACTGTAAATACTTGGACTTTCCGTAGAACCTTGTGGAATGCGCATGAATGTAAATGATCGTCCCCCTAATGTGAACGCGAACAAATATCTACTGTCCTTGTCCACCGGAATGCTAAAGAAAGCAGTTTTTAGATCAATTACGCTAAAGTATTCTGCTGAGGCCGGTACCATTGTCAATATTGTAGTGACGTCTGGGACCAAAGGAAATTGTGGATCTACTACTTTGTTTAGCGCGCGCAAATCAATTATGAAACGATATGGTACTTCATTGCCTCCTTTCTTAAACACTGGAAGAATCGGGCTGTTACATGTACTGCCTGTAATTTCTTCAATTACCCCTAATTTCACCAAATCTGAAACAATACTTTTCAATCCTTTCTCTCCGTTAGCCGAAATTTTATACTGGGGAATTCTTGGCAGTGTAACTCCTTCTTTCAAAATGATCCTCACTGGCTCTATCTTCAAGCAGCCTACATCGTTGTCATACATCGCCCATATACAGGTTGGCACTTCTCTTAACTCTCCTGGCAAGGTTTCTGACATGAATTCTGACACAGGGGCATCTTGTGGCCAAATCGTTAGAAACACCCCGTCTGACGTACAATGCATAGTCACACCTTGCTTTTTCAACAAGTTCAATCCCAACAAGTTCTCCCCACAATTTTCTGTTAGGAGAAAGGGACAATGTTCAGTGAATGGTCCTATAGTAACTGGGACTGGTTGGGACACTGGGTTTATGACTGGTGTACCTGGGAACCCTACAGAAACATTCTTTTGCCCTGACAGTGGTATATCCGGAACCAAGTGATGGTCTATTGAACACTTTTGCGCTCCTGTATCTACAAGGAAGCGGTGCTCCTTATTCCCGACTCCCATTTCTACGTAGGGTCCTCTCTGATTCACAGGAAGACACACTGGTTCCGACCCCTGCCCTGGGCTGTCCTATTGGGGAAATAACACATCATCCGATGTGTAGTCACTACTATTACTGTAATACGTTTTTGGCTGCGTATTGAAAATGTTCCCACTCTTTCCTCTATTTCCCCCACTCTGATTCCCATACTGTTGGTTTTGCTGACCCTAACTCTGGTTAGGAGCACTTTGGTTTTGGGCTTGGTTTTGATTACCTTCATTATTGTGGTGCTGCTGCATACTATTCCTATTTGGTCCATTCGTTCCTTGGTGCCCTCTGTGCTGTCTTTTCTGACCGGGTCCATTTCTATTCTGTAAATGTGGACATTGTGCTTGCCAGTGTCCTTCCTCCTTACAGTATGCACACTGATTTGGTCCCAATGGCCCCCCATGCATATTCAAATTACTCCCCCCTTGTGCGTTCCCTCTTCCTCTATTATGTCCTGTTACTTGTTGCATTAACATCCTTGTTTTCAGATTTACTCTCTCTCTCTCCTCCTGGTCCTTTCCCGCATTTACTCTCGTTTCATAATATTGGGCCATGTGCAATACTTCACCCAGCGTTTTTGCTTGCCATGCACTTTCTGATGTTATTATTAGGTTCTGAATTAGAAGTCTCAAACCCCTCACATATTTATCACCAAATAGCCTCTTCCCCGCTTCCGAGCTCACATCCTGCCCACTGAAGTCGGCGAATACTTCTTCGAATCTACTAAAATAATCTGTTGCTAACTCATCCTTGCCTTGCACACATGCAGTCAACTTGCCCCATTGAATTCTTTTCTCTGGGACAATTTCTTTTAATTTCTGTATTATGCGTGCTGGTAATGCTACCATGTTCGCTCCTGGTGTCCCTCCAACCGCTTTATTCCTGTCTATTACCAAGTCTGCCCACGTGGCGCCATAGGCCGTTACGTCATCCACCTTTCTTATTTGCTTCCATATGTCTGTTGGCAGGATCACTGGGAATATTAGGTCTATGTCACTCATGGTAAGCACGGATGATTGCAGGCAGGACTCTATTTCCTTGTAAAATCCTGCAGGATTCTGTCTGATATCAGGAATCGTCTGTTTTATGTTGTTCACCTCCTGTCTGGAAAAGGGGACATGCACGTACTGGGCGGTATAATGGGCTGGCGTTACCTGCGCCGCTACGGTGCCCGTTGCGGGAACCTCTGTTTTAGGCACAAAGGTACGTGGGACCTCCCTTATAGGGAATGCCCCACTTACTGTCCCTCCCCCTTCTCTCGTGTGCAATAATATTCCCAGATCAAGCGATAGGGCTGTCTCTTTTGTCCCTCGCTCTACTGCTCTCTTATATACTGCCATTATTTTGGGTGGGCTGGCCTTGTCGTTTTTTATATCTTTGTCTAGTAAATGTTCAGCCATCGACTGCAGTGCTTTTCTTTTCATGGGCATGGAATATTCATCAAATATCTCATGTATCTCCATTGTGGGAATACTGGGATCCGACATCCATCTGAACGCTTCTCGTATACATACTTTCAATTTGTCACCCCTCTGTACTGACGACATCGAATGTCGTCGCTGTATATATGGCTCTACCGCTTCCTTTCTATTTCTCCCGATATCCTTACCCCTGTACCCAGGTGCAGTAAACATTTCAGCATATTCATTATCCAATTCATTTTTATGCTCAAAAAGTCCATACACATGTTCCCTCACTTCTTCATCTCTTTGTCTACAGCGTGCTAATGCATTTAAAGGAATGGTTTGGTCAAAATGTTTTATTGCCCCTACAGGTCGGCCATGTGTTTTTAAGCCTAAGTCGCTCGGTTTTAGAAAAATTTCCTATGGACCTTACCCGAGTTTTCGTCCATTAAACGCATGCGAAAACAGGCACCAGGGAGCTGCAATTTTGTGATAATCCTGTCATTTCCCCCATCACCCTGGCTGACCTGCTTTTGCGGCACTAAATCATATCCCCCGCCCCTGAGCCTGACATTATCAAAACATTCATATTCCCCGCCTCTCTCCATGACGTTTCTGTGCTGCGTAGGCAAACGCGCCCAGTCGTCTTCTACGCGACTTCACACAGAACCCGGAAAACAACACAGATCAGCTCACAACACAGCGTGCCACAATTCGGAATATGAAACTGTACTTTAAAATCAAACAGCAACACGGTAAATTTGGTAAAGTACATTTATTTGACATTAAATGTTTATAGAATATTCAGCAATTGCCATATGAACTCCGAAAGTCATTTATTTTCTTTTATCTCTATCCGCAAATCCGTAAAATTTTATCGTGAGTCACGCGCTGTTCCTTTATGGTACACAGGGTGTTGGTTTTCGTTCAAAGAAGCATTTTTGTCGCACGTTGAACCGCAAGGCTGTTCCATCAAGTAGGCACTGGGCCAGCGTAAAGGTTGATATGTTGCTTCTAGCCGCTAGTACCGCGTAAGGGCATATGGGCCCTTGGCGATCGTCCCATAAGATCATCAGAATGGTGCAGTTGTTTACATTAAGCTGCAACTGGCGGCTGAAGAAACCGTCTGCCGGTGTCTGAAACTGGTGGCAGTGGCAAAAGGGAAGTATATACCTATTTTGAAAACATAAAATGTATAATTAGTCTCGCCAGCCGATCTTTATTAATATTATTCATTTTATTTATTAAGGCCGAGCTGAAACTATTTGCTTTCAAGGATAGTGCAATGGAGTATGTTCGGCTCTAAAATCAATGCGAAAACTAACAAAATAAATCGCGGTTAGTACACAATGAGAAACAACTTTTCGTCTACATGCGTGTGGAATGTGGACCTGCATGCCCATGTGCCCGCTACAAGGACGATCCCACAAACGTTTTCAAAGCTCTACATTCATTCATGCATCCATTCATTAATTCTTCATTCCGGTATAAACGCATCTAAAGAGTTACTTACATTATATTTGCAATTTCCATTGTGTCTCTGCGCAATGCAGTCCGTAAATCCCACTGTGCTCTTGACAAAGATTTTTCGTATACTGAACTAACATGAAACTTGGTGTAGTTTAAGAATTTTCTGCCTTATCGTCTCTTACGTTATTGCACCCCCAAGCCCCCTTCAAATGAAGTTCTTTCTGCATGGTCCCTGTCTCTCAAGGTCAAAAAACAATAGAACCTTATACTGACAGTGCGAGTTGTGGGCCACTTCAGGGCGCGAGCTGAAAATCAAAGCCGCTGACCTTCACTAGACATGAGCATACATTCTTTCTTTGCAACATCCCGTAGTAAAGCCATCTGTGAGAACTTGAAGTTTCGAATCCATCTATGTAGTGCGCCTCAATGTGCAAATGCGAACTGGCTTCTCTCCCATCTGCAACGGCTCGCTTGGCGCGTTCTAAGGCCCCAGTTTTGTCCTCGTTGTCTGCGAGCTTTGAAGCCCCAAAGAACCATAACTATTGAGACTTTTAATTTTTTGGGGAAGGTCAGGGAAAGTATAAAGTACCCGAGGAGTTGAGTTGAAAGTGAGATTTATGGTTTGTTTGTTTTCTTATTTGCAATACGCAAGCCTCCCCTCGGTTAACTGTGCCCAGCATTTATAAGAGATTGTGAAAATTAGTTACATCAACAAAAATATATACAAACACATATAGACAAGGTCAGCAATATGAGGTGAATAGAGAGAGAATTCAAAGATGACACCCAGGTAGTTTGGCACCCAGGATGGTGAAGGTAGGGGTTAGGGTTAGCGTACTTTGTATGCACACTGTACAATAAAATTAATTTACAAAAAGACAATCGTATTACAATTATTTAAACCGGGATTTGTACTTCACAACCAGCTCTCCTTTGGGTGGACAAGGCACAGTGGCAATGTTGGGTGGCAATGGATCAGTGCTCTGCACAGAAACGTTCAAAATTCCATATCTGTGCTTCTCTAATACAGCAACAATAAGGCTTTTGACAAAGTCGAACTCCATTTCCTCATAGACTGGTTTGATCACCCATTGCTTACTTCTTTTTGAAAAGGCCTTAGTGTAGCGAGGCATCCTTACATTACCCATAGTCCTAGATTGTTCACGGCCGAGATTCTCGTTATGGGCCAAGACGGCAAGTAGAGTCCTATGTCTCATGCCCTGTATGCTGAAATGCAAGCGCTTTGGCCTGTACTTTAGGCACATATTGTGGAACACCTCCAAACCTCCTGTGTGACAGAATTATGTCAGTCCCCTCAAATCTCTTGATAGATAAGAGTTTTATCGAAAACAATCTTCTCAATGGCTTTGTGTGTCTGTGAAGATGGATTCAACCACTTCTTCTTCTGTGCCTCCACTGGGGATAAAGGGCCATGTTCACATTGGTGGAAATGTAGGTTTTCTGACCAGCGGTGCACGTTGGTACAGTGGTGCATCAGTGACCGCCATTTTTCAAGTAGTATTTCCACTGACCCTTCACAAGTTTTGGAGCTCCACCAAAGATGGTTGCTGATAGACTAGGACCACTCTGAAATACTTTCCAAACCTTTTTTTTTCCTGCAGCTGAGATTTTGTTTTTGATTGATTTAGCAAGATGCCATACGTCAAATTGATGTTTAATATGTGGGAACTGCTCTCTCATTGTCTTGGCAATTGAAACGTGTCTGTCCGTGGCTATGAGGTCGATATGCATTCCCCTCGATTGTAGATATTCCACTGATTTTATAAATCCTAGTTTCTCCATGGCCACTGAGGATGTACATTGTGTTACCTGCACGACCACCGAACTCACAATTTTCTTACTATCCATGTCCTGGTTGTAGGTGCAGTACTTGGCAGAAAATCCGGGGCTGTCGCACTGTCCATCGCCAGCTAGCCTGAATCGTTTGCCTTCGAATGTACTTGCTAGAGACAATTGTTCAATTTTCCAAGCATCACTAATGGCCGGAAACAGATAATCATGTTGGTATTTGTAGTACTGCGTTTTTTAAATGAAATGGAGTCCCACAAACTGAAAGAAAGACTAACTTTCTAAAACTGGACCCACTAAAAAGTGATGCAGCTGCACACAGTAGATTGCCTGCTGGCAGTTTCCCCAGCATCGGTTGTGCAGACCATGAGAACGTATGATGTAATCTACAGGCGGCATGTATTGTGACGTTACTGCCTTGTTTTTGACGAGTCACATGAATCAATGGCTTCCCACATACTTTCCCTCTGACGGAATGCCCACATTTCAGCATACTTATAATATCCATCAAACAACTGTCGAATACTATGTATTTGCCCTCTTTCATTAGACTGTCATCCTGCGTCAAAGTTGTTTCGGCCTGTGACATTGAGGACATTTCACCACATTTGAAAGAAATATCGCTGCTATCAAGTTCTGATGCGTCGGTGAATGCTGCTGCTGGTTCATTCTCTGTCATTTCAACATCTGCTACTTCAACATTGATGGGAGAACACAACAATATCGACAGCTGTTTTGGTGGCAATTTTTTGGCGGGTGTAGATTGTGTGAATTGATCTGCGACTACTTCAGAGCTATCTTCAATAGATCCAGTATCATGTTGTTGCGGTGGTGTGGTCGCACTGTAGCAATGGTCCAATACAACTTTGCTGGATTCTCCGGACACATTAATTTCATGTTCTGGCCATCGGACATGAGCATCCCGAGTCTCAACATGCCGCGTCTGAATTAATAGTTCCTCCATAGTGTAAATGGTCTGGCAAGCAAAATCTCTCATTCGCTTCACTGTCTGTGTATGTATAGTTCGTAGACCCACGGGTAACTAGAGGACAGATTGGAAAAGGGATGTTCAGTTTAAACACAAGATAAGATAAATTATAGCACAATTGACTGGAAAAAAACATAAAATAGTCCCCAGCACAAAAAAAATTCTAAAGTTATGAACTGTTTGTAACTAACCTTATTTTTGTTTCTTTTCTTTGCAACTTTTTTGACTCAACCTTCAACATCTGCACGCTGTTGCTCCGATATGTATCCACATGTCTCCCCTTCCTCTTCCGCTGCAACGACTATATTTTCTGTATCCGCATAGACAGCACGGAATTAGGCTGCATCGACTCCCTGAAACATAGTATTTTCATTACTGTGTATCAAAATATTGTTAGCATAAAACGCACGTGAGGACGAACACACATGTACATCTCAATAGCC
Organism: Ambystoma mexicanum; assembly: GCF_040938575.1. Lineage (NCBI taxonomy): Eukaryota > Metazoa > Chordata > Amphibia > Caudata > Ambystomatidae > Ambystoma > Ambystoma mexicanum. Next base: position 121,117,465 of record NC_090933.1, on the reverse strand, counting down.
AAACACGATTTAAACATTGTGTGGAACAATCAAACGACAAGTATTCGAGCTCTGATGACCTAGTTCGATGGAGCTGTCAGTATCCATACCTCTGGCTCTACATTGACTGCCACGAATGATTGTATTTAAGAGGAGGCATCAGCAACTCCCTGAAACACAGTACTTGCGTTAGTATGGTTTTCAATATCGTAAACATAACACACACTTGGGGTCGACGGCACAGGTACATATAAAGAGATAACCACAAATGTTGCATGGTCTAAAAGAATCAAGGAATATTTAAAAATGATCAGATTTAATCGACTTATTTCTCCGATTTCGTTACATCTGCATCATCTAAATGGGATCTTGTGATTGTAGTGGAAGCTCCATCATCTCCCTGAAACACAGTACTTGCGTTAATAGGGAAGAAAGTATAGCAAATGGAATCACGTTATATGATCACGCTCGATGGAGCCGTCAGTATCCATACCTCATGCTGCTGAAGAATATCTAGGGCTGTTGTCAATGTGGTGCGCACTTCCGAAAGCTGTTGCGCAGATTCGTATCCGCATGGTCCCTCTTCCACCAGAATTACTTGAATGTCAGGCTCCGCATCAAGTGCGTGGGTTGACGATTCAACAACTGCCTGAAACATAGTATTTGCATTAGTAAGGATTACAATATTGAAAACACAACACACGCTTGGGGCCGACTGCACAGGTAAATATCAATGGCTAACCACAAATGAAACATGGTGTAGAACAATCAAACGACAAGAGTTTCAGTCCTGATGATCACGGTCAGTTGAGCTGTCAGTATCCATACCTCGGGCTGCTGAAGAACATCTAGGGCTGTTGTCAATGTGGTGGACGCTTCAGCATCTCCCTGAAAGACAGTACTTGCATTAGTATGGATAATACTAATTATAACTGAATACAAACACCAGGGGACGACAACTAAGGTGTATATCAATTGGAAAGCACTAACCAAACAATTGGTAAAATAATCACACGATACATACAAACTATTACTTGACATGCATAAAACAAGTCTGTAGCGGAATTGCAAAGTATGATTACCTGATACGCGCTAGAAGTGGTTGATAACTGCGAGCACGTGACGGAAGTAGAATGTTCTTGCTTCAGATTCAAGGGATAGTCAAGAAGTTGTAAAGGTAAATTATTGTTTGATAATGAAATGCCAATATTTAAAATTGCCATGTAAGGAAACAGAATACTTGAGTAATGCGCAATATAGCACAGTTCCCTGTGCCCATATATAGATTTCGTTTGTGGGTTAATGAAATCTAAAAATAATATATTGATAAATGTCATTATTCAAAAAGCTATACACTCATATCAATGTCGAAAGTATTACAAATTGGAAACAACACCTAAAATATCAATGAATCCATTCGGCTACCTACACACTACCGCAAGGCCTAAAGCTAAAAACGGACACTTGACTCACCAGTGGCAGATTTTGGATGAATAGAGTGGGAATAGCGTTTGCGAGCAATTTGTGTCGATCGCCGTTTATTCTTCTTTGTTACCCAAGATGTGGTGTACATGTTCGAGGGAAAGTGCCGGCTGCAGATGCGGCATCGATCACCCCTCTTGTCCTCTAAGACTTGTTGGACTCTACTTTCCAGCTCATCCAGTGGATATCTGCAATGTCTGACCCATTCTCTTATTCGATCAACAGTTTTCGGGAATACGTGCATTGTAGTGCCTTCAGATTTAGCATGGGTCTTCGAAGGGCAACCGCTAATCGAACAGGCAGGCATTGTTGAAAATTCTGAAAAGTAAATATCAAGATTATTATAAAACCTTGATGAATAAAAGTGTCATAAAAAAGTAAATGAACCATACCATGCTCAATGCAAGATTTGTTTTGGTCGCCGGAACTATACCAGTTCATCATGTGCGGCTTAGTATTTGCATAAATTACAGAAATGTTTTAATTTATGTGACTAAACTCTGAACATGTGACTCGTCCCTTGGATGTTCTGCCTTGCACGAAAAGGAACCATGCTTACATTATAGACTGGACCCCCGAAGGATGCAATTCGATGACAATTGACACAGATGAAAATGAATAGATCTATTGATGGCATAACAATTGAAACTCAAGTCAATAGCAACGAGACCAATGACCATAGCTCTATTGGGTACTGTAATAGCAAATAGATTGAAATGCAAAATGACCAAAATATGACTAGGATACATGGCCTTACCTTGACCAACAAACAGTTGGATTCAGCAGGCCGAGCAGTATGTTGCAGGAGAACAGGTAGATGGCCACAGGTAGCACACTGAGGAGTTTGCTCGAAGCGGTCACAGATAGCATGGCGACGAGCAGATTAGCATAGATCTCAGTGCTTCTCAGGTAGAAGGTTCAGGAGTTGACTTGCAAAGCACAAAGATGTTCTATTGAGACATATCAAGTGGTTTATAAAGTATTTGAAACAGGGGTGTGTTTGTGAATGAATGACGTGTGTATGTCGTGGTATTATGTGGATTGCAGGGGGGCGGCCTGCCTCAGGGGAGGCCTGCCTGGAGACACGGGGCCTGAGGAGGCCATGTGAGCGATGGCCCCTGGGCGTGGGATACCTTTTGAAGTGTACATGCTGTTTGGCACCTTGGCCGTTTGCGCCCGTGACAGCCCCCCATGCCAGCGGTCATCCCCGGGTGCGAACCGCCTTTGATAGAGGGGGTGGGATGGATGGGCCTGGGGCGTGCACATGAGGCACAGGAAGACTGCTGAATGGAGACACACTTATGTGGATTGCAGGGGGGCGGCCTGCCTCAGGGGAGGCCTGCCTGGAGACATGGGGCCTGAGGAGGCCATGTGAGCGATGGCCCCTGGGCGTGGGATACCTTTTGAAGTGTACATGCTGTTTGGCACCTTGGCCGTTTGCGCCCGTGACAGCCCCCCATGACAGCGCTCATCCCCGGGTGCAAACCGCCTTTGATAGAGGGAGTGGGATGGATGGCCCTGGGGCGTGCAGATAAGGCACAGGAAGACTGCTGAATGGAGACACACTTATGTGGATTGCAGGGGGGCGGCCTGCCTCAGGGGAGGCCTGCCTGGAGACACGGGGTCTGAGGAGGCCATGGGAGCGATGGCCCCTGGGCGTGGGATACCTTTTGAAGTGTACATGCTGTTTGGAACCCCTACTGCAGTATATCGTTGCCTATCAATAACAAATGCCACATATCAGAGATTCTTGTGAGCACAGACCCACACTTCAAACAGTGTATTATAGTGGTCAAGACCCTTGACCTAAGGCCTGCATAATCCAATGTTAATTGATAGTATTGATATATGTGTGACTTTTATAGAGACATAACCGACTGAAAGACTTTGAACAAGTGTGATTTAGTGCATGCATTATTGATAATATATTATGTTAGCTTAGATAGTGACCACCCCGCTTCACAGCGACCTGAACTTCACCCATTCCGAGCACAGGTGTCTGACGTCCATCCTTGAATGGAGAAACACTTGATTGATTTAAAAAATCTAAACAACCGTTGTTAAAATATATGTGGTTTTTTATTTTGTAGCTTATTTCGATGACACAAAAATACAAAACTTTACACATTGTACAGTTCAGGTTGCAGCACAGCGAGAGAAAATCCCCTGTACTGACCGCTGTCACTCGGGAACGTTTCTCTTATGGCACAAACGGCACAGGCGGGTATCACTCTTCGAACGCGGTGTCCAAGCCTCCCGTGAAGCCACCATGTAAAGGAACGATAGGCCACCAGCCTGTACCACCTGTGAAAAGGAATGAAACAAACTGTTTTTAAATGACCAAGATAAGTTAAATAAACGTTTGTTGTCAATGACAATTCTTGTAACTAATGGCATTCTGCTCGGACAAATGCTATCTAGACACTGCACAGTATTGAACGACTTTCATGCATTACAATGATATGTATATGTAATTTTGGATATAGTAGAAGACCATGAAATGGGAGTGGCATGACAAGCAGAGTATACTTACTTGTTACTCGAATAACAAGGACGAACAGTTGCGCGAAGTTCGTGCATAAGCACCATCATTATCCTCAAGACGGACCGTGTGAGGCAGGCTGCCCTGAAGTCTGGCAGCTCGGTGATGCATTGCGGTCGTGGCTCGCCTTCCGAAATGTAGGCCACGCATCCAGAGTTTTCACAGCAGCAGCAGTTCTCGTCCTCGGTTGGCATTAGCTCGCACCGATTGCATGTGCACCAGGTGGAAACACCGTCCATGCGACTAGGTCCAGGCTCTTCAGCTGTTGAATCGTCCTCCCAACTGCCGTCTGAAGACCCATCGTTTTCGCGCGTTTCCCTTTCCAGTAGTTCCTCCTCGGTATACTCGGGCTCGTACATGTAGGGCATTATTGTATCCATTGTGTGTTACACAAACTAAAATAATTGATTGCTGTGGTACTGGTATCTGTTCACACGGGCTACAAGCAACGAAGGTAGCTGACCAGAGCAGAGAAACGAGTCACAGAATACTCAAGGTAGCACAGAGAGAGGAATGGAATCGGAAATCTGCTGCTGTGTGTTGTGAAACGGTCTGTTTATACTTATTGAGGAAAGAGGCGTCCTGACATTTCCATGGCGACACGTCATTAGCTGAAGCGCAGCAAATGTTGACACGAGACATGCATTGGTGTTGTGAAATGGGCAGTACGCGTCTGCAGATGACAGGCTCAGGGGCGGGGGATATATTTAGTGCCGCAAAAGCAGGTCATCCAGGGCGATGGGGGAAATGATAGGATTATCACAAAATGGCAGCTCCCTGGTGCCTGTTTTCACGTGCGTTTAATGGATATAAACTCGGGTAAGATCCATAGGAAATTTTTCTAAAATCGAGCGACTTAGACTTAAAAACACATGGCCGACCCGTAGGGGCAATAACAAATTTTGACCGAACCATTCCTTTAAGTCTAACAATCGCTGCGGTGGTAATTTCCCAATTAACTGTTTCCATCTCTCCACCAAATATTCACCCATGCATTCCAACACTACCTGTCTTTCGTTGTTTCTTCGGAAGTCACACATCGGAGCCAATGCTGCCGTCCCATCATTCCCGTCTATATACATTTCTGCCTGTTGCTGCAATTCCACCTTCCTTTCTTTGCTGATCGCACTGCGAGTTACCCTCGTGCATCCACTTTGTTCAGTCCCGCCTCTCGCCCCCGCGGTTTCAACTTCAACCCCTGGAGGAATGGACGGTACCGAGTCTGTATCTAAGGCGGGAGGGACGATGGGACTGGGGAGTGTCTGCTGTGGGCCTGGTTGGCTAATAGGAATTGTTACGTGCGCGGTCTGTGGCTGTGGGAGGGATTGAGCTGCGGGAGGGGCTTGAGCAATAGTTACTGACGTGTTTGGCCTCGCTTCTGATCTTGGGCCTTGTTTTGTATGGATCAATATGTTTTCCATCACTTCATCTGCTATGTTCAATTCTCGTTGTGGGTATATCTTTTCTATATTTAACTGGTCACGTCTACCTGACCTTCTTAGACTCTCAGTCCACTACTCCTCCTCCTTTTCTTCCGCTACTTCACCTTTTGATTTATGCCTGCGCGCATGCTTCGCTCTACTTCTAAATCGGAGCATTGCTTCCCTCCTCCAGTCCTTAACAATATCAAATGCTGCGGGACGCGCTTTCTTTCTTATCAACACTCTTTCCAAATTGTGGGCTCATTACACGGTAGGCGGTAGGGATTTAACGTTACCGGTAATGGAATACCGGTAACCATGGCGCTAATACCGGCATCGCGAACCACCCGTTAAGAGAACTGAGCAGTGTTCCCACCTGCCACAGGTGGACACAATCAGCACAGGTGGAGCAATGGAGACTGTGCACAAAAGGAGCACACCACACCCCTTCACACACCCCTACCCACACCAAGATGGTCCCAATACTAGCAGCATTACATGGGCTGGAGGACATGATTGCAGTGCAGCAGCAACAACAACAACAGGCAGCACAGAGGAGACGCAGGAGGAGGAGGGCAAGACAGGCACAGCAAGCACCACCACGGCACCTAGTCATACCACAGAGGCAGCCACCAATCCCCAGGATCAGAGCCAGTCCATTTAACCTAACCCCTGAGCAGATACACACCCTGTACCGTCTGGACCGGTATACCATCACCAGCATCGTGGACATGATACATGATAACATTGTGAGCCTCATAGACATCAGAACTGCCATCCCCCCTCTACTAAAGGTGGTGACTGTGCTCCACTTCATGGCCACATGCACCTACCAGCATACAGTGGGGCATATGCATGGCATCTCACAACCAGTATTCTCATGCACGCTGAACCAGGTACTCGATGCCCTCCTGAGGCATGCACCTGAACACATATTCATGCCACGGACTGGCCAGGAGATTGCAAACACCAAAGTTGGCTTCTATTCACTGGCAGGCATCCCAAGTTGCATTGGGGCCATCGACTGTACCCATGTGGAATTGGTGGTCCCACATCACAATGAAGTTGTCTACCGAAACAGGAACCAATTCCACTCCATCAATGTCCAAATGGTATGTGACGCCAACAAGATAATCACACATTGTTGTGCCCGTTTCCCCGGATCAACCCATGATTCCATGGTGCTGCGGAACTCAACCATCCCACGCTACATGGAGTGACAAGCCGGACAACGTTTGTGGCTACTTGGTGAGTAGCAGGGCAAGCACGTGGCAGTGTGATTGGGGGGGAGAGATACATACTCCAACTGGGTGTGATTGGGGGGGAGATACATACTCCAACTGGGTGTAGCTTGTCGTCCGTATGACAAATGCACATACAGATGTACGCCAATGTACATCTGGGAAGGCCGCAATGTACCTGAGATGAACCGACATGCAAGTATAAGCTACACAAAATAGAGAAAAATCTAGGTCTAGAAACATTAAACATCCATCCACATCCACATTGCACAACATTCAACACCACAAAATACACAAATCTCCTACATGCCGTCAAGATAGTCATACAGAATCAGCGCAGCACAACCACAATAATGCAATGTGCCCGTGAATGCATGCAAAGGGGTCACCCCTACCCATGGCATTGTACCACGCACCTATAGCACCACTGAAGTGATGCCTCTCAGCATGGCAACATAAATTTTTGAATGGCAGTACACTAGCAGTGTGGTACCAATTCTGTCTGGGCCCAGGGACACGTAAAACCTGGCCTCACCCAGGACATGTCAATTACTGGTGGAGGCATTAATGGGGCATGTTCACTTGCAGGGTCGAGCTCAGCTTTGCACATTGCAGTCACACAGATCGTCTGCATGCATGCTGTTAATTGTGGACTTCAATCACAATGCAAAGTCAATTTGTGTGATATGAACAGGCCGCTCTTGAGGTGAACAGTAACCAGACCCCATTTGTCCCCCCCATACAGGTGATGCTGGCTATCCCCTGAAGAGGTGGCTCCTTACCCCTGTACAGAACCCACAGAAAAGGCATGAAGAGGACTACAATCGTGCACATACCCGTACCCGCGTCGTGATCGAGCAGACTTTTGGCCTTTTGAAGACACGGTTTAGGTGCATTAGCAGGTCAGGTGGCGCTCTCCTGTATGGCCATGAGAAGGTGGCCAAGATCACCATGGCATGTGTCATGCTGCACCATATGTGTATCAGACGGAATGTGCCACTGACCCCTAACGTAGAAATAGAAGCACCTGATGAGGATGATGATGGTGATGAGGACGGAGTTGACGCGGATGCAGGTCATGCAAGATGGGATGGCCAGGAGGGACGTGCTGTAAGACAGCATCTGATCGACCAAATATTCTGAGTTACATGTTTTCTTTTTGTAGGAATGGATATGGGTAGTAATGCACTGGTGTCTGTTTGGAAGCGCACAATGGACCCTGTCGACAATAAAGTACACATACACAATGAAGAAGTCCAAGCCTGTGTATAGATCAAACACCGGGGTATTAAGAAATGTAAAGATGTAAAAGTGCATGTCCCCACACATCCCACCACCCTTCCCCCCACCCCCCACAACAGTCAAAAAACACCCTTCCCCCCACCCCCCACAACAGTCCAAAAACACCCTTCACCCCACCCCCCACAACAATCCCTTATGTGTCTGGCACAATGTTGTTCTCCAGCTATGCACGTGGAAGCTTGACCATGCAGTCCCTATTCGCCATTGCCACCACCGGCATTAGGAGGCTGGCTAGACGTGCGCCTGGTGGTGCGTGTGGAGCGGCGTAGGGTGCTTGTCTGCCTCGAACTGGAGGATGAGGAAGTGGCTGACTGTTCTGGTGGTGGTGGTGGTGGGAACTGGCAGTACATTGCATCCGCTATCCGCGTGAGGACCTCCCTAAATTGCACAATCTCCCCACACAGCCTGTTGGTACAGGCCTCTATTGCCTCCCTGGAGTGCCTGGCTGTCTCTATAATCTCTGCCCTGAGACGGGCAGCCTCCTCCACATGCTGCCCAACCAGCACAGTTATGTCCTCTTGGCGCTGGCTGATGCTGGCCAGGTCAAGGGCACTGTTGCGTTCCGGTGGTGTGGCTGCTGCGCCTTCCGATGCAACCAGGACAACTGGTGAACCCACCGATGGGCTACTGAAACCTCTCATGTTGTCCTCGCCAGGGACACTGGACCCAGGTATCTGCTGTGGTGATGCCTCAGGTGTTCCAGGGGGGGTTGGGGTGTGCATCTCCATGTGGAAATCTGTCGTATCCTTCACATCTGAGAGTGGCGCTGTGGCTGCCGCCTCTCCTGAGGAACTAGTTGCAGCTGAGGGTGGACCCTCCGTGGCTGGGATCTGTGGTGGTGGGTTCAGCTCAGGAGGTGGGGCAGTTGTTGCTGGTGTGGACAGTTGCATCTTGGCAGTGGCGCTCCACCGATGTTTGCCACTCTGCATGGGGACTCTTCTCCCTTTGCCCCTTAATGTCGTGGGGGTGTCCTCTGTGTCCTGTGGCCTTGATTTTTTACTTGCAGGGGGTGCCCGAGTTGCAGTGCCAGTATCCTCACTGTCTGTATGTGAGCCTGTCGGGGACAAAGAGGGGGATGGTGTGGGTGCGATTTCTCGCCGTCACCATAACCAGTACAATGAGGAACCCTGCAATAACTCAGACAGAAAAGAGCCAAGTAAACATTATTTTATTAATGCACAAGCATTCGCGAATGGGCTGCAAGTTCAAACGTCTCGCTAAGCAAGTCGTCGAAGTGCCGCGCCTTCCTCTACACACCATGCTCTTTTATACTTTTCTGTTTGCATTGCCTTGCACATAGAACACGTCCACCCCAGGGCGGATCTCCAGTTGGAGTTTATCTGAAGTATCCAGTTGGAGTTTAACGAACAACCCTTGCACATTTGTTATCGTGGTCTATCGTGGTTTCCTGTTATCCTGGTCTTCACATTCTTTCGTGCCCGTTTGTGCCCGTATCTCTGTGCTCAAGGCCATGCTTACTCATTCCTTCCCCCACCCGTAATCTGCAGATAGTTTTAGCAGGCTCAGCATGCTTCGACATACAGTGACCAAACACAATTCTTCTGTTAAAAACAAGTTCTTGCCAGGTCAGCAAGTCTTAAACGCCGCCGTATAAAGAGAAGGCCTCTTCTTTTAACAAAAGGTACATTCTTTTAACGCATATGGTGATTAGTACAAACTCCAAGTGTGAGCACAACATTACATATGTATGCGTACCTTCAATCCACCCTTTGCTCACACTTGAGCATCAATCTAAACAGTCCTAGCATAAGCAGATGGCAGGAAAGCAACATCATTACATACTGTATGTACCATAATCTTCTCCAGGCCTCCCATGTCAAAAAATTCCTGTTGTACATGGCTTTTATCCATTGGATTTAGGCGCGTTATGCTGGAAGAACACATGGAAACACAGCACGACACACATACCGGGAAGCATTGGATGCAGAGACAAATTCCTACAACTATTGCCGCTAGAACCAGTATGGGCGTAAGGAGCTGCCACCCGATTTCTTTTAGGAGCTTCATCCACCAGCTATCTCCTGACCCTTCCTCCTGGTGGATACTATCCGCTATTTTATGTAGTTTGTTTATTCCATCTAAGATTCCTGTACTTTCTTCTGGTATGTAAACACAACATTGGGACCCCACCATGAAACAGACCCCGCCCCTTTCTGCAGTGAGTATGTCTAAGACATACCTATTCTGGAGAGCCACTAGCCGAATTGCTTTCATTTCATAAGTGATGTTTTCCATTAGGTCTGCGGATTCTTCGATTACGAACTCAAGGGCCCTGCTTAGCTTTTGGATTTCTTGACTGTTCATAAAGATGCCCGCTGGAGGAACCAGGGCCCCCATCAGATCTATAAACCTTTCCCATCCTGTAGGTTGATACGTAGGAATTTTTGGGTTTACTGCTCGTTTATTTCTGATGTGTATTTCTTTATGCAGAGTAGATGGGGCATATACCATCACAGCCGGCATTATTCTGGCTATGTAACATACCCCAACAAAATCTCTCGCTAACCACAAATAAGCCCTCTTGTTACAGACGTAGGCATGTCCCTCTATCTGTAACAATCCCTTCGTGTAGTTATTTAGATTCACCATTTGACTGCACCCCGAGATCATTCTTTGATTACCTCTTGCGTTTCTCTTAAAACATATATTCTTTGGCCTAAACTCTTGTGTGATGGTGATAGGGGGAGGAGGTTCTCTTACTATCTGTACCATAGCAGGTGCAAGCCCGATTCCCTCAGTTTTGATTTTATAGCGTATCTTTGCCATTAGAAGGGTTTTGTTCTCTCCTCTAACATAACAAGCGGTATTCGGCATCATGTATTGCTGTGCTGACACTATTCTCATGTAAATTAATGTACACCCGGCATCCTCAGTAACTGGCGACGCGTACACTGGGATGCCTTCACTGCTATGTCGGGGCATGTGGGTGCAGATCCAGCAATCAGTTTTATTCACTACCCCATATGTTGTGTTTATTATCTTCACGTATTCATTTTTAGCATAGTCTTCCGGGTCGTGTTGGTCATAGGCATCTCGATTCCTGCTCTTGACCCGATCTATTCTCCCTGTTCTGTTTGACACGGGTAACAAGTTCTTTAATTCATATCTAGATGGATGTTCCAAATACCAGAATAATATGGCGAACGCTATTAATACTACTATCGAGCATACAAAAAATAAGATTTTGTTCCTTGTGGTGCAAAGTGGTGTTTTTCTCTTACCTTCTGTGTTTGGGGAGCATACATTTATCTGCTCAGGGATTAAACCAGCATATACGGGTGCAGACATAATTCAGTATGTGGCTCAATTATAGGTACGTATGCGTATCAGATGCAACCTAGCGATATTCCCTATTTAAAGCACCAGTGTAATAGTGGTAGGTCTCACTGAAAACCTTCATCCGATCTGTCCCACGTCTCGTAGTGCCTGTCCCATGAGGGGAACGCCGGAGGCCATTCAGGCTACAAGCCCGTTGTCTTCAGTAAGGCACAATCCTGCTAAAACCAACAAGAGAGTCCAAATGTTCATCTCCCTAATGATCAAAGTTCAAAACAGTGTCCTAACACGTTGCTTGGCACATACACGTCACGGGATCGGAGACGATGGGCACACCTACTAATGGCGTCTGGCAGTACTGTTTCAACCTGGGGTTGGTTGGTTCCCTTTTCTGGAGGAATCAGTAATGGAAGCGTCTTCTTGACGTGATTCACGTGGTACCAGTGCGATTTGCCATCAACTTTTACCGCAGTTTGTGTTGCGAGGAGCACCTGAAACGGGCCCCTCCATCTGGGTTGCAGTCCGCTGGTGCGATCGAAGGCTTTTATAACAACCCAGTCACAGGCTGCACGTCGTGACCTTCTCCTATCAGAGGAGATGGAGCTACTGCGTTCACCTGTGCATTAATAGAAATCAGTCTATTAGTTAACCCAATACAGTACTGTTGTAATGCAGGCCATGCTTGCTCAGACAATCTCTTAGGTGATATGGGGGTCCCAATACTTGGTGGACGCCCCATAACAATTTCGAAAGGAGATAAACCATGTGTACGCTTAGGCATAGTACGCATACTCAATAATGCAATAGGCAATGCATCCGGCCATTTCAGTCCTGTTTCAGCACAAGCCTTTGCCAGTTTGTTCTTCAGTACCTTATTTGTGCCCTCTATAATCCCAGCTGATTGAGGATGAAAAACTGCATGGAAGCGTTGATCAATACCAAGGGCCTTGCAAACTTTGCGTACTACTTCACCAGTAAAATGAGTCCCATTGTCAGACCATAGATATCTGGGGACCGTATACAAGGGCACCCAGTGTTTCAATATGCATTGTGCTGTGGAGGTGGCACTATTGTCCCGCAGGGGATATGCTTCCACCCATCCTGAGAACCCACATCTCATCACCAAACAGTAGGAATGTTTATTTACAGGCTCCAGCTGTATAAAGTCCATATACACCACCTCAAAAGGGCAGGTGGGTAACTTACTGTGGCCCGCCGGGACTGGTACACCTTTCCCCACATTGTATAGAACACATATTTCACATTGTTTTGCCCATTGACGACAATACATTCCCAATCTTTTGTTGTACCACACAGCACTCAAAACTTCTTCCATAGTCCTTGCGTTAACGTGAGTTGGACCATGAGCCACACTCACTATCACAGGTAAGTATGCATCAGGTAGTACCCAAGTATTCGTATTGGTATGTTCCCATAGCCCATCTACCGTCTCCTCGTATTGATCATCCTTGTGCCAAGATAGTCTTTCTTCAATGGTTGCATCTGCTTGGATTTCCTTTACGCGCTCTTTCGTCCCTTCCATAGTCACATCCCTCCCCACTATGAGTTGTCGGGCCTCCCACCGTGTATCCCTTGTGGCAGCTAGTTTAGCCATCTGGTCGGCTAAGGAGTTTCCTTGCGTGACATAATCTAGAGTCCTTTTATGCGCTGGGCATTTCACTATGGCCACCATCTTGGGCAACGTAAGGGCTTGTAATAATTCAGCAATCAATTGGGCATGTTTAATAGTATCACCTTGGGAGGTTAAAAACCCACGCTCTCCCCAGAGTTTACCAAAACTGGAAACCACCCCATGAGCGTAGGCTGAATCAGTATAAATTGTCACTTTCATACCGCTGCTTAACACTAATGCTCTCGTTAGCGCAATCAATTCTGCTGCCTGGGCCGATTTTTCATACACTTTCCCACTCTCAATCAACCGCTCCCCTGTGGTTACAGCATACCCTGCTGTTGTCTCCCCATTTGGCAGTTTGAAACAGGAACCATCACAGAATAATATACCCTCATTATCAACCAGCGGGGTGTCTTGCAGGTCTGCTCTACCCTTAGTGTGTTCTTCCATTTGAATCACACAATCATGCCTAATGTCATTAGGTGAGACGGGCAAAGGAAGCAGTGTCGCTGGATTCAAAGTGTTACATCGTTCGATTTTTACATTACTGGCAAACAGAATCATCTCATACTGTGTGAGTCTAGCTGTGGTCAAATGCTGTGTATGGACTCTATTCAGGAGAATGTCCACAGCATGTGGGACTTTTACTGTCACTTCGCTCCCTAGGATGATACCTGCACTTTGTTTTAGGGCTACCACTGCTGCAGCCACTGCTCTCATGCATGGGGGTAGGCCTCGAGCTACTGAGTCCAGAGCACTGGAGAAATATGCACATGGTCTCTGTTTACCCCCTTGTTCCTGCGTTAAGACTGACACAGCGCAACCTTCCTGTTCATCAACGAAAAGGCAAAATCTCTTGGTATAATCAGGTGTGCCTAAGGCCGGTGCGTGGCATAGAACATCTTTCATAGCTGTCAGGGCTTTTTCCATCTCAGGTGTCCATTCTAATGGTCCGTTTTCTTGTACTTCTTTTAAGGCTTTTAGCATGGGCTGGATCAATACAGAGAATTCAGGAATCCAGTGCCTACAATAGGATAAAACACCAATTATCCTTCGGAGACCTTTTGCCGTGTCGGGGCCTTTTATGGACTGTATCAAAGCAATGCGATCAGTAGACAGAGTTCGCCCCTCTTCGGACAACTCAAAGCCTAAATAATGGACCTTTTGTTTTACATACTGCATTTTGGCTAGGGCTACCTTGTGCTTATTCTCTGCTAAGTGCATTAGCACCAATCTGGTCACATAATGGCATTCCTCTTCGGTGGCTGCACATAATAGCAAATCATCAACATATTGTATCAGAGCAGTGTTAGCGGGTAGGGCTAGGTTATCCATCTGTGTTTTTAGTGCTTGGCTGAATATGGCGGGACTTTCTGTATATCCCTGCGGGGCTCTAGTAAATTGGTACTGTCTATCTCGAAGAGTGAAGCTAAACAGGTACCTGCTTTCTTCGGCAATAGGAATGCTGAAGAAGGCATTTTTCAAATCAATTACCGTAAACCATTTCGCTGTTTTGGGAATTAAAGTGAGTACACTTGCAATATTAGGGACAACTGGATATCTGGGTTCTACTATTTTGTTTATCTCCCTCAAATCAATAATGAAATGATAGGGTACCACTTCATCACCTTTCTTGTGTACTGGAAGGATCGGAGAGTTACAAGGGCTATCATTTGTTGGCTCTACCACCCCTAACCGTATCATATCCTGTACTATTTGATATAGTGCCTGCTCTCCCTCGTGTGATATGCGATATTGTTTTATCCTGGGCAACCTGGCACCGGGCTTTAGTTTGATTACTACTGGGGAAACATCCAACACCCCTACATCATTCCCATGAGTGGCCCATAGTTCATTCGGGATGTCTTGGAGTTCCGGGGGCAGGGTTTGCATTACTCCTATCATACCCATAGGTTTGCTTATAGTCATTCTCACCCCCTGAGGGGAGCAATATATTGTGGCCCCTAGTGTCTTTAATGCATCAATACCTAACAAGTTTTCTGGGCAGTGATTGGTCAATAGCCACCCATTCTCCCATTTTACCCCATGAAGTTTTGCTTCTACTATTTCACTTACAGGAGTCTTTATTGGATTTCCCCCAAATCCAACTGATACCTTGCTTTTATCCGATAATGGGACAGCGGGGACGGCTCTGATATTCACGGAACTGTTTCCAGCTCCCGTCTCTACCAGACATCTCAAGTTTCGGTGGGGGCCGATCCTAATGGAGGCATAAGGCCCCCTCTGATCTATAGGTACTTGTACCACTCCCGCTGTCTCATTTCGGCCTCCTCAGGACATATCACTTGTGTTATCCTGGAAGTCGTCATTATAGTATACCCCTTCCCCACATCCTTCGCCCTGGCATACACCTTGTACTTGTGTTGTTTGTTGTGGCTGATACAGTAGATTGGGGGGAGGCGGGGCCGGCCAGGGAACCTCCCCTCTTGCTTGTCCGTCAAAGGCATTGGGTTGAGGGGGTTTGAACATTCTATTGTCTTGATTGCCGTACCCACCAGTCCTATTTCCTGGGGCAAATGTTGTCTGTAAAGGGGGCCGTACGCCCCTTCCTCTCCCACCACTCTGGGGACACTGGGATTTCCAGTGTCCGGGTCTCTTGCAGAAGGCACATACATCTTGGGGTAGCCCATCCCTCCTCCCATATAGCGCACCTCCTTGCACTGTACCTCTACCTGTCCCTTGGCCCCCTATCATGTTGCTACTATAGCCCTGTGACGGGCCATTATTATTGTAGTTATACCTGCCTTGGGGCCCTTGATGCAACTGTTGCATCAACACTTTGGTTTTTAGATCCTTCTCTTGTCGTGCCTTTTGTTGTCCCTTTACTCTTTCTCCTCTTTCATAATACCTGGCCATTTCGAGGAGATCCCGGGGGTTTCTAGTCATCCACGTACTTTCTGCCTTCCTAATGTTCTCCTGGATTGGCCCGTGGAGCCCTTCTATAAAGTTTGTGGCAAAGAACCGTTGGCCCGTCTCAGACCCTATCTCTAGCCCACTGTGTGCTTTAAATGCTGCTTCGTAACGCAGGAAGTACTGTGCTACTTCCTCACTTGCACCCTGTATCACAGCAGACAGTTTCTCCACATTCACATCAAATGGGGGTAATACCTTTTCTAGAGCCCTCAGGACTGCCATGCCATGCCCCCTTAGGGTTTCAGGATATTCCTCATGCAGTTTCCTATTTTTACTCGCCTCCATTACATCTTTCCATTTTATTGTATCATTGTCTTTGGCACGAAAGGGGGTCCATATCTCCTCTGGGACAATAGCTAACAATATGTTATCTACATCCTCTACAGTAAATAACCCGGGTCTGAATAGCTTTCCTACTTCTTTGTAGAATCCTGCCGGGTCTATACGGGGTCGGGGATGGACTTGGTGATATGCATCAATTCTATTCGAGATAAGGGGACATACACATAGGTGCGCATCATGTTACCAGTAACTGCATCTATGGTGGGTTGACACTCTCTCATTGGCATTGATAGTAACTTTTCCATGTTTGTTTGTTCACTTACAAGGGCCTGCACTGGTGATGAAGCAGAGGACTGGTGACTAAGGTTTTTCTCTTTTATTTTTTTATAATCTTTTAACAGTTTCTCCACCTTAGCCATTCTCCATTCTTCCGCCCCAGAATCATCCACTCTTATATTAGATAGCAGTTTCTTATCCAATTCTGTCTTAATCCTATTCCACTGGGACACATATCTAGGCTCCTTTTCCTCTTCTATATCATCCACCCTAATAAGAAGATATTTAATTACGTTTACTTGTATAGGCCAGCCAAGGCCCTCCATCAGACTCACCAGGGTGGACATGGACTGCGAGTGTATGGATGCTATCATACGATTAGCTACGTTTTGGCCCGCCTGGTCTGCATCTTTGAGTTTAGCCTCTCTTTCCCTCACCTCTCTTTCCCATGCCCTCTTTTCCTTCTCCCATTCAACACCGCCCCTTATGACTTCCGCTATTATGTCGGACATACATCCCCATAACTGAACACTTGACGCAGTCACTGGTAGTAACGCGACAGCATCCTGATATGCTAAGGGCAGATCCGCAGTACTCTGTCCTCTCAATTTACAGTTACCCTCATGAAAGGTATATAGTTTAGTGGCCACTGTCCTAAATTCCAAAGGTGTCAAACGCCCCAATTGGTCCCGTAGGCTGTCATTGAGGGGTGTGCCATACAGCCCGGTCATAAGGATTTGCAAGTCTCCATCTCTATCCTTTTCTACAGTAGTCGTTCTCCTATGGTCTATCAACCTATCTGGGTCTCCATACTTCATTGGGAATTCCGCCCTCTTACCCTCACCTTCTCTCGGAGGAGCCGTAGCCCCTGGAAATAACAATTCAGTCGTTGTTTGTTCTGCTTCTAGTCCTATCACATCTTCATACCGAGGCGCCGGAAAGGCAGGATACATACCCCCGCTATTCTTAATCATCATACGTCTATCCAACTGGTCTAGTTTCTCATCCTTCTCTTTTATCTCTAGGTCACGTAATTTTTGATTTACTGTTCTCTTCTGCCCCTTTGCCTTTTGTTTGTTCTGAGCATTGCGCCTGCGCATTGCTTCTACCCTCCATAGTCGTATAGCCTCAAACTGTGCGGGTCTGACCCGTCTTTTTACTAATTCTATTTCTACTTTGGATATGCGGTCCACATCAAAGTACCCAGTGTCTGGCCATTTATGCTCAATCGAATCTTTTGTATATTCAGACCACTCCCTTAAGAACAATGTTGAATTCAATCCATGTTTAATCAACATACCAAATGCAGGGGTTCCTTCAAGAGGGGCATAGTGTCTCTTGCCTATACCACTCTTGCTGGAAGCCGCTTGACCCATTTTGTTGGTATACCGCAATTGCCTAAAAACACTCACCTTTCCCAAATGTGCATTAATAGGCTAACATTAACAGTACATCCTCCTGACATATATCGCCATACCAATATCAATACATCACCGTTTCATCATTATTATTCCATAGACGGACATACCACCGTCCTCTTCATAAACCCTAAATCGTTATTTCCTTATTCCATCATGCATCCATCCATACCACTTACCTTAAGGGTCCCGCCAGAGTGTTCCGGACCCGAAGGGCGACAGCCTGCTGTTCCACCGCCGACGGAGCCGGAAAAACAAGGATGACGCGTTGGTTGCAATCAAAGGTGCGGATTCAGTTGTTGGGGCCCCGTGATCAATTCCTTCTCCGGTTCCGCCGCGGCGTTCCTCACCCAGTGACGGACTGTCGCTCCTTCGCATCCCACTTCTGACACCAAAATTGTGGGTGCGATTTCTTGCCGTCACCATAACCAGTACAATGAGGGACCCTGCAATAACTCAGACAGAAAAGAGCCAAGTAAACATTACTTTATTAATGCACAAGCATTCGCGAATGGGCTGCAAGTTCAAACGTCTCGCTAAGCAAGTCGTCGAAGTGCAGCGCCTTCCTCTACACACCATGCTCTTTTATACTTTTCTGTTTACATTGCCTTGCACATAGAACACGTCCACCCCAGGGCGGATCTCCAGTTGGAGTTTATCTGAAGTATCCAGTTGGAGTTTAACGAACAACCATTGCACATTTGTTATCGTGGTCTATCGTGGTTTCCTGTTATCCTGGTCTTCACATTCTTTCGTGCCCCTTTGTGCCCGTATCTCTGTGCTCAAGGCCATGCTTACTCATTCCTTCCCCCACCCGTAATCTGCAGATAGTTTTAGCAGGCTCAGCATGCTTCGACATACAGTGACCAAACACAATTCTTCTGTTAAAAACAAGTTCTTGCCAGGTCAGCAAGTCTTAAACGCCGCCGTATAAAGAGAAGGCCTCTTCTTTTAACAAAAGGTACATTCTTTTAACGCATATGGTGATTAGTACAAACTCCAAGTGTGAGCACAACATTACATATGTATGCGTAGCTTCAATGGCATTGGTTACGGTTCTATGTACTTAATGCAGTATACGTCAATAATGCAGTTGTGGGCATTTGGACTTCATTGGTAAGGATGCAGGTGATGTGTCTGTTTAGTGGCTCATCCATGCATGGTTGTGTGTGGCACTTGTCTCTGGTGATGTGTGCATGTGTGCGTGTTTGGGTTTGACACTGACATGGCCACGGTTGTATGCATCTGTGGATGTTTGGGCATCCATGAGGTGATTCTGGGCTCACATTTGGGGGGATCTGAAGGTTCACAGTGCACACTTTCATCTGTACACTCACCTCCATCTGAAGTGGTTGCCACGCCATGGTCCATTGTCCCGACTCCCTCTATTGATTCCACTCCAATCAGGTTGGCGCAGGTCTCTTCCCACTCCTTTAATTTAATCGGCGAATCAGATCCACCTGCTGTGGCTATGTTGTGGTTTGCCGACAGGATGCTTCTTACCCGGAGGCGGAGATCACATCACCGCTTTCTGCACTCACGGACATTGCGGGTGGTGGTGCCAACCCTTATTGATATATCTTTATGTCCAGTTCATGAGTTCTGGATGACTAGCCCTATATAACACCCCTCTCTTAGAATCCCCCTGACCCCACTGAGCCAAGAAGTAGTTCTGTTTTGCAAGTTTAAAAGGTTTATTTGAGAATTTAAACAATATATATATGTCACACTTTATAATAAATTAATATCTGATAGTACACTTAGACATATGATGTTGATCAACAATGGGTAATTGGCACTAGCACACTTCTTTACAATCAATGAGGAGTTAGTATAGGATAGATAAAGTAGCAAAACTACTTTTATGATTTCAAGGCAAAAGCAATGAGGAATAAAATGCAGTACAGAAATACTTGATATGATTTTAGCAAAAGATAATATAATCACTTTTTCTCTGGCAATTCACACCCCTTCCCTATGCAATCTAAGACATGGAAGTAGATGGAAAGAGGAGCACACAGTTCTCAGGAATGCAATCAAATACAATACGAAATTCAGTTCCCCCCCAGCAAGCTTAGAGAAAACCGGTATGAGTTTTAAAACACAGGCCCAAAATGCTTTTTAAATGTGATGGCAATGGATAAAAAATATGCTGAAAATGCTTTAATTTAAGGTTCAGGGTGAGTGAGAGATACTAGGGATGAGTGCAGGCTCACTTTAGCAATGATTCAGAGATGGTGATTAAGAGGCAAACAAATTTTTAGCAAGGAAAGAAATGACTGCTGATGGTTAACCAAATCGCAAATCGCGGTAAAATTCGCAAGTGCGTGAATCGTGATTGCGGAATACGTATAAGGAGTAGGAAGTCGGTTCTAGGCTTGTTGAAAACGTAAGATTCTAAGCCTTCAGAGGAAAGTTAAACCAAGTTCCTAGCCCAAACGGTTCCAGAGATACGGACGATTAAATAAAGGTAGTTTTTCGGATTTAAAGTAAACTCAAAATGACAGGTGACAGCTTGCAGCTTCAGAATTGACAAGTGACAGTGGTGCAGCTTTACAAAATGACAACTGACAACTTCTAGGAGGCAGTTCTGGTTAGATTAAAATAGTTTGGATTAGATTATTTTAACTAAGAGATTGGTTCTGCACAGTTCTGCTAGGTACTCACAATATATTTTTGAAATAGGCCTCGCCACGGATCTGGTCAGGTTTTGGACTGGACTCCGGTTCTGGTCTCGGCACTTCACAGTGATCTGGGTCAACTCTCTGGTTCTGCTAACAGCGGTCTGGGTCACTCTTGATCTCTGGTCTGCTTTCTGGGTGTCTCCACTTTCTCTGGGTACAGCACTGCTTCTGGATCTTTCTGGCGCAGGGTTTCAGGCCAGAATCAACAGCTCAGCCTGGCTGTGAATAGTCTGCAAATGATTTTGAGGATGCTGAGGCCTGCTGAGAAGAGTTCTCAGTTTGTGTGTTTAGGCCCTTGCTTTAAGTTCTGAAGTAAAGTTCTGGTCTTTGGAGATTGATGGATTTGAAGTCTGGATCTCTGGATGTGAAGTCGTCGGTCAGCATGCTCCGCAGCAAATGGAATTGAATGTCTCTACCTGTCCCAGCAGTCTCTTTTTATGTGTTTTGAAAATGGGTGTGTGCCTGGGCCTAGCTAAGCCTGCCCCTCTCTACTTGTCATTGGCCCAATTCTCCCCTCTCCCATGATTGGGGGAAGGAAATGTGAGTCAGAGTGATGCTGTAAGTTTTATGGGTCAGAGGATCCTCCCCTGGTCAGTTTGCCCACAAATCTATATTTGATTCAAATACATATTGCACAGATACACAGTTGTTTAAAATTACATGCACCCATCACATATCACATGAGGTATACTCTGTTCAAACTCTGCTCTTCCTGGGGGCTTGCATTCAGAAATGGCAACATTTTGCACTTTTTAACTGGTTTTGCAATATCAGACATTTACCCAAATTTACACACGTGTGCGCAAGGAGTGTGGACATTAATTTATGAAGTGTCAGATTTTTAGCATGCAGACATTTGGAGTGAAACCCTATTTTCCGCTAGCAACCCCCCAGATCACACCACCGGGTCCTAAAACCTCTTAAAATGTGGGCAGAAAAATCACAAGAATTATGGTATCATTTAGCTAATTTTGACAAGTCCGCACCATGAGTTATACATCTTTCTTAAAATCCTATTCTGGCCAACAGGGGTGTGTCTTGCCAGGTCACATGGTGGAGAAACCAGTCTATCCACTTTCTTTAAGCTCAGCCTGTCCTCAGAGGGGGCTGCCCCTCCCCGTTTCTGCCAAGTGGAAGCCACTTTTACAACGCCCCCAATATAACTTCTGCCTGAGTCAAGGAAGGGCTTTGTTCAAAAGGAAGCCATTTACAATCCCCCCAATAAACCATCTGCCTGGGCCCAGGACAGGCCTTTGTTCAACTCCCTGTAGCTGCTCCACCCCTAATCTAATCAGAGAGGTGACAACTCCTTTTGGCAAGGGGAAGAGTGGCTGAGCAGGTTTTAACTCCTGTGGGGGTAGATGTCAGGCAGAATTCAGTTTCAGTAAGCCAGGTTTCAGCTAAATGTCACTTTTTGTCCCCCAGTATAAATCAATACAATTTTTACATACACATTAAATAATTACTTCCTTCAAGTCATTTCAGAGTATAGTTTTACATTGTATCCACCTCTTAGCAAGTCTTTCCTTGGTCTGGTTTTGTTTCATTTGTTCAGTTTTACACAAAAGTCTGGTGGTTTTAAAACGCCGGCTTTCTGATAGTGGTGAGTACTGGTAATGCAACCATTTTTGGGATTTAAGAAAATGAATTCCCCACAGTTCTAGGTTGCTTTTGGCAATCAGCATTGCCATTCCCAATGGTTTCAGGCTACTGTGTGGGTAGCCCAATGGTGGTTTTAGGCAGTGCCCTCCTGTGCTCACAACCTAGGCAAAAATGGGTGGCAGCCTAATCTTCATGCATTTCCCTGTGCATTTTCTGGGAAGTTCTGGCCATCATGATGTTTTCCATGCCAGTACTGCACAGTTTTCCTATTCTGGCGTACATGTGGGCTTTTTGGCCATCTTGGATTTTCTAAGCTCACAGCACCAAATGTTGCAGCATGATAGCTCAAACGTGGGTCAGGACACCCAACAAGGCGGAGATCACATCACCGCTTTCTGCACTCACGGACATTGCAGGTGGTGGTGCCCACTGCAGCTCACTTTCAAGGCAACCGCTGCCCAGATTGCCTTCTTTCGGATAAGGGTCTCCCGACGCATGTCGCTCGCAAATACCACAGCGGCATTAGCAGCAAGGGTCTGTGTGAGCATTATTAGCGCCTCCGTGGTGAATTTTTCCTTAACAGCCTTAGGCATGGCAAAGGTATCCCTGTGGATTTCCAAATCCAATTCCAATCTACTCAAAACAGGTCCAGGGGGCAGAGGATGGCAATGGATTGTGTTTTTAAAGATGGCCGCCGTGCTCCTTCCCGTTCCTGTGCGATGATGCTATTTCCGGTTCTGCTTTTTAACGGTGCCCGCTAATTGCGGTGACCGCTGTTTGCATGTTGCTGGAGGTCGGAAGTGCTATCTGCGCTTTCATCGGTGCCGGAAAGGGTCTTTTTGGGTCTTTAGCGGCATGGTGGTGGGGTCATTACCGGCATGGCGCTATTCTCGTGTCCACGTACTCGTAATGGTATGCTATTAGCTCCCTCTCGCAAGGTCAGACACGTTAATAACGCCATGCCGGTAATTTGCGATTTTTACCGCACAATGTGTAATGAGGCCCTATCTATTCTCGCTATCTCAAAACTACCATTTATCGGCCACTGATGGTCTTGTTGCTTTCTGGTTTGCCTATGACAAGTCTCACAGAATATTATCACTCCCACACCATACTTCACATACATCTCATACGCCAGAGTTCCCCAGGTGGTGCAATTTGGCCATCTTCCAAAGATATGTCTACCACAGCGGAAAAACCCCGCTAGGGTGGACAATACCCCAGGCATGTTTCAACCTTCCCCCTGGTTAATCAACCTTACCTAGGGAGTTTGATTTTGCAAAGTCAACTCTCAACCAATATCAGGATTACTTTGAATCGGGGTATGACTCACCTGATAAATCAATTTGTCCTCCAGAACACCATTTGTCTGTATACTGACGCAACCAATGACGTTGTGTCTGCGTTTCTTGGCTTCTGCCTCGTTTCGGGACCATCGCCTCCTTGTTCTCTAGCCAGATATGTCGATCAGGGATCAGATGTGTGCAGATCTGCAAAGGAATCTCTCATCACTTCTACAGGGCGCCCCGAACACCTCTTGATCCCGGCTCGATCGTCCCGTCCTCGTCGTTCTCCGCCTTTACTCAATTACAACGTACACGTACACGATGGAACAAGTGGGGGAGGGTCCCTATTCGGGCGCCATCTTGAAAAGGGGCCCCTAGGGGTCCCTCGCGTTATGGAAACAAGGCAAGTCACCACACACGATAGATACGCCAGACACGAGGTTGTATTCCCAATGCCAGGGTTTATTGCAAAGCAAATAGTCTCAGTTCGCCAACTCTGTCTCACGCCCCGCGATGTGTATCTCCAGACCTCGAGGGACGCAAGAGAGCGAATTACGTACATCAGTTACATATATACAAAATGCATATCATACAATCAGCTGCAACATGTTTAACAACTCCCCTTCATTGGGTTTCTTTGAACTCGGTTTGATGATGGACACTTTCGACGAATATGACACCTTCAAATATCTATTCTAGTAACAATATGCAACCTTGCAAGTGCGGAGACATCTTTTCTTTGTTGAACAGAACACAGTGCTTCTGTTCTTGTAAGCAAGCTACATACGGGGGAAGAGTCACATTCCAGACCTTGCTATCTATGAGGTACTATTCATGTACTGGGAGCTGACACGCTCTACAGGGCTCGGAAAAGGGGGGCCATAAGAAGAGCATAATTCAAGTCTTTAGCTGCTTTATTCTAACATATTCTACCAAAATAACGAGACTGGCTGGCAGCTGTGAAATTATTAAAGGCCCTGCGGCTCTGCTTCAAGGCTACATTCGGGAGGGAGATGGGCATTCCTCCCCGGAGCTGCCTACGTTGTGTTTCAGCAAACTCTTATTAGCCTCGCGACCCTGCAGCCTTGTCCTTTCACGTTCAGACAACAATGTTAACAGTCGAGCAGTGTAAGCAGAAAATATGCTGCGAAGCAATTTGAACAGAAAGCAATGAGCAATTGTTAGAAAACAAAATGGCGATCCTTGTTACATCAAAATGGCCGTTCATTGGTAAAACTCGTAAAACTGTATTTCTATCGTTTCGTGCATGAGACAGTTGGCCTTTGGCCACCAAAATACGTTTGCCGTCATTCATGAGAGGTATCCATTTTTCTAGACGGACAACCTTTCCCAAGGTCTTCTGGTAATCGTAGTTTCAATAATCGGGTAATCGCCCAAAGTTTCCTGAGTGTGCACCCATGTAGTGCCAGACTTCTCTTTAGGGTTTCCCCCCTTTGCTGTATCAACAGTTCTTTGTATTTTCACTGTTCAATTAGATGTTTGCTACTTTTTGTTCAACACAGTTCGGTTTCTTATCAGCCCTCCCCTCGACTTAATGGCTGTGATGAACCGCTTTCCTTTTCTTCTCCATGGAGTCAAGGTTGGTACCACAAAGACACGCGTCTCTCCCCGGCTTAGTTATCACCAGAGGAGGGTCTTGGGTACCGTTGACATCTGCTGCAACACATGCTGGCTATTGTTTGCAGTCTTACGATTCCTTCTGCAGAGGTTTCACGGGCCTTGGTTGGAAAGGGCAAGGTCGCTTCTCTCCTTGTCACCCTCTCGGTTCGCTCTGTCTTTCTCCTCCTCTTGAACTGCTGTGCTGGGTTATTTCTCTCGTTGTGCCGTCTGTCTTGCTCGTATTGTGTTTTTGTGCTCCACCTTCTATCCCTGTGGGGAAGGGAAAGGGCCGTCAGGTGTGTTTGATTCTGGTCAATTGCCTGACTCTGCCCGACGCTTGTGTTGGAACAAGTCAGGTAGATGGTTCTGGTGTTAGTCCGTCGTCTTTCGCAGTGTGCGAAAGTGTTTGTGTTGGAAAAGGGGGGGAGAGTATTTGAGCATCCTGCATAGTAGGCTGGGGAAAAGGTGTTGTAAGAAAGGGGATACCACATCTCACCTGTCAGTGTCCCACTTCCACTGCCCAAGAACCCATCATCCAGGTGATCCTTCCTCCCTGGTCCACCACCAGGAACTGGATCCAATAGCGATGGCCGTTTCCCGGCCACCTGGATGACAGATCCCTGGGGACCAGTCAGGGAGACACCTTCAGGTTCCTCACAGCATCCACACTTGAGCCAAAACTCTTGTACCTCCTGCAGTGCCCTACACTGAAGCTATGTCATCTGCACTTTGGGCAATGCTGTGTATGAGTCTGTGTCTGCCCTCATGGTGACGGCTGCAATGACATACTCAGCAGGTATGGGTACGGGGTGATATCCTACTGCATTGGCAGCTGAATTTCCCAGTGAAATTTCCTTGGTGTTATTTGGTGGGCTGCGCATTTGACAACCGCCACCACAGATGGCTCTGTCAGGGTGGAAATCAGGGTATTAAGTAACGCTGCATGTTGCACTGGTGACCCGTCTGCCCGTCTGAAGCCCCTCATTTTCCAATATGACAGAACTGCATGCACCGTTGTGGTGACATATGCAGAGTCTGAATAAATGGTAGCATAACACACCTTTGACGCTCAAAGCACTTCAATAAGTGCTACATGTTCTGCTGCTTGTGCAGAATAATGCATGGGTAATCTTTTCATTCCTACTGTCTCATACTCCCCTGCTTCTAAGTGCACCACTGCTGCCCCAGCATGTCTCTGCCCATGTCCTGGTTGATTGTCGCTGAACCATCAACAAAGATTACCTCGCCCTTCTCTAAAGGACTGTCTTTGGCTTTGGGGATATCATCCTCCTCTCCCTCATAAGTGGCAAAGTCATGTGGCTGTAGGTCTTCGTCTGTGCACGGTTTTGTTAGGAACATGGCAGGGTTCACTGTTTTGCATCTTACAACATGGATATGTGGGCTTTAGAGGATAATTTCATATGCTGATGCCCGTTGGGTAGTGAGAGTGGACTTTGATCATTCTAAGATTGGGAATACTGAGTGTTCCACGAACAACGTTACCGACACCCCATTACAATTGTGGAGGTCTTCTTGATAGCAAAGGCAGCTGCTGCGAGAGCTTGTTCACATGCGAATTGTCCCTGCATCACTGACTCTAGTCTACCAATTTAGGTGGCAAGTGGCTTGTGACCCATTGTGCTCTTTTGCGTTAGTACCGCTGTCATAAGTGTACCATTTGAGTGTGAAAATATGTAGAACTCCTGCGTGTAGTCTGGGGTAGTAAGAATGGGGGCTGTGGAGATTACTTCTTTTAGATGATTAAAATTTTGAATCATGTTTGCAGTCCACTCAATTTTACTCTTTTCCTTTTGTGCTGGTTTGAGGCCCTCTAGGAGTGGTCTTGTGTATGCGGCATAGTCTAGAATCCAATCCCTGGAATAGTTACACAACACCAAGAATTTCTGCATGTCCTTTACTGTAACAGGTCTGGGAGTGGCGTTTACATCATTGAGGGGGCGGAGATCATGGATCATCCTCCAACTGCCCAATGCCTTTTTAATGGGGTGTTGGCCGTATTGGCCGTATTGCATGGTGAAGTAGAGGGTACTATGATCCCTTGGTGTAGTAAGCCTTTTATCATGTCTCCGATCCCCTCTTCTGCTCCCTGGATAATGCTGGGGTAACATTGCCCTCCCCTTTAGTGTGATTCTTATTGGGGTCACTTCTTTCAGCATCCCTACATCGTGTAAGTTGGTTGTCCATAACTGTGTGGGGACCTGTTGTAAGTCTGCTTGGCTGAATGTGGATGGCATGACAACAGCCATGCGGGGCTCTGGAATCTTCAGTACTGTACCATGATTTCCCAGGGGATTCAAGTTTTAGAGTATTATTTCTCTGTCATCGTTATTGTCCTCAAAACGTTGGGCATCTGTCAACTCTTTGAGGGGCACAAAGGGATCAATGCATAGGACTCTGGGCCACTGACACCCCTGAGTATCTGTACCTAGGACCACCATTCTTTTGGCAGATGCCAGCAGCCATTTCAGATCTAGGGACAGTATAGTGCCAGCCACCAACCCTGGGGACATCACAAGCCGAAAAATGAAGTCAGTTAGGACTCTCCAGCAAGTTCTGGTAACCTGGGGCACGGCTTGTGCCAGCACAGTAATTCCGTAAATTAACATATCATTGTTAACAGGGATGCCTCGTACTAATACATCATGTGCCATGGCATGTATCACGAGCATTGCCCTAATTCAGCACATGCCAGGTGTTGCGCAGATGATACAGCTGTCTGTGAATGAGGTCATCATGTTCAGCTTGCTGAGCAGATCCCTGCCAAGAAAGTTGACAGGAGAGCTCTCAGAATATAAGAAGGGATCCATTAAGACCTTCCCCCCCTACCTTTACATCTAAATCATTTGTGTATGGAACTGTTAAAACAGCCCCAGAGAATCCCTGCTTGTCGAGAGTTTTGCCTGATAGCGGGAAGTCACCTTCGCTAATGCACAAATTCTTAGCTACTGAGTCTACCATGAAGATGAATTGTTTGTTCCCTATCTCTGCCCCCACCAATGGTTCCTCTTCTGGGTTTAGGTCATTGACAGGACTGGACACGCAAGTGCTCTCTGTGGGCTGTCCTAGTCAGGGTACGTGTTTGTCCCAGGGAATGAAAAAGGGTTTCCCCCTACCACTGTAGTGCCTTGAAACAGGGCCATTGTGCCATTTGGCATCCCACAGAAGGCGTTCATGTTCCCCGCTTGCTGCATGTTGGGGCAGGTCTGATAATGCTGTACTAACTGTTGCAGGTGCTGCGGTTGAAGGGGGCTGGGTATCTGTGGGGGCAGCTGCGTGTAGGCTTGATGGATCGCATACGGTATTGAGGACATCCTGTGGGGCGGTCCCTGGCAGGTTCCTTGCGAAGGGGGGCCATCATTTTGTTGACTGTAGTTATAACCCATGCCCTGTTTACTCTGACATTTTCTCAAAATATGTCCACACTTCCTGCATGTCCAACACTGTCCAGTTCCTCCTCCTCTGGGCCCCATCCCACCAAACCCACCACCTCTTGATCGTTGAAACCCACCTCATCCTCGTTGTTGTCCTCCTTGCCACTGTGGACCAGAGAATTGCAGGTTTCCACCCCACTGTCCTTGCCCTCCTTCAGCCCACACTGCGGCTATTCTGGCACTCATAGCATTAGGAACATACCCTCCCTCTTCCGTCTGTGCTGGCATTGGCACCAACGCCACCACTACTGCTTTGGCTGGCTTATTTTGTACCAGTTTCACTTCCTCTGCCTGTTGCCTCAATCGTTTCTTTCTCGTACTCTTTTATTCTGCAACAAAGTTGAATTATAATGCTCTGAATTTCAGCGCACACTTTCACTTTGATTCCTGTTATTTTATCAGGTGCGTTCTGCACTTCCTTTGATAGGCCCGGTTTCACTAGAAAATAGAAATAAGGGGTTGATTGGTCCCAGGCGTTGCCCTTTTCTGCCCTCCACATCTCATGGACCCTAAGGATAAATTGTGCGGCGTCTTCATCATCCCCCATTGTACATTGCATGATGGACTATAAATCTGGAGTGTCTGGGATTGCTCGCCACATCGCATCCTATATCTTGTCTCTAATATTATTGAACAATTCTCCATCATGGGTGTCGTTACTCAGTGTTACTCCCGGGTGCCCTGCCTTCACACATACATCTGCAGCTTGGTCCCCAACTACGGTCACCAATAAGCTTTTAATGTCTCCTATTGCCAAGGGCACCCCTGCTGTGTTCTTTTAGAAATGCATATATCCATTTTTGCGCACCAGCCATGAGTGCTGGGAGTACCTTAAGGAGGTTATTCATATCCATCTGTGCCAATGGTACGTATTGCGACCTTCGTACCCTATGGTGTATTAGGGCATCTGAATTCTCATCTTGCTTTTTCTGCCCTTAGTTACACTTCCCTTTTTCGTTGCTAATGCTACCCAGCCGAACCTCTCCCTCAATTTTCCGTCCCACAAACTTTCCACCCTCCGGGTACGTTGAGGCGCCTGTTGTGCATCTTCCTTCTCATCATAGTCAACCTCATTGAATTCACTCCAATCTTCTTCATCTCCCCTGCGTGATCCTTCATTCTCGTAACCCAAGCTGTCTGTCTCCCCGCCACGCTCTATGTGGACGGTTTTTATGGGTGCGTTGTCTATTCTAAATAAGAAGTCTCCTGACTTCCACTCATGCCCCGTTGGTTGCACTGGTGTGTCTGTCTTTGTCACATCACATGCCGCCCATTGTCTGGCTAACTCCATTCGTGTCGAGGCCAGTGCTACATCTAGGTCTCTGGCGCTTACCCTGATGTGTGTAGTGACCTTCGAGGAGACACATAAGGTGGAGATGGGCCGTGGCTGGTGTTGCTACATTTATGCCTGCCGATACATATGTTGGATTTGTGTCTCCCTCCGCAGGGTGGGTTGCTAGTGGATATATTCCCTTTCTCCCCACCAAGTTCTTCCCATCTTCTCCTGGGCCCATATCTTTACTGGTGTCTTGCAGGGCGGCAGGTGTCTAGGGACAGTCGTACACGAAGCACTATTGGTATTGAAGGGACGAATGAAGTACATGGGATGTTAATCATGGTCACTCACATGCTTCCCCAGACATTGTAGCTCCATGCTCAGTATCTCCAACAGCCTCTAAGCTGTCCATCTTCATGATGGAGGCAAATTTTTCCCATGTGTGTAGTTTCAGTGGTGAACATCGTCCACCTCCAGTGGCCTGCGCCTGGCTGCGTTAAGCTGATAATAGGTTGCAGACTTTGAGGCGCAGGTCATCCCATCGTTTCCGACAGTCCCTTACAGTCCTCAGTGTCATGCCCACTGCTGAGACTTTGTTGGCCACTTCAGTCCATATTTCTTTCTTGCGCAGCAGTGCAGGCCTGTGCATGTCCCCTTCAAAGACTTCCTCCGCATTTTCCACAAGGGTGTCGGCAAGCATGTTTAGTTCAGGCTCACTGAACCTTGGTTTGCGCCGTCGGATGTTTCCACGTGCTGCAGACATGTTCCTTGATGCTCCTTCACTGGCCAACTCCTGTGTGTGAAGGATTGCAATGGATTGTGTTTTTCAAGATGGCAGCCGGTGAGTTTCCCGTTCTGGCGCAATGACGTTACTTCCGGTTCCAGTGTTGACGGTACCATTGTTTACAGATTGTTGGTGCTGGTGTTGTTGTTAACGGCATCGATGGTGCTGTTCTGTGGGTTTCTGGCAGCTTCACCGGTATGTCGGTGATACCGTTACTGGCATGCCGATTAGTACGGCATTGCATGCTCGGAATCAGCCGTTGTATCCGCACACAGTGCATGCCGGTATCGTGGCTACAGCATGCCGGTATTTTTGCGATTTTACCGGCAAACTCATAATGAGGCCCCATGGTCCTATGACAAATACTCTTATAACACATCCTCCTACCACAGAGGCACCTTCAACATGCGTTGCAATCACGTACGCAGAGTGTATGGGTTTTACAGTTGGTAAATTACAAAATGAACATCTCCTAAAAACTCACATCAAATGCATGTCACAGCTGACATTGTCAGTTTTAAATTGATGGAATAAATGTACAACTGTAATACGAACTGTCAACAGAATATGAGTTTTACAATATGTACATTACACAATTAAAATCTACTAAAAACTCACATGACAGGTAAGTCTCATCTGACTTTAATGTGAGTTTTAAGGTGATGGAAGAAATGTACACTTTTGATAAGAACTCTTCACTGAGGATATGGGTTTTACAATATGTACATTATCCAATTAATATCTCATAAAAGCTCATATTAAAGGCAAGTCTCAGCTGACTTTAATGTGAGTTTTAAGGCGATGGAATAAATGTGCACTTTCAATACGAACTGTCCACAGAGTGTATGAGTTGACTTTGATGTCAGTTTAAAGGCATTGGAATAAATGTACACTTTTCATATGAACTGTACACAGAGTGTGAACCTATGACACATGCACCTACAACACATGCTGCTATGACAGATGCTTCTATGACACCAGTTTGTACCACACACACCCTTATACCACATACTTATTGCACTCTCTTACAACATACACACTAATGACACACACACTCCTATAACACATTGTTAAAGTGTGTGGGTTAGAAAATAGTACCAGTCACTATTAACCACTGTTGTTGCTTTGATGGTTGTAGGCTGCATCCCCCACTCCACAAAGCCCACCCAACTGGAGCTTTGAATGATTTGTGGCAAGAATTGAACTGGATTCAGGTGAAATGCGCTCTATTTCTCCAAAAATTACTGAGCTAAGTGGAAAATTGATTCAGAGTCCTCCAGATAGGTTTATAGATTTGGTTTAATTCTTGATAAATTCAGCTGACACGTGTTTCGACATTGGTCGTTCTCAAGGCTGACAACATAAATATGATTTGAAACAATACAGTGGTAATTTCCATACAGACCCATATTTAAGGTGTAAAATTAAAAATTAAAAATAGATAAAAAAATAAAAAATAAAGAAATACATTTATTCATAAATAATTAAAGCTATTTGAGTATGTTGGTACATTTTGTGGATTATATACATATTTACAGATAGTATATCGCAAATTGAGTAATTAACAAATGTGTTATATAAGGTTGGTACATACCCAACATCAAATCAGCGATGGAGGGACACATAGAAGCGAAAAACAGAACAAGAACACACATTGGGCCTCATTACGACCCTTGCGGAAATGGAAAAATGATGGCGGAAATGCAATACCGCCATCGAACACCGCTCGTTGCGATTATGACCCGTCACCGTAAAGTACGATGCCATTAGCGACACCGCAGTGAACGGCAACGCTAACTGCACCAAGTACGCGCACGCGCGCCTTGCAAAACCGGAATCACCGCCATGGCGCAACGGTACGCGAATTCTGACCCTAGCGGACATGTACTGAACGCCATCAAGCACGTCGTAAAGTACCATTCCGCCATGGCGAGAAATACGGCATCGTGAACCAACCGTAAATGGCCCACTGAGTGCCTGTACTCCACTCCCTGGCCACATTGCACAACTCCTGGCAGGCGCAATGTACTCACACTATGCAACCAGTGAAATCTACAATTCACCCATGCATGCCAACGTAGAAATGCATGCAGGGGCTCAAAGCGCCCCGTGAGTGGGCATCCATGTACGGCATGTCACCATAGCCGTACTGATGCAGCACAGGCATGTGAAGGTACAATACATCAAAATGAAAATCAAGAACACATGACACAAAACAACAGTAGTCCCCCATCGCTTGCCACCAGCGCAAGGCAACATCCAAAACAGCATCCTGAGGGGGATTGCACCAGCCCTGTACTCTTGCCAGTAAACAAACCAACCATCAGCAGAAGCATGTACCACACAAGTTGGCAGAGTGACTGAGCAGCCAGGCTCATCCCAAGAGGGGCCGATGGGAGCTGCAGGGCACAGATGGCATGAATACAGAAGCTATTCCAATGGACATGACCCCAGTCCCCCTCCAACAAACGCACGCAAACACAGGCACCTGTGACCAGCCACATTCTGAACATCCCATCATTCCACCAATCGACCTGGCTGACAGGCACCAGTCGGCCAAAAGCCAATCCCCCGCCCCTGAACAGCACATCATGTAAACAGTCACAATGGCAGCCCCTATCCGTGACCATACTGTGCTACGTAGGCAAACGCGGCCAGTACTGTACCACACAACTCAACTCAGAAGGCGGAACACAATGCAGATCATCTCGCAATACATACCGCCACAAATCGAAAATCGCCACATCACCTGCAAAGAATAACGCAACACGACAAATATCGGAATACAATTTAAATGCACATCCAAATGACAAAGGCCCCACAGCAATTTGCAAAATAACACCAAAACATCCATCATCACCGAGGGCTGCATCTGCAATAATTGACCAGCTTCCACTTGTGTGACGCCCTGTACCATCATGGCACACAGGGCCTACATCAACGTTCCAAAAGGCAACATGGAAGCGGCAAGAACCGCAGGTCCGTCCCATGAGGCAGGCACTAGTCGAGCTGAAAGGCCGAAATGTTGCACCTAGCCACCAGTACAGCGTAA
The DNA here is from genome assembly GCF_040938575.1 of Ambystoma mexicanum. NCBI lineage: Eukaryota > Metazoa > Chordata > Amphibia > Caudata > Ambystomatidae > Ambystoma > Ambystoma mexicanum. The sequence continues at coordinate 121,083,902 of NC_090933.1, read as the reverse complement.
GGGCATGTGGCCCATTGGCGATCGTCCCATAAGATCGAAATGGTGCTCCACTGATTCACCCGAAGCTGCAGGTGTCGAGAGTAAAACCCATCTGGAGGAGTGGCGTAGAGATGGCATCTGCAATAGGGCAGGAGATACCTGTCACCCAAATGAAACACAAATTAACCGATTGCATTACGGGACTCATGATGCATTACAATCTTCATTCAACACACCAAATCCACACCCATATGCATGCTAGCCCACTCCAAAGGAATATACAGACCCCTAAATCAGTATCGATTCATAACGAAATCAATCGAGGTAAATACACCATTGGCAACGTCGGTTACTGTGCATGCGTCCGTCAAGATAGAACCCATGACATGGGATTAGTAACGTGCCTAGACACAAGTGTATGAAGGCGCGTCGAGACAGGGAGGATCCGACAAGGGCAGATAGACGTAAGTCCCACTATGGCAGCCTTGCATCACATAGCGCAGGGGAAGGGGAGTGATTCAAAAAACCCATGTACATGGCAGACCCTAAACGGAATCATCTGTCCATGCATCCATTCATCATTCCCTCATCCCGCAATGAAAACGCATGAATATTCACTCACAAATATGTGAAACTTCCATCGCGTCTGTGCGTAATGCAGTCTGCAAAAACCACTGTGCTCCTGGCCGGATCTGTAGTGTTGTGAAGCAAGATGGATTTGGGAACGTCCTGCCTTATCGTCCACTACGCTATTGCGCATCCCATTCAATTCATATCATTCATTGCTTGCTCGTTATGGGCCATGTCCCAAGGACATTCTACAATAGAACGTTACATTTCCAGCCAGACCTGTGGGCGTATCCTCGCCGCTACTTCAAAACCAAAAATGCTGGCCTTCGAATTCCTCACTTGCAACATTACGTCGAAAAGGCTTCTGTGAACGCTTGCATTCACAATTACATCAATGTAGTGCGGCTGTGTGTCATAATGCTAACTGGCTGCAATCACAAATGGGACGCCACGCCCGTCGGTGAAGTACGTTACTGTGCTGCATGAGGGTCGGCCATCGATCGAGCCCTACATACCACTGACTCTTCACAGGTATGTAAGCGGCTGCAATCATAGCATGTGTAACAATGGGAGCATAGCATGAAAATCAGTCAAAGTACATCACACTGCCATCGGGATTTGATACATGATTCCAATCCCAAGATGCCATGCGGCCAAATGCAGCCTTACGTGCGGGACGTGCTCGGCCAGAAGGGATTGCATCTGCCACAGATTCATTCAATCAGCACAGGTGGAGGCCATACAGGCCGACAGCACATATATAGCAGACCCAAACCCCTCCCACAACCACTCCCACTCCAAAATGCTACCGGCAGGACTAGCGATGTTGGGCCTGGGGGACCAGATAGCACTGCAAGTGCTACAACTACAAGAAGACGACGAACAACAACAGGTACAACAACCGGGCGCACAGGGGAGACGGAGGAGAAGGAGGAGGAGGAGGGCAAGGCAGGGTCAGCAAGGCCCACAAGCACTGCCACTACCACCACGCAGGCGGCCCGCAATCCCACGCCTCCGAGCTGATCCGTTCAACCTCACTGCTGAGCAGATCCACACCCTCTACCGTTTGGACCGGGACACCATAATCGCCATTGTGGACATGACACATGCTGACCTCGTGAGCATGATAGATAGCCCAACCGCCATCCCACCCCTACTGAAGGTGGTGTCTGTACTCCACTTCCTGGCCACAGGCACCTACCAGCACACAGTGGGACAGTTGCATGGCATTTCACAGCCACTGTTCTCACGGACACTCTTCCAAGTGCACGATGCCCTCCTGAAGCACGCCGACGACCACATCACACTACCACGCACGTACCAGGAGATTACCAACGCAAAAGTGGGATTCCATGCACTTGGCGGCATCCCGGGTTGCATTGGTGCCATCGACTGCACCCATGTTGAATTGGTTGTCCCACATGCCATGGAGGTCCAGTACCGCAACCGGAAACAATTTCATTCAATCAATGTGCAAATGGTGTGTGACTCCAACAAGATCTTTACGCATTGTTGTGCCAGATTTCCAGGATCTACCCATGATTCTATGGTCCTGAGGAACACAAGAATACCACGCTACATGGAGCGACACGCAGGGCACAGATCCTGGCTACTCGGTGAGTCTCATTCCATGCATGACATCGTGGCCCATTTGATGCGTCAATGACCTTGCAGGAGGGGGGGGGGGCTACTTAGCACTATCATTCCACTGACACCCTTTATTCGTCTCATACAGGTGATGCCGGGTATCCACTGAAGAGATGGCTCCTTACACCAATCCGGAACCCACAGAACGAGCATGAGGAGGACTACAACCATGCCCACTCACGTACCCGTGTGGTCATTGAACAGGCATTCGGCCTACTGAAGGCTCGTTTCCGCAGCCTCAGCAGGTCTGGCGGGGCACTCATGTACAGCCATGAGAAGGTTTCTAAGATGGTCATGGCATGTGTCATGCTGCACAACATGTGCATACGTAGGAATGTGCCCATGCCCCCTGACGCTGTACTGCATGCACCTGAAGATGATGATGATGATGAGGGTGGGGATGTGGAGGCACCTCAAGGAGTCCATGAGGCACAGGATGCACGTGCAATCCGACAGAGCATCATAGATGCATGCTTCTAGCAACCACGCATGGTGCCTATTACACGGAAAGGGGACCTGTGGCACTGTGTGTGTGTAGTACAGGCACATTGTGGACTGTACGCCTATGAAGGCCTCGTACGCAAATATCAATGTCCACACATGTCATTGGATGATAATGAGGTGCTGTATTGTTAATGTGATTTGATTTATACACCCTATGGACCCGCCACCCAGTGAAGCCCAACACACCCCCTCCACCCTACTACCTCCCCCCCCAACACCAGTGTCCAAATATGCATGCTGTCCGTGGGTAGACGCTATTGCAAGCCCCCTCTACGGGTATCAGGGGCACCCCTGCCCGTGGAGCGCAGGTTCCTGCCAGATCTGCGTTGGGGGCTGCCCTGGACGGAACTTGCCACGGATGATGTCTCTGCCTGCTCGCGTCCATGCATGTCTCTGAGGGTTTGTGAGAGCTCCGAGAGCACACGGCGCACAGCAGCAAGTTCAGCACAAACGTCTTTGGACGTCGCATGCAGTTCCCCCCTCAGGCTCTCGGTGCTTTTCTCCATTTGTGCTCTCAGGCTCTCGGTGCTTTTCTCCATTTGTGCTCTCAGGCTCTCGGTGCTTCTCTCCATTTCTCCCCTGAGGCTCTCACTACTTTTCTCTATTTGTGCCCTGAGTGTCTCGGTGGATGTTTCCATGGCTGCCCTGGAACCCCCGCATTCATTTGCATGGTCCTTGAGTAGCGTGGACACTTCCTGCTGTTGCTCGATCAGCAGGTCGAGGGACTGTTGCCTCTGCTGGGCCATGGACATTTGCGGTGGTGTGACAGGGGGGCTGCTCAACACATGTTGCCTTGGCACAGGACTTGTGGGGGTTGGCCAGTCGTCGTCTTCAGGGTGCCCCTGCGTGGTTTCGTCATGGTGTAGGGGATGGAACATGCAGGGGGATTGGGAAAGGTCATGGATGGTACCTACGTCGCCAGCACTGTTTTCCGTGTCGGAGCATGCTGGCATGACAGCTGTGTCACCTATGGTGCTGCTACCACCAGAGGCAGTGCCATCAGATACGTTCTTTGGGGGGACCTGTGGTGCTGGGGTTGTGGACTTGCTGGCTGCTGGGGTGCCTGTTGCAGTCCCCTCCAGTGTGCTGCCACTTGATTCCTGCTGCTGCCGTGTCTTGATCCTTGCACCTGAGGTGGAGGCTCTTGGGACGTTGGTCCTGGCCCTCTTTGCAGGCGTGCTGGTAGGGGTGTCCTGCAGCTCGTCGTTGGTATCGGACCCTGTGGTGGAGTAAAGAGGGGCGAGCGTTAGTTATGGGTCTGTCGGATTTGGAATGGCAACGTATCAAATGCATTGGGGTGGTACATGAGGCTGATTTGGGACTGGGCCTTGGAGGTGGTCTCATTTTCGTGTGGATTGAGGATGCATTCATTTGGCTGCCTGCAGTTAGGGGGTGCATGCTGCACATGTAGGGGTTGTTTATGGCATCTTGATTGATTTGTTTATTCATTCTGACTTTTAGAGGGCGCTGTCAGGGCAAAGTATGTATTGCACTATGGGGTCACATGGTACTGCACATGTTCGTGTTTTGTGGATTTCGCATTGTTTCTCTTGGCCAACCTACCTGATTCTCCGGATGTCGGCACTCCTTTCTCCATCCCTCCGACTCCCTCTATGCTCTCCATTCCTATGGTGGAGGCGCAGATATCCTCCCAGGGGGTCAACTTGATGGGCGACTCTGAACCCCCCCCGGTAGCTGTGGCGATGTTCCTGTTCGCAGAAAGTATGCTGCGTACGCGGATCCGCAGGTCGTCCCACCGCTTGCGACATTGCTGTGGCGTGCGGGGTGTTGTCCCCACCGCACTTACGCGCTGTGCCACCAGGGCCCATATGGCCTTCTTGTTGGCAAGGGCCGTCCTGGTCATTTGACTGGAGAAGACGACGGCGGCATTTTCCTGGAGGGTCTCGGTGAGCACGGTCAGTTCCTCTCGGGAGAAGTGTACCTGCCGCTTGCGATCACACGCTTTCTTGGCTACCTTTCCCATATTTATTTTTTTAACTGGGGTTGCTAACGGGTTGGGATGTGTGTCAGGGTCGGATTTTTAATGGTTGTGTTGGGATTCGGATTTTATAGTTGTGCGGCGTGCTGTTTCCCGTTCCGGCCACATGCTTTTACTTCCGTTTCCGTATATTTACGGTGCCCGTAATTTGCGGTGCCCGCTCGTTACGGTGACCGCTCATTACGGTGACCGCTAAGATGGGTGGCGGTATTGCACCTGGTGCAGCGTACGGCGGCGGTAAGGGCCGTTTTGGGGTCATTTCCGCCATCGCAGCCTTTCGGATTCCGCCATGGCGTAATGCTCGTGCCCGATGGGTCGTAATTAGCCGCACTTTGCTCCTTCGTGCAATGGCGGAAACGCTATTTACGCTGTTGCGGTCCGGTCAGTCACTTTCCGCCAGGGTCGTAATGAGGCCCATTGTTACCATCTTGGTACGTGACTAGTATACGTAGGTGATTAGTGCAATTGATAATAATGAAATGCACCCCATTTACACCCAACCATTGCGTGAAAGGAGGTCTGCTAAATTTGAGCGGTCTAGTTGGTGGCAAATGTTATGCGTACTGCCCCTACGTGTTAAGTTCTTAAGGCATGGGTGAAACATTTGAAAGATTCTATGAATAGTGTACTCATATTGTTATTATAATTATTACACCCATTGTGTTTTTTCAATCTTAGAGAGTGCACTGTTGATGGTAAGTGATGACTCACCCTTCCTCCTATTAGTTTCAATAGGGATTCCCGGTGGGATTAAGACAAATATATAGACTGCATTAGATTGTCACGTCTTAATTTTAAATGCTCTGGTGAAACCATATGTAATATTAAAGAAAATGTGTCATACCATAAAGTGTTACTTGAAGCTGGTACAGGTCATTGAAGTAGTCTAAAGGATACAACGTGAGCAGTATGGATCTACCCTTTTAAAGGTTTATCTGAAAGAAAACATGTAAATCCGATGAGCCTGATGCTCACCATTTACAAGATACTCCAATTTAAAACTTGCTCTGAAGTGTCTCTGACCTTAATTGTGCACTTAGGTGTGCATCAGCATCGGGTATTTGTCAAAATTAGCTTTTTGGTATTTTCTTATCGCATACCCGGCAATCTCTCCGCCTGTATAAAGCAATGGGGGTGCTTTGTGTCAATAGAACTATTTTTTTATCTTTTTCTATTGCAGGTAGTGCTCTATGTGATTTAAAAGGCCTCATTTGCAATCGAGTCTGAAATATATGTAACATTCCTGTGATCGCTATTATATATGTAAATAATGGAAGTAGTAATGAGGTTAAAGACTCAGTATAAATAATGTAAAATAAGTTTACAAATTATGGGATAGGGCAGCATGTCTTACTAAGTAAATTATGCTACAAGTATGATATCTACAGTTACCGTCCTGAATCTTCGGGGCTTGAACTTTGAACAGTGGTAATGTCTTCATGGGTCCGATCCCTCTATCATAGAAGACGCGGACTGTATAAGTTGCTGCTTATATTTTCTCTCTTGAGAGTGTCATTCCGTGTGAGATCACACGTACAATACCGTCATTGTGCATAACGTCAAACATAAATAACACGTTACATCATGTGTAAACAATAACGAAACCACCATCTTTGAACTCCCGTAGGTTCACTTCACACATTGTGGGACTGTTAATGATAAAAGTGTTCATGTACTGTGTAAAGTAACAATTGGTTGTTGGATTGTGTAACATAAAATATTTATTTGCGCAAAAGCCCATCATATGCCATCTGAATTGTCTTTACTTCGAGAATGTGTGTATTGATTCATGGGTGATTAAATTCAATCATTGGCCCATTGTGCGGCCTTCAGTAAAGGTAAATGGTTGTATTATGTGCATAAAATGCAGCTATTAGTTGTGCGTATCCATTACCCCACTTTCAAATCATTCCTATAAATTAGGAGTGGCGCTCAAACGTCCTGCCTTGTTCCATGGCAAGATCTCCCATATATTTAACAGAGCATTTGTGAAGGAATGGTGATATTTGAATTGGTATCCTAAAAGATTGGCTCTGTATGTGGAATTGACAGTATGCATAGACAAATGTCTTGTATGATATGCTCTAAAACAAGGAAATGGTGGAGTAAATGGGGTGCATACAAAAATACAACAATCATACATATATTACTTGTCTAATACACAGGTATGCAATTATAATGATCAATTATAGCCTACCATGCAGTTGCAAATGGTAGCGCCTTCTAATTGGGGTACATTCAAAATAGCATAGACCAAGCGCAACAGAAAAGTGATGCCCAGAAGAGAAACAAATCAATCACATGTAACACAACGACAATAAAGTTGTTTGACAGTGGATGCGGTGTTTGCCATATTCAAGAGGCACAATCATCTTATGTCTATTGAGTCTGTAACTCAATAAAAAAATATTGGGCGTCTAGCTCCCAAGAAGAAACTGAAGAATCTTAAAAATGGCTCCAAGTATAAATCAAATGGCTCACGTGCGTTTCTAGGAAATGTGACTATGCCGCCTCCATGCTGAACAGTAAGTGCAGTCAACCAACTCAAAACAAAACTAAGGAGACCACAAAGCCCCGCACAGAGTTTGCAAGGAAATCTTGCAGATGCTCCTCAAACGAATACCCCAAAACAGCAAGAACTACCAAGTACCTCTTTTACCATTGACTCTGGTGAGGTGATTAACCGAGAGGAGCGTGATCTAATAGACAACCTGTCACTATATCTTGAAGATGGTGAAGTTGGACAACTCAGAGAAATGTTATTCGACTCTCAAGGCAGTGAGAATGCCGTAACAATGGAAAAAGGGAGGATTCATCAAATGGTTAGCGACCCATCCTTCTTAACACTTTCGCAAAAATGCCATAATGTGCACTCATGTGCTCAAATGAGGCAAGTACAATCCAAAGACAGTAAAGTGGACAGCTCATGCAACCTTAACCCAAAGGGACTTTGTTTACAGTCAAACTCCACATCCAACTCATGGCGCAGTACATCCCCAATCTCGGCTGGTCCTGGTACTAGAACTGAGAAGATCCAGCTGTAAAACATACTGACTGCCAAAAATAAAGTCAATTTACCCAGAAAGAATGTGATGCACCTTCTTCACTGCGTGCCTGCTCTGTGGACAGTCAGTTCAGATGATATTTTGATTATGGAATACGTTGAGGAGCCCAGAACTGACTGGGTCATCCTCCATGTCAAATCTCACACGATAAAAGAAACACTACCAGAAGCCAACCCTGCCATTATACCCTTCGGTTTTGAGCTACGAGAGCACACTTCAGCTAACCTTGTTGAAAACAACAATCTTTACAAGTCACCAATCCATCGGCGTATAGAAATCACTGTGCAACGAACTGTACAGACTTTAAAAAAGTCAATAGGCACGCAGGCGGACCCTTTGAAAGTTACCTTCTCCAATAAATCTGGCCAGTACTCTCTTGGGGCAAGTACTTCAAGCCACTCAGACAACTTAGAAGGAATTTCAGATTGGTCATGGTCAACCCAAGCCCTGATAAATTCAAAAGATTATTAGCAAGAAGCCCCGCCAACTGAATAAAAAAAAATCGCCTGCTTTCATGGAATACACAAGGGTTCACACACCTGTTCAACAACTCTACTTCGAACCTCAATGAAGCCACCATAATTTGTCTACAGGAAACATGGCTTCGTAGTCCTACTGCTTGTGATGGCAATTTGACCCTTATAAACCCTGCTGAAAAAGGTCACAAAAGTAGAACCTATGCAGGGCTAATGACATTGATTAAACAATCCTAATCTAAAAGTGGTAGAAATCGGCAATCCTAACCCATTTGTCCAGTGGACCATACTCCAGCACTATCAATCTGAGGAAAATGCTCCCACTCACATTGTGCTGTTAAATCTCTACTGGAACCCAGTGAAGATACCAACCAGCACCTTTCTGCAAATAGTGGCTAACATCATAGATAACTCTTATCGAGATCTAAGGAAACCACATCTCCTAATCTGTGGAGACCTCAACATAAAATGTCTTGACAAGGGTGGATACCCTTTTAATGCCTCACAGTTTGATTCTCTTTCGTTGCATACCAGGAGTCAAATGTGGATGCACCATATGATTTCTGGTAACTTGTATATGCTAAATGGTCAAACACCAGGTGACACAGCAGGAAGAAAAACCTGGAGTAATAGCAGTCAGCCTTCCACAATTGATTATATATGGACATCACAAAACTTACTTCATTATATAGACAGCTTAGATATCACTCCACAAAAAAGCAGTGATCACAAACTGTTGCGACTATCTTGGAAGACAAAGGTGTACATGTGACAGTACATAAGCTAAAATAAATAAGACAAAGATAAATCAAGGAGGCAATCGTCTAAAAATCACAAAGGATGACATCACTTCGCTAACTGCAAAATATCTGAACTTTGTGAAGAAGACAATTTTTGGCTTTCTTATGCTACTCTCCTTGCAAGTTATAAGGTGGTGAGAACAGGTCGTAGACAACCGCTTTTGAAACCTAAACATCCCTACAGCGTAGTGGTGGTGGAACAATGGAAAACCCTACGAACAGACTAACATTTGTTTTTTTTAAACTCAAACGTACCTCTCAACCATGGTGGAAAAGTCAATCAACTAAAGAAAACAGCGCTACAAGAATTGGTTGATTAGCTTTAAAACACAGCGCAACCAAGAACAAGGAGAAATAATGCTGAAGGAAATATGCAAAACAAACTCCAGAGACACCTGGCCACTCATTAACCACATTACCCTTAACCAACAAGGACGTTTAAGTAGTGGTGTCTCAGAACAACTGTTGGTTAAGCATTATTCGAAGATATTTGCTTGTATCCCCAAAATAGATCCAGTATGCATCAACTCTTTGCCCAAAACCTGAAATTTCAATATATCTGTGACTGACATCAAAGAGGCGATCATAACATTGAAACATTCATATGCAGCTGGCCCTGACTGGCTAACGAACTACATGCTGAAAGCTGCACCAGAGCATTGCTCTAGGTTTATAGTAGCACTATACAATTTTATCTTAACAATCAGCAAGTTACTGGCTTCATGGACCTCAGCCATCGTCACCCCGATCTTCAAGAAAGGAATAAGAGATGACACAGCAAACTATAGACCAATAGCTTTGTTGGATGTTATTGGAAAACGTTTTGCGTCCAATTTGCAAAACAAGTTAACACAATGGGCGATAACGGACGATCTTTTGGACCCAAGGCAAACAGGGTTTACAAAAGGTGTGCAGACTGATCTCAATCTCTTTATTCTCAATATAGTAAAATTGGTGTCCATAAAGAACAAAACCAATCTATTCCTCCTTCCATTCATTGACTTAAAACAAGCCTTTGATAGTGTAAACAGATCTAAACTATGGGTGAAACTATAGGTGTGGGGCAGCTCCAAAGATCTGCTATAAGCCATCAAGGCAGCCACACAAATACGACGAACTGTAAACAACAAAGGAGAATTGTCAAGAGAAATCAACATTGAGAGGGAGTCAAATAAGGTTGCCCGTTGGCAGCACCCTTATTAAACTTATACTTGGCAGACTTAGCCAAGGCTTTAAAAGAGAAAATAACCTTTCCTCCGAAGATTAATAATCACCAGATATCAGCGATGATCTATGCAGATGACCTACTTCTACTGGATCAAAAGCAGATTGAACTACAGCGTCTACTTGATTCATTACAACACTATATGTCAAGTATCAACTTGGTGATTAATATCGAAAAAAATCAAAAATCATTTAATTTGGTTACAAATTGGTTAAAAAAGCATGAATTTTAGATGGAGAATTGGTTGTTGTATTGCTCGCCCAGAGTGCACGGACAGTCATTAATCGCCAGTGGAATTATGGAGCCAATACTTTAAACGCAGGTAGACGCAATAACTTGCAACAACACACACTCTTAGAAAATAATGAGCACTTATACGGCTATTTATTCAAAGCTTGGAAGCAACAAGTGATAACATAGAAATAAATCCCAGAAGAAACAGAGAGTTCAAAAGAAAATACATCACTGTGGGCGTAACTGGATTCCTCATCTCGCCAGAAGCGGCTGGAAGACCCCAATGACAGCCAGGCCGAGAGCACAACAGCCCACAGGTATGCCGGATGAAAGCGTCCTCCCTCTGGCTGAGGTCTCACCTGACCGCTCAGGGGTTCCGCATATATGCACTCCTCAGAAAGGGGTGGCAATTTCTCGACCCTTCTGGCAACGCACTTGCGCATTGATGAGCAGCCGTTGGTTGCCAGCTGGGTCAACCGACAGTAACCTCAAGGAGCAAAGTGCTTCCCTCCTCTAAAAACAAGCGCCACGGAAAACAGTCCCATAACTCATAACAAGACATAACAAAGCTAGCTTTCCCAGCAGAATGTCCTTGACTGCATACCAGGTTTGGAAAGCATGTTTTCTTCAGCACAGTAAATCTAGCTCTCAGCAAAATGAGTACAGCTTTTCACTGCGGCATGAAGTAAATATCCATCATGGCTCTGAGTGCTCCCAGAATACACTGCGCACCAGCGCCATGTTTTAGCTCAAGCATAACAATTCCACCCTTGGATATTTATCTTCCATAGCCCAGTGGCAGAGGAACCGGTCTCTGAAACCGACAAAATATTAAAACTAAGTTGGGAATGCATTGAATGCAACAACAACAAGCTATTATGATAGCTAATATAATGCAAATACAAGCAAAAGCGTAACGCAGTGTACCCCCAACATCAGGAATCCATGAAAATAACCAATCCCACCAATTCCCAGTAGGATCTTGGGACACTTGAGAAATGAGATCCCTCAAACCTCGAATATGACTTTCAATAGATTGTGAATGCTCACTTAGATTGAAATAACACATACCTTCAACTGCGTTACAACCTAAATTATGCTTTAGCAATAGATAATCAACAGCAGCTCTGTTTTGCAAAGTTGCTTTTCTAATAACTTTGCTATCAAGGAGTAACTCTTCTAATGCCTGAGAAGTATGTTTAAGTCCTTTGACTACTAAACATGCTAATTTGATCAAAGATTTGTAACCTCCAGCAGCTAAACCCCAAACTCCCACTAATGAAAGGGTTAATGCTAAAACCTCAGCTTCTGATAGCAAATGTGAATCACAATCGGGGGATAGACCCACAGACCCAAAAGTTGACCTTTTGCCTCAAGATATCGCTGGGAGTAAAGGGAACATCATTAGTCCTAATCGAGTTAAGGCACATGGACCTCCGGAAATGTTAGCTGGAATATAAGTGTATGTGATGTTGCCACATGAAAAGAGCCATCCTGTTGGAAGTTTCACATGATTCAGATGACTGGCAGCTATCACTGTATGATTACAAGACATAGGGCCTCATTATGACCCAGGGGCTAAGTGTTTAACGGCGCCGGAAAAAGCTGCGGTGCCTTTAAACACCGGGCGCCTAATTACGAGGTCCCTTTGCGGGACCGGACCTTAACAGCTGGTTTTACCTGCCGTTAAAGTAGGGACCCTCAAAGGGACCTTGGTGCTGATTACGGTACCGCAATTTGCGGTACCGTAATTAGCGCCTTCCCCATTCCCATTGAGCCCTATGGGGCAAAAATGGGAATGGGGAAGGGCCATGGCGGCATGGGGAATTACCGCCCCACCAACCTCGGAATGGGGTAGTAATTCCCAATTCCGCCATGGCGGACTCCGGCATGGACCATGGTACAAATAGCACCATGGTTTAGCGCCAGAGTCCTAATGAGGCCCATAGTGTTATTCACGCTGGTACATGTACGTGGAACTCGCGAACACAATTGTTGCTCGAACACAGTGTGACTTTGCTGTTTGGTTAAATTGAGCTGTTGGCATTTGCCAATTTCTTTTGCATTGCATGTCATAAGGTAGCACACATCGCCTTGGGTTATATTATAGGTTATAATATGTGTCAAATTTCTCCATTTGCGATCTGTTTCCTGGCAAAACCTGTAGTACTCAGACGGAAAAAGATTGCCTGATATCGGAATCTTGAACCAAAGAATCATTGTGCGTGACGCCGACAATATGCTTTAGAACCGGAACTGGCGTCGGCACTGCTACTAAGCACGTAGTCAGTAAGGCTTCAGCATTGGGCAAGTCAGTAAGGCAAAAGTGCATAATGTTGAGCACCTGTTGTGCCAGGTAATCCACATATTCTCCGTTTGGGTAATTATGGGAGAATGTTTTCGCCGTCCTGCAGATGCCTCTCGCATGACTGGCATCAATGTTGTTTTCACTTGCGCCTGACGTGTATGCCGCATTTCACAAATCCATGTCTTCGGTCTGGCTGGCTTTTCGGCATCGGCATAAGGCTGCTTTTGGACATCATTACCAGTTTCCCCTTGATCGCTGCCACAGATGTGACATTTTTTCGTTGGTAGCAGCATGCCGTTTAACTCTCCCAAACGGAGTACATTTAGTCCCACAATTACACCAGCCAGACACAGGATCTATAGGCAAACCCAGAAAAGAGATATCAGTGTTGTACATCACTCATTTGTCTGCGGGCACATATTGCCATTTCTTTCTACCGGGCTCCATTACTAAAACTACTTGGTCTTTGCCTGATGCAATGACATCTGCGGGCACTGGTGGGCCACTTGGCCTTTCCACCCACACCTTCGCACCCGGTACCATACTGTCTGAAGAGCCAAAACCACGATCCCCACGGGTAGTTAACACTGTAGGCGGCTCCCCCTTCTTAATCATGGACAACTTAACGGGGATAATAATCAATTGGGCCACCCGATCACCCTTGTGGATCGGTAACAATTGGTCCCCACTATTCATCAGGATGACTTTGTTCTCGCCTTGGTAATCGGCATCAAGTACCCCTCCCAACACTTGAACTCCCTTCAATGTTAGGCCAGATCTAGGGGAAATCCATCCCATATGCTCTGGGGGAATTTGTACTCCAATTCCCGTTTCAATTACAACCATTCCTCTTGGGTCTAATCTGATTTCCTCATGGGAATGCAAGTCTACCCCTGCTGACTCTGGAGTCTCCAGATAGGGAGCTAAAGAACCCGGGGTAATTTCCCAGTACAATAGGGTTTCTCTGACTGAATTGGGTTGAATCTGTAAAGCAGGAGTCATTAGCCGCATCAAAGGAGTTTCATGCTCATTCACAGGCCTATTGTTTAGCACTTGCACCGCATCAAACACACGATCACGCCAGCCTGCCAAATTGCCATCTCCAGATTTGCGCAGCTGTTCTTTCAACAACCCATTCATTCAATCAGCCCTGCAGCGGCAAGGTAATAAGGCACATGGTAGAGCCACTCAATGCTCTTTTCCTGACAATATTCCTGTATCAATTTGCCTTTGAAGTGTGACCCATTGTCACTTTGAATCTGCAAAGGCACTCCGTAATGCAATATGATCTGATCTAACAACCTAATGGTGTTCAGTTGTGTGGCACCCTTGCACGGCAAAACCATCATATATCCTGAGTATTTATCCACAATAGTGCATGCATACTGACAACCTTTAGTGATTGGCAGGGGACCGATATAATCAATCTGCCAAATTCGACCTGGTAATTTTCCTCTTCGCAATGTACCCCGAACAATCTGAGGGATAGGCCTATGCTGTTGGTGTTGGCACACTGGACATTGCAAAATGATCGTTTTCACCACCTCTAAAGGAATACTGATTCCTCAAGCTTGTGCCCACCTGATAGTAGCCTTTTCTCCAAGCTGCCCACATTTCTGGTGAGCCCACTTGGCCAAACCCTTCAAATCGTCTTCCTGAGCCTCTGCATCCACAGATGAAATCTTGGTGTGTTCATCTGCAACAGAATTAAACCAACGTTCTAATGAGTCTGTGGCACAATGCGCGTCCACATGATACACAGTGACTTCACTTTTTTGATAACATTTCTGCAATATCTTGCCACAGTTCCTTTCCCCACAACTCTTATGAATTAATCTTCCACCCATTCTTTTGCCAGGTTGGCAATCACACCGCCAACCCATTCGTCACTGACCATGAATCCGTATACACATGACATCGACCAGGGGTCTCTTGTTTCAATGCCTGGTAAACTGCATAAAGCTCTGCAAACTGACTGCTCTTCCCTTTCCCTGACATTGTCAAAATCTTTTTAGTCTCGGGATTGTACGACACTGCTTTCCAGTATCGCTCAGTTCCCACATATCAGGCGGAGCCATCTGTGAACCAGGCATGCTCTGTCTACTCGACGGTCAAATCGCCATACGGTACTCCCCATTTCACTGGAGACTCGCGTTTTTCAGGCACTTCCGGTGGTATGTAATCTGAGGGCGGTATGTTGGCTACTTGCTCATGCAATTTCGCAACTCCACCCTTCCCTGATTTGGCTCTGTCTTGAATGTACCATTTCCATTTAATTATGCTGGCTTCTTGAGCATGTCCTATTCTATGTGTTTTAGGAGAGCTCAGTACCCATTGCATAATTGGTATTTCTGGCCTCATCAATACATCATGGCCCACCGTCATCTGCTCGGAATCAACAAGGGCCCAATAACATGTCAGCAACTGCTTCTCAAACGGAGTGTATGAGTTACCAGCATCGGGTAACTTACGACTCCAGAACCCCAATGGCACACGTTTCCTGTCCTGTTTCTGCCACACACTCCAGTTAGCATAATTGTCTTGTACAGACACATTCAATTCCAATTCGCCTTCCTTCAATGGCCATAAATCAAGCACCTGCTGCACAGTGTCTTTTGCCAAATCAAATGCTTTCTGCTGCTCTTCCCCGCACTGAAACTCATATTTCTTTCGTGTCACTTTGTAGAGGGGGGCCAATAAAGTATTTTCTGTCGGGCCTACAGCACCATTTCTTGATGTCCATTATGCCACTGAATCCCTAGGAATATCACTGTTTCAGCTGGGCCTTGAATTTTATTTGGGTTAATCTCCCACCCTTCCTTCTTCAATCCTTCCATAATGACATCTAACTGGTTTTGCACACTGTGCTCATCCTTGCCCTGAATCAAAATATCATCAATGTAGTGAGAGATTTGTATGTCAGGTTTACACGGTATCTTGTCTAAGTGCTCTGCCACCAGCCAGTGACAGATAGTTGGGCTATGTATGTACCCCATAGGTAACCTTGTAAAGGTGTACGGACGCCCGCTCCAAGAAAATGCAAACTGCTCTTGACACTCTTCAGCAATTGGCACAGAGAAAAATGCATTGTCTAAATCTACCACTGCATACCAAGTCCCCTCAAACTTTTGGACATTCTCAATCAAGGTAATGGCATCTGGGACCGCGGGCACTAAGGGAGGAGTGTGTTTATTCAACTCACGGTAATCCACCGTCATCCTCCAAGACCCAACCCCCTTTTTAATAGGCCAAAGAGGATTGTTCCATGCGGTGGTGATAGGGCACAACACACCCGCCTCCACATACTCTTTGATGGGGTCTGAAATTACCTTGTGCCCCCCAGGAATGCGGTATTGCTTCATTGCTACCCGCTTGGTTGCCACAAGCACTTGCACTGGGGGCATCTTCAATTTGCCTACGGTAATGGGTGTGCAGGTCAATGCACTCACCCCAAACTGGTACGTTTTACCTCCAAGTCCCAAAGTCAACCCTTCCAGAATGTCAAAGCCAATTATATACTCAAGTATCGGGACAATCAACACTTGGTATTTCTGCCTATTCAAATTGCCTAGTTTCATCTCCACTTTCGTTTGTACTGCGGGGGTCTCTCCCCCCCCCCGAGACCTGTAATAGTAAATTGTCTGCCTTTGAATCGTGCTGGATTGCCATGAATCAGAGAGGCCTCCGCCCCGGTGTCTATCAATGCTCGCACCACTTGCGTATTTCCTGGCCCCCCAATGCGAGCAGACGCTGCCAGAGCTTGGCCGTAGCCCTAGTCAAATTTCGAATGAGTGTGACTTGACTCTACCTCTAGCATTGCACTCACCACCTTCCTCAAATCAGCGTATGTTGGCTGGTACGGGGAAGGTGTCCCCATAGACCCTTCTTCTTGTTCTTTCTCAGGAGGAGCGGAAGGTGAGGTGTCCCCCTGTGGCTTGGTTACTACCTGTTTCTTAACCTGTTTATAGCGCTCTTTGGCTGCAAGTCCTCTTTTTTTGTATAATTCATACATTACCATAGTTTCAATGCCATCAATTTCTTCTCGTGGCACACCATCTTTTAACAAAGCCAGAAACATGTCCTTTCTGGACACTTGGGAGTCTCTACTATCTTGCCTCCTGCCTTCAGTTCTTCTCTCACTACGCCCCTCTCTCCCGTGGCTTGTCATCACTCTTGTCCCACTCCCCTAAATCTGCAAGTTGCCGAATGGCATCCACTACCTCATCAGTGGGTTTGCCCGTCATACCTACGAGCAAAGTCATAATGAAACTTTTGTATGCGGTTGGTGCAGTTTTGATCACCATGTTTCTAGTTGAAACTGAGAGCGGCACGGCCCCCATGTGTCCTGGAGCATCTACATGAATTGCCTCTTTCATAGCATGCTCTCTGACCTTTTGAATTGCCTCTTTCAAAGTATACCACTTTGTTCCCTCACTAGGCCAATCTGTGGTAATGGGGTATTTACGGTTACATGCTTGAGCTGGTAGGTGCAACAAAGACACCTGTGAATCGTGACCATTCTCATCAGGGGGCCGCCCTGCCCTTAAGACCTCCTGTACATTGGTGTCAGTTGACAAGGGTAGAAAACGCGGTGAGTCCGTGGAATCTACCAACAACCCTGCAGCGCCCCCATCTAGCAACCTCACCATCCATGTCAATAAAGGTTCCCCTGATTTTTGCCTCAAACGGGTAATAATTTCCCCAACCTCCTGCTGGGTATAATCCTCCAGCGTAGTTAAATCCACAACCCCACCTGCAGGATTCTGCGGGTGGGGCCCGGCTCGCTGTCTTCTAACTGGCTTAGCAGCCACTGTCTTCTGCTTAATTTCCATTTTGGGGTCTGGCTCATTTGCAGAACTACTCTCTGGACTGGTTGAGTCAAAAATATCACCATCCCAATTATCCGGGTCCAAGTCCACACCGGCGGTAGCGATTACAGCTGCCACCTTTCTTTGGTTGACCCCTCCCCGTCTTTTCCTATACTTATACCGGGCTACTCTGACTGCTGCCCTCTCGGCCACAGCCTGGTATGTGTCAACCTTATCTTTAAAAAGTTTCATTTGAACCTGCTGCATTAACGCAGTCTGCCTTTCTGCAGCCAACTCTCTTTCCAATCGCAAAACCTCATTTTTCATTTCCAAATTCCTTTGATGTATTTTCCTATAGGCATGCAAGAGGACCCAACCTCGCCTACCTAGTGCAGTGCATTCTCTGCCCCGTTCCATTGGAACTTGTAAGCACAACATTACATCAGACGGATCAGCATCTCCCAATCCCTGATCCCATGTTTCACTTAGCCCCGCGCCGCATGCCCACACCTGGACCAATTTATCATATGGGCTCTTAGTCCAGCCTGGAATGATAACATCAGAACATTCACCGCCAGCGGGAACGCTCTTTTTCCTGAACAAACTATTAATTACTGCAAAATGGTACAAAACCTCTTTATATCTATATTTGTTTTCTTTCCACACTGCAATCACTCACGCAAGCACGCACACACCAGCAAAGAGAAAAAAAAACTGCTTAACACAGTTCAACACTCACTGCCAAATTACTTTTGCTTGCAAGGTAAACAAAGCCTATCTACGTTCAAACAGATTCTTTAGTATTTGGAACAATCCATCACAAATATCCTGCTTACAGCGCCAAAATGTATTGCTCGCCCAGAGTGCACAGACAGTCATTAATCACCAGTGGAATTATGGAACCAATACTTTAAACGCAGGTAGACGCAATAACTTGCAACCACACACACTCTTAGAAAATAATGAACACTTATACGGCTATTTATTCAAAGCTTGGAAGCAACAGGTGATAACATAGAAATAAATCACAGAAGAAACAGAGTTCAAAAGAAAATACATCACCGTGGGCGTAACTGGATCTCGCCAGAAGCGGCTGGAAGACCCCAATGACAGTCAGGCCGAGAGCACAACAGCCCACAGGTATGCCGGACGAAAGCCTCCTCCCTCCAGCTGAGGTCTCACCTGACCGCTCAGGGGTTCCGCATATATGCACTCCTCAGAAAGGGGTGGCAATTTCTCGAACCTTCTGGCAACGCACTTGCGCATTGATAAGCAGCCAGTGGTTGCCAGCTGGGTCAACCGACAGTAACCTCAAGGAGCAAAGTGCTTCCCTCCTCTAAAAACAAGCGCCACGGAATACAGTCCCATAACTCATAACAAGACATAACTAAGCTAGCTTTCCCAGCAGAATGTCCTTGACTGCATACCAGGTTTGGAAAGCATGTTTTCTTCAGCACAGTAAACCTAGCTCTCAGCAAAATGAGTACAGCTTTTCACTGCGGCATGAAGTAAATATCCATCATGGCTCTGAGTGCTCCCAGAATACACTGCGCACCAGCACCATATTTTAGCTCAAGCATAACAGTTGTGAACAACTGCAGCCAGTTGAATCAATTCATTACCTTGGTATCGAATTCAACAATCAATATAAGAAAAGATCTGGCTTATGTAATAACAACAAAAAAACAAAATGCTAGCCTCACAAGGGTCCATATTGCATGCGAGATATGGAAACAGTTAATTGTTACTGCTTCTTACTTTTATAAACAAAAGGTAGTTTCTATTCTTACTTATGGGGGCAAAGCAAGTCTAAATCGCTCGTGGAAAACAAGGAATGCCCTTGAGGGAACGTTTGGAAAACAACTCTGAAATTCTCAAAGAGTCTGCCAGAGGTTGCCATCAGAATTGAATTAGGTCTGCAATCCCTGCAATCTATTATTGCATGGAAAACATTATCACTGCTGAGGAAAATAGCAATGACCAACGCAGCAAGTCCGTATAGAATTCTAAATCCACTTGTAGCTGAAATGCAATTGTGCCTTCTAGACAAGTGGAAAGAAAAATGCATGCTCCCTCTTACGTCTTTGGAATTATGGGTGACCAACGGTTGTGGGGTAAAAGAAAAAGTAAGAAAACAGGATTGGAGAGACGCTTTATGAAAGAGAACAAAACAAATCGCAAAAAAATCTGTCTCACGAACCTCGGGCCCTAAACACGACCTTGAGATATTTGTAAATATTTCCAAGCAGATATCATCTAAATCAGTTTCTACGGATAAGGTTAAATATATACCCAACAAAGGAGCATCTACATGTGCAGAAACAAGAGCACATCAATGATACTGTCTGTCGATTTAGCAAAATTTCAGAGAGTATGGAAACAGTCAAACATCTTATAACGATTTGTCCCGCACTGACTGCTGAAAGATCAATATTCCTTGTAGAGCACATCAATAATGCAAAGACCTTATCAGTAGATGAATGGTGAGTCTTGTTCCTCGTGGGTTAAAAACCAGCCCTGGTTTTTGCAGGAGTGAACTTTTTAGATGAAATATTGAACAAAATCAATACAGACAATACGTGAACGGTACATTCAATCTTTTTTATATTTAAACAACCATTTAGATGCAAAGAGTGATGAAAAAAGGTGTTCAGGTGAAATTTGGAAGACATGTGACAGACACACTGTGCAAAAAGTTTGTAATAAACTAAATCACAATAAAAAAATAACCAATTCTAACTGTGTATTCAAGTATCCGAAAAATTATAGCACAAGGTGGTAAACTTTTCTGACCAGTATAATCTTTCATGCCATTACGGTGAGCTCTTTGTATGGTCAGAGCTATAGAGGGTTGCATATTAAGATGCCTTGGTAGCATTTACTTCAAGAATAGGATTGTGTCATCTCCTCTGCATCCCTCAGGAAGCCCTGAAAAATGCTGGTTGTTCCTACGAACTCTGTTTTCCAAATCCTTGTTATGTTTTTGAATGTCTTTTATTTATTTTTCCAAGATACAAACATGTATAGTTACATCCTCCACCCAGCGTCGGACTGGGTCGTCGGCCAATCGGCCCGTGGCCGATGCAAAATCATGGCCGGAGACCTAGGGGCCGGTCGCTGAAGCCCACGTGGGCTGATTTCAGCCCAGGCGTGGGCTTCACACTTCAGGAACCAGCCCCCAGGGCCTCGGCCTCGCCAGACGGATTCAAGTTGCAAAGGATCTGTAAGTAAGTTACTTACAGATCCTTTGCAATTGCAGCCCCGCGCCCGCCCCGCGCCCGCCACGGCCGGCCCGCCGCAGCTGCAGAGAAAGGTAACACTTCAATGTTACCTTTCTTTGATAAATGTGGCGGGTAGGCGGCCAACTGCCGCGGCCCGCGACACCCTGGCGCCAGCAGCAGTCAGTGTTACAAAATACTGGGAGGGAGCGGCAGGGCTGGGTGGGGCTGCCTCAGCCCGGCCTGCTCCCTCCCAGTGTTTTGTATTACACAGACTCCGCTCTCCAGCTCCTGCCCTGCATACCCCCAGCCATGATCCCCGTTTCCTCAGGTTTGGCGTCGTTCAGCACCCACTCTCCTCTTCACCCAGCTCCAGGCCTATTTTGTTCAGTAATGGTGATCGCCGGAGGTAAAGTGCTTGCTGCCAGCGGTAATTTTACCACCAGTGGTAAACTGGTAGATATGAGTTTACAGCAGGGCATTATTTTGCCATTTTGTTATAGACGGTATTTTACTTCAAAGAGTAATTACCAATTATGCGAACCAGAGAGGGTGAAAAAATAAGGCATGAAAACCGTATTCACCAACATCATGCGCGCGTTTCAAGTAAAAATGTGAGTGGCAAAGCTATTAGAACAACATTCTGCAGCCCAAATGATACACAGTAAGTAAGGTGGCCTGAGGGGAGGGCTGCATTTTCCTCCCTCCTTCCCTCCCTGCGCTACCCCCATTCACGTGGCGTCCAGCGAGTGAAAGGTTTGTGCAGAGAGACTGTGGCATGCGTTTGAAGCTCAGGCTCTTTCCTGGTTGGCTGCTTTTCCAGTGTTCGGAAGTTAGGTCGAAGCGCGGAGAGAGGTCTTCAGGTAGCGCACCGAGCTGCTGGAATTACACACCGGTGACAGTGCGCTGGGCTCTCTGAAGTGATTTTGGGACTAGCAACCGGGAAAAGCAGGTGTTGACATCTGTTGACGGGGCTATTCTTCCCCTTTCGTTGTCGGACATTAAGCAGAGGACATGCGGTCTCTCCCCTCAGCGCTGAGGGAAACTCTCCTCCCTGGGCTGGTGGCCACAACTTTTAGCCAGAAAAATCCGGGAATCAGTGAGTGTTTGCATGACTTGTTTCAAACCGTTATTTTCGCCCCACTTCGGACTCACACACCCACCCATTCTGAAGCAAATTGTGAGTGGCGTGATATCAAGTGCACATTTAGAACAATGTAATGCTTTGCCTTTTTTAATAGTAGTTTGCAGGTGTAGCTGGTTGCTGAGGCTGTAGCATTTACTTGCTTGTCGAGGGTGAGAGCTGAGTCTAGGTAGAAGCCTAAGGTTTTTACTTCTTTGGTTACCTTTATTTTGATGTCATCGATCGTGATGGAATTGTAAAGCTGGGGTGGTTTGTTCAGTTTATTGGTAGAACCAATGATTAAGAGCTCGGTTTTATCGTCGTTAAGACATAGGCCGTGAGTGGCCATCCAGGTTTGGATGATTTGGATGATTTGTCATTCAATCAGCTTTCGATATATGCCACCTCTCCTAACATGACTGCCGGTTGCACGTCATCTGCTATCATGGCTGGGGCCTTGCTCTGTTCATGGCTCTCTATGTTCACAGCCCATGCAGAAAAAAAGTGCTGCTACTTTCAACAATGCAAGCTCTGCTCCAGCCACTCACTCAGGCTTATGAAAAACATGTATAAACAAATCTATTGAGAATATGAGATATGTACGTTTCATGACATTTTTATTTTTCCTATCAAACGGTGCATACTGCAAAGGCAAACAAGTGAATGCACTGCACACATATTGTGCCTTCATACCTGCGTATTATGTCTGTTTCATGCAGTTAGGTTGATCAATCAATAAGCAATTCCATTTCCTGTGTGGCCACACCATCCACAAAATGCCCTCAAAGAACCAAGAATGTGTCCGCCTCTAAGAAAAGCAGTGGTATGTCTCAGTCACTACCTGAGGTAGCTGTTGCATCCACTAGCAGTAAAAATGGTAGTGAACAAGGAGTTGTGTTAACTCTTCACCCAAGGCATCAACTGATTTAAATAGTTGGGGAAATTAGACTTTTAAGCGCTATAATTCAAACAAAGTAGAGTATCAGAGACAGAGTTTGAAAATTGCAAGGTAAGATTTATTTTGTGCATATCATACACTCGAGCACACTTCAGGTTCAACCATGACCAGTATTTCATGCAGAGTGGAGAAGTGAAGTGCCTGAATAGTACACTGCATCTACTTTTATACAAATAAAATGAAGCCTGCATCAGCATAGGTCATTTGTTATTCATTTGCAAGAGATAACAACACAAATATGTTCAGACTACATACACAATAATGCCCTAATCCCCAGAAGGCAGAATACATTGCATATTCAACAGATGTTATTATGTCATGTCAAAAGTCTTCACTTAGCTTATGGCTTAATTACAAGCTCTTTCCGCCAGTTCACAGACGGTGACTTACGTTTCAGGCCTTAAACACAGAATCCACTTGCCCTCTGTTCCAACAATGGTCACCCTATTTGCACAACCTTTAAAAGATACCATTTGTGCGTTTAACAATGTGGAAGGGCTGACAACTATAACTCATTGTGTAACTAACCTCTACTTAGTGCAGCCAGTCTTTACATGACGTTTAGTTAAGAGAAAAGAGCCATATTAGAAAAGCCTTTCCTTCTTCGCGGAATAGAGGGACCTGGCCTTAATGTTATTTAACCTAGGTTTATCGGTGAAGGCCAGGCGACTGATACATGCCGTCTGCACGGACCCAGACTTTTCTTGTAATGACTGACAGAGAAAACCATGAACACATTTCTATTTTGTTTCTACTCAATGACTGACAAATGTGACCCCATTTTGAATATTACTAAAAGAACAGAATTCTGATCACGGAAAAGGGATTAGCTTAGGGCTAAAAAAGATGCATATTATTAGTATATTCTAACAAACCCTCCTTTTAGGCTAAACTAAGTCCTTTTCACCCAAATTGGTGAGACTTTCAATATCTATGTCCTTTACATTCTGAATTTGCATTTCTTCCATCATCATAGTAATAATGAAATAACTAGTTTTGGGGAGAGGCTTAATTCTTTTTTGTACCGTAACTCAACTCTGAGATATAAAGAAACAACATACAGGACTGCACTGAAGACAACAACAGCAACCTAACATTAACCCTAAAACCACTAACAATATAGACAGCAATTTTCATCCCCAATCCTTTAGCAAACTCCAAAACCATTGGGACCAGCTGTTCTCCTGTCCCACCTCATGATTCACTGCTTCTCCCAATACATGTAATCGATCAATAGCATCACAGATATCTCTAGCGCGATCAGGTATGTAAGGACAGCAAGAAGAGCCCACTAATTAACAAACCCCTCCTTTCTCAACCATGAGAATGTCCAGCACCATCCTATTTTGAAGTGCCACCAATCTAATAGCATTCTGTTCAGATGTTAAATTCACAAATATAGTTGAAGTCTCGTTCACCATATTTTCTACCACTCTACTGAGTCTACGAATGCTGCTAGAGTTAAGAGCAACCCCTAACAATGGTATTATTCCTTTCCCATAATCTGCTGCTACCTGGCATCAGTATCAGTCTGGTCCACTTCTCTTTTTCCTCTTTGTAATTTTACACGCCAATATATATTATCTGTGGAGGCCACATAAACTCCAGGAAATATATTATCAAGTTAACATATGCCTGTCTAACCCTTCTTCAACCACTTATATACTTTCCCATCCTTACAACCATAATACCATTTCCCATAAGGAATGATGGGATTAGTATAATTGGTATAGTCAACAATAGTATCTAAAGTTTAATATTATATGTATTCCTTCCTATAGCAAACTGAGGTTCTCCTATCCTACGTGTCACCTGGAATAAAGGATATGTAACATCCATGTAAGAACTATAGGATCTCCATGGAAGGTTAGACACCAGTTTAAGACTTGAACAATTGCTATTAAGGGTGTTATTACATATTTCAGGGATTTTAATAGTAGTGTTAAGCATTATCCTTCCAGGTGGACCGTGTGCTCTTATCCCAGTCATTTATCAACCTACTATGAGATAAAGAAAGTACAGCACACAATATTGATCTATTAACTGGGACTGCATAATAGGGTATTCGTACTCCATCTCCACTCTTTGGAACATGTGAACAAAGCCAACAATGTGTTCTGTTAATAGCTTTTTGAACTTTATCCAAAACCTGTACATATGAATGATTATGGTAACTATATCTTTGAAACACATCCAAGGGGTGATGAGTATGTGTTAAGACATGAGGGGTGAAAGGGAGCTTAGTAGTAACTTCAGTGTCATTGGGAATACGTGTTTTTAAAAGATGCACAGAATCATGTTCAAGGAACCAGAAAAAGGCAGAACGTCCTACCACTAAAATCGTACAAAATTTCAATATTGCTATTCGATCTTCCGTTGCCCATAGTTTTTGTGATCAAAAAGGTAAAGTCACTTCATTGTTTTTCATTTGAATTTGAGCATCAAGTGGATGCAACTCCATAATGCAAGTTTTCTTCAGTCATTAAATACCCTGTTACCTTCGGGTGTGCACAGGGATCAGGACACGCTAATTTTGCATAGGTGCAATGCTGACCTCAATATCAAACACGCACTTGTAGGTTTTCAGTGGGCACAAATTGACATCAGTACCCGTTCTGCACTTTGTAGGTTTCTAGTGGCACTCCTATACCTTCCTGGGTCTTAGATCATATCTGGTTGATCCTGGGATTGTATGATCTTTGAACAAGATGGGTGTCTGTATTGTAGACTATCTCCAATTTTGACAGACTCACAGGGTTGCAAAAATCCTTTATTTCAGATGAAAAGGGATGATGTTCATCAAAGGGTAAGGGCAAAGGAAACAATTTGATGTCAGCAGTGTGGATCCAATGCCGCTCCCCCCGCCCACTCAAACTGCAGTTTGGGTGGCCAATAACACCTGGTATGGTCCTAACCGACATGGTTCCAGTGCAGTGCTTCGCTGAAAGTTTTTGACTATCACCAGTTTACCAGGCATCACCCGATGTCCTTCTCGCAAATTTTTGTCCGGCAAGCTATCCATCACCTGCTGGTGGATAGAACGTAATTGTTCAGTCAACTGTTTACAATAATCAACAAGCAGTGGGTGCTCAATGTCTTTCAATGATCGTGGTCTAGGAGCACCCTAATATAAGCTGGTCTGACCATAACAATTTCATAAGCGGATAACCCTGATTTGGACACAACTTTAGTTTTCATAGAGAGTAATGCTAAAGGTAAGGCATCTGGCCATTTAAGTCCAGTGTGAGTATTCTAGCTATTTTGTTCTTTTAAATTCCATTGTGGTGCTCAATTAATCCTGCAATTTGAGGAGGTTTAGCTGTGTAAAATTTATTTTTGATCCGCAGTTCATTACACACATTTTCGTATTACTTCTGCAATAAAGTGGGTGCCATTATCCGACCAAATTATGCTGGGTTAGACAAACCTGGGAAAATACTCTTACACATAACTTTTGAAGTGGAGATGGCGGTATTATCTTTCAAGGGAAAAGACTCTACCCATTTGCAAAAGGCACAAATTACTACTAGCACATGTTTCAAATTATTACATCTTTCTAATTCCATAAAGTCAAAATGCAACACTTCACATGGGAAGGTAAGAGGGTCAACATTTCCTGCGGGGACTGTAGTCCCTCGAGCTACATTATGGCTTAGGCATATTACATAGTTCCAAACCACATTCTCATCTGTTGCTGTAATCAATGAATTACACCAAAAAAAGTCCAATTGTTTAGAAATTGCTTTAGCATGTATGTGGGCGGGTCTGTGGGTCATACGCAAAACCATAGGTACATAGGCATTAGGTAACATGCATTGTTTTTTTGACCCTGTGACCCAACACCCCTCTTCATCCTGTATACCACAGCTGTCTTCCCTGCCCCTTAGTGGCCATTGCTTGTATCTCTTTAATGCTAACAGAGGTTTCCTCCATCCATCCTAAATCCGGAGCCCTTCTAATATTCTCAGCATTATACATCCCGAGGTACAATCTAACGCTGTTTGCTTAGCTATGGCGTCAGCAGAATCATCTCCTATATGAATTTCATTCACAATTTCTGCTAGGCAGCACATTTAACTATTGCTAGTTTCTTTGGTAGTGTGACAGAGGATAGCAATCGTAATATTAAGGAACCATGCTGTATCTTGGTTCCATGTGATGTCAAAAATCCCCATTACGCCCATAGTTTTCTAAAATTATGTGCTACTCCAAAGGTGTGCTGACTGTCAGTACAAATATTTACAGAAAGGTTTTCCGATAATTCACAAGCACAAGTCAAAGCTATGATTTCTGCTGCTTGTGCTGAATTAAAGGGTATTTGTTTAGTGTCTACTATAGTTTTTAAAGTAGTAACTACATAAGCTTCGGTTGTAGTTCCATCGGGCATTTTAAAACATGACCATTCACAATATAATTCTCCTTCTGCCTGCGGAAGGGGTATCTTGCAAATCAATTCAGTCCTTGATGTCTTCTTCAGTTGCAAAGATACAATTATGATCAGCTGCCTCATAGCCCCCGATACCCTGATTTGGTATGGGTAATAGTTCAGTAGGGTTGAGTGTGTTGCAGCGCTTAATTTTGATATGTGGTGCAAACAATATTATTTAATATCTGAATTCAAGTCAGGCTGTAGTTATATATTGGGTCTGAGTCCTGTTTAAAAAGACGTCGACCGAGTGAGGGACCATCACGATTAAAGAGTGACCTAAAACCATAGCTTCACAATATTTCACGGACAAAGCTGCAGCTGCTACTGCGCGCACACATTTAGGCAAAGCACATGGAACAGGGTCTAACCTGGAGGAAAAATAGTCGCACACTCTATTCCTTCCTCCATGTTCCTGTGTCAAAACAGCCAAAGCACATCCATCAATGTCATGCTCAAACAAAACAAATTGTTTGTTATAATCCAAATTCCTTAAAATGGGAGCAGAACAAAGCGCTGTGCGCAACAAAACAAATGCCTTTTGATATTCAACAGTCCATGGCCCTGGATCCTGTACATGTTTAGTCGTAAGTTGTATCAGAGGTTTGACAATAAGCAGGAAATTTGGTATCCATTGCATACTATAGGAGGAAGTGCCTATAAGTGCTCTAACTTGTTTTTGCTTTTTTCACAGTGGCATTTTAGAAATCGCTTGTATTCTATCAGGTGCTAGTTTCCTACCCTCCTTAGAGAAGGGGTACCCAAGATATGCTACCTCCTGTCTACAATACTGACATTTCTTCAAAGAGGCTTTATGACCATGGCAGGCTAGATATGATTATAACAATATAGTTGCATGCTTACAGAGTTCGTCCGTGGAAGCTGCTATAAGCAAATCATCAATATACTGAATCAATGTAACAGATTCAGGCAATTTAAAGGAATCCAACTGTTCCTTAAGTGCCCTACCGTATGTGCTTCGGCTTTCTGTATAACCTTGTGGTATTCTAGTGAAAGTATACGCTCTCCCACTGAGGGAGAAAGCACATATAAATCTGCTCTCTGGATGTAATGGTATACTAAAAAATTCATTTTTTTTAAGTCAATTACTGAAAAATATTCTGCAATGGCGCTATCATGGTAAGAATGGTAGTAATGTCTGAAACTATTGGAAAATGAGGTACTACAATCTTATTAATCGTTCTTAAATCAATAACAAGACGATATGGTAGCCCTGTGTCCCCTTTTTAAAAAACAGGTAAAATGGGACTATTACACACACTCCGCGTTATTTCTTCTACAATCCCTTGTTTTACTAAGTCTGAGACAATTGTTTCAAGGGCTGAATAACCTTCAGTGGATACATTGTACTGAGGAATATGCAGATAAATTCCTTTCTGTCGTATTTGTATTTTTACCGGGGCAATGTCCATAAGACCAATGTCATTGTCCGATACTGCTAAGGTATCAGATGTTATCAAACTCGGGTGGCAAAAGTTTTGCTAAAAACGTATTCATTTTTGACGGACATACTGTAATGTGTACTCCGTCTGGTATACAATAAATAGTGGCACACAACCTTTTCAACAAATATAACCCAAACAACTTTTCTCCTCACTGTGTAGTTAATAAGAATGGTATCTCACAGCCTGCTGATCCTAAAAGGACAGGCACTGCAGCCGATACTTTACTAACTAGAGGTGTTCCAGCAAACCCTACTGCAATATTAGTATGCCCACTCAAAGGAATATTTGGAACCTTAGCATGATCTATGGAGTTCTTTTGTGCCCCTGTATCTACTAGAAATCTATGTTTCTGTGTCCTAACTCTCATGTGAACGTAGGGTCCTGACTGACAGGGATGGGGATCGGTTCCTTTTTCATTTGAGGGCTGCCCTATTCTGAGAAATCCCAAGAGAAATCCACAATATTGTATTGATTAGTGACAAAAGACTTGCTTGGATTATTGAAAACATTGGAGTTAATAGGGACTGTAGTAGTTGCCGCAGGGCCAATCGCCGGCCCAGGTGGTACCCATCCACCCCTACATCCTACCTGTCCTCCCCGATGTCCTCTTCCATTCTTTGATACATTCTGCTTCCCCTATTCAACAGGGCTGGTCACTGCACCATCCAGTGGCCATCCTGTCTGCAATATGCACACTGATTAGGACCTGGCATTGAAAAGTGTACAAATGGACCAACACCTCTTCCTCTTGATCCAACAAGCGGCCCACCCCTCGTTCCCTGTTGTACTTGCTGTATTAACACTCTTGTTTTAAGATCCACTCTCTTCTTTTCTGCTTTCTCTTTCTCCATATTTACTCTATTTTCATAATATTGAGCCATATCCAAAATGTCAGACAGGGTTTTGTTCTGCCAAGCACTCTCTGATTGCAATATAAAAACGCTAATTTCAGGTAACAATTATCGGACAAATTTATCAATGAATAATTGTTTCCCTGCCGGTGTTGTAATTTCTTGTCCTGAAAAATCAATAAATACTTGTTCAAACTTATTAAAATATTCAGTTACCCCTTCAGTTTTATTCTGGACACATGCAGCCAGCTTATCCCAATTAATCTTTTTCTCGGGTACCACCCTTTTGAGCTGTGCAACTATCACAGTGGGAAGGTTAAGTACTGCGGGATCGGGCCTTTCACCAGCTGTCCTGTTAGCGTCAAGCTGAAAAAGTGCAACCCATGTCCTCCCTAAAGTTGCAGGGTCAATCACATTCCTAATTGGTGTCCAAATATCTGATGACAAAATTACTGAGAACAAAGTTTCCAAACCCCTACTGGTGAAGACAGAGGTATTAATAACAGCCTCTAATTCTTTATAAAACCCAGTGGGATTTTTTTCCTAATATCAGGGATTTTCTGTTTTAACGCATTTAATTCTTGCCCAGAAAAGGGTACGTGAACAAATTGGGTATCTTATTTAGCGGACTGCATAATTCGCTTCCCTTGATTATCAACAACAGGACTTCCTTGATTATCAAGCATAGCCTACTGTGGTATATAAACAGGCGGCACCTCTCGTATAGGGAGCTGGCAACTAGGTTGTTTTCATAAAAGTGCCGTTGAGTAAATTAGTTGTTCTGGGATATTCATTGTGGATGCATTATCTAAGTTTCAAGTGTTGCAACTCTGCAGAATTCTCAAACTTGCCTTCCTCATTCTGTTGCATAATTGCATCCAACATTACTTTCATAGCATGCATCTGCATCTGAGGGACATACTGACAAAAAGTTCTGAAAATGACTGAAATAGGGGTCAAAGTGGTGGCCCATTTAAGAGCGGTACTTGTTATTAACTGTAATTCTTCATCTAACACACAAGATTCTTCTCATGCTGTAACAATAACAGGTTGTTGGACATAGGCCGAAGTGTTAGTTTCAGTTTCTAATTGCAATCAGGCTTTCTCCACTCCCTTCATTTGATAAAATATCTCCCAAAGTCCTTTAACATGTGAAAAGGCATCCTTCTACGTATGACAAGAGACGGCTGCTAAATTCAAATCTGGTAATTCCCTACGAACTGCTGAAGGCAACTTTTGTTCCCACTGGATTCGAATCTCATCACCCAAACATTCTAACAAAATTAGTCGCTGAGGGCCTTGGGTTTCAAGTACTTCCTCAACCATATTCTGTCTGACTCCCTCGATACTCATCAAACAGCCTGCTCCCTTAATGTCCTGTGTTGTGTAGGCTTTACAGCGGTTTGTGTATTCCCATGAAAGGTTCTAATTTCTGTTGCTTTTCTTTAGTCAACGGGCCATGTGGCAAAAGAAGGTATTTGCAAATATCTTCTGTTAAAACCCACCAACCAAGTCTTACCTGTCAAACAGCTATATTTACTGACAAAGTTCTGTCTCTGTTGCTCTGGGCGAAATATTGCGGGCAATTCAAGGAGCCCATTCACTGGGAGAATCTAGGCTGGTATCTGATACATCATCTTCTTCTATTGAGGGGGCACATTTTGGGGATCAGGGAGAGTGGGAAGGAAGTTTAGGACCCGGGAGTCCCACTACTAATGGGCTCTGTAGTTGATCGTATGGAGGAGGCGCAGAAGGAAGGAGATGTTGGCGATATTGGCGAGTGTTATTAAGGATCTGTTCTATTACGGGATCTTGGGTAGTAGTAGGTATAATGGGATACATTCCAGTTCTTTGTAGCTGACAATCTTTATCTATTTCTCAATTATTTTGTTGGTATTTCTGCTGATCATGAACTAAAGCTTTATTAGCCTGTGACATATGTTTTCAAGCAAATTTCTGTTTGCGTTTGATCTTCTTCGTGGGTTCCTTGCGCCAATCGGGGTTAATATCAAAGGCGGAGGGTCTACCCTTATTTTTGAATATTACAGATTCTAAATGCTGAATTATGGATACATCAAAAGAGCCATTTTCTGACCATCATAAGCTAGGCATATCTTTAGTCTGTTTGTGACATGAACTGCTAAATACAATCACCCCTAACCCGTATTTGACATAGATCTCGTATGCCGGGGTACCTTCTGAGGGTGCAGGCTTACCAAATTCTAAGTCATTCGCAGAGCGAAAGCAACAAAGTCCAGACCAACATTTACAAAGTTTGCTGGACCCAGGCATCATAAAACCTTCCGATTTGTCCTGGCAAAAGAAGGTATTTGCAAATATCTTCGGTTAAACCCCACCAACCAAGTCTTACCTGTCAAACAGCTATATTTACTGACAAAGTTCTGTCTCAGTTGCTCTGGGCGAAATATCACAGGAAATTCAAGGGGCCCCAGCTGGGAGAGGGAGTCTATGGAGAGAAGTCTGCTGATGGAGGCTTGTGTCAGCTGCGAGTATTCAACTCTCTATGATGGCAGGGATCCCCGAAACCAAGCAGTCCATTCGGCAGTTTCCTCTCCGTCACATCTAGCCAAGGTGCCCTCATCCTCGGTGGGACCGCACATTGGGTGCCATTTTGAGACTTCTAAGGGCTATAATTCAAACAAAGTAGAGTATCTGAGACAGAGTTTCAAAATTGCAAGGTAGGATTTATTTTGCGTATATATCATACACTTGAGCGGGCTTCAGCTTCAACCACGACCAGTATGTCATAGAGAGTGGAGAAGTGAAGTGCCTGAATAGTACACAGCATCTTCTTTCCTTTTATACAAAAAAAATGAAGCCTGCATCAGCATAGGTCACTTGTTATTCATTTGCAAGAGATAACAACACAATATATGTTCAGAATACATACACCACAATGCTCTAATCCCCAGAAGGCAGAATAAATTGTATATTCAACAGGTGTTATTGTTATGTCAAAAGTCTCCACTTTGCTTATGACTTTAATTACAAGCTCTTTTGCCAGTTCACGGACGGTGGCTTATGTTTGAGGCCTTAAACACAGAAAACACTTTCCCTCTGTTCCAACAATGGTCACCCTATTTGCACAACTTTTAAGAGAAACCTTTTGTGCGTTTAACAAAGTGGAAGGGCTGAACACTATGACTCATTGTGCACCTAACCTCTGATTAGTGCAGCCAGTGTTTACATAACATTTTGTTAAGAGAATAGAGCCATATTGGAATAGCCTTTCCTTCTTCATGGAATAGGGGGACCTGTCCTGAATGTTATTTAACCTAGGTCTATTGGTGAATGCCAGGTGACTGATTCATGCCCTCTGCATGGACCCAGCCTTACTTGTAATGACTGACAGAGAAAGCCATGAACACATTTCTATTTTGTTTCTAATCAATGACTGACAAATGCAACCCTATTTTGAATATTACTAAAAGAATGGGATTTTGATTGTGAAAAAGGGATTAGTTTAGGGCTAAGAAAGATGCATATTATTCTTATATTCTAACAGAAATAGGGTGAATGGTGCTGTAGTTGTGGAGACAATCTTCAGTGGCCAGGTGTAGTCTCAGGAGGACGGGCATGCCTTAGAAAAAAAACAAGAAAGTCCACCTTGAGTTGCAGACAAAACTATTCCTTCAGAGGAAGGTGGGAATGAAAATGAAAGAGAGGAAAAGGCCAAGAGCAGCCATTTCACACAATTATCATGTTCAGGGGATGATAATGATTATGCAAGTGACCGACTCTGGACATGGACAGGCCCAGTAATAGGAAGATGTAAGAATGGCTGACACGCTCTATTGATGACGATAACAGTGTTGCTGTTTGCCCTGGACATGTGAGTCCAAGTAAAACTGAGTAGCAACAGAAACATAGCATAGAGAATATTTTATTTTATTGGTTTTTCTCTAACGCGCCTAATACCATACCTGAGTTCGGTTTCTAGGCGCGTATCCATCACTCGAACCTCTGTTGCTATGCGTGGTCTTGCTTCCAAGACCAGTGTGTTGCCCCTGTGCTATCATCCATTCACAGCACCTGTGCTGCCTATCAGTGCCATATTTGTGCCTGAGAAAAAGAAACAAAGCGTCACCACAGGTTAGAATTACCAGAGGTGTAGTGGCAGCAACAGACAGCAGCCTAACAATCCTAGAGTCTAGGTGTCGTTCTATGTTATCCACTTCAGAATCTGCTAACACTCTCACCAACATTGAAAGGTCTACAACTAACTCTACAAGAATGAAAAAGCCTACATCAAGGCCCTGTGATTGTTCCACTATTGATAAGAGCAATCTGCACAGTAAGCTAAAAACATGTGCATAGAGGGAAACTGTGCACACATATAACACTGTGGCCTTGTCATGTCAGTTGGAAAAGAAATCATCGAGGGAGACATCTTGCTCACCGGGAAAAGAGCAAAAGTGAATCAACAGTTGGACCTTCTTCTGAGAGGTTGGTCTTGATGGTCTAGGAGGAAGATGATGCTGAATGAGCTGTCAGAACCCATACAAATAAATTGAGCTTTTATATCACGCTTCATGCCAGAGACCAGCGTCTATGCTCATGCACTGCATTTTCTTGCTTCCAAGACAAACGCACTGCCCCTGAGCTATCGTTCTAGCCCAACAAGTTCTCAAGATGTCAGCCTGGCATCAAGCCCCATCTCCCACGCCCCCTCCTTCTGGCAGCTCGGCACTGTTTACCCTACTTGTTTGTGGTCACACTTACTGAATAAAACACCCCCCTTCTGGAAGGTCTGGCAGCACACGTTCATAGTCTAGTATTCTTAACCTCTTCAGTGCTAAGGACAAAGTATGCTTGTCCTATTTGCATAGACATGCACAATAGCCCAGCAGTTAAGAGGTTAAAGAATACAGCATCAAGACTGCAATCATCAAGTCTACAAAGTACCACAGAATTTGGCAGTCATTTTGCAGTAATTCTGTGAAATTACCAACACAATCAATTACGGTTACCACCACTGGGTCCAGCGAAATTACACAGCAAAGGAGAAGGTTGCCCAGAGCAATGCCGATGGTAAAGATTAATTTACTATCTTACACCTGTCACATATTTTGGTTATAGTTTGTCTCCGTAGCCAAGAGGGTATATCCGGACGTGGGTTCCTTGCTCGCAGCGTCATTCGAAACAAAGCTGCGCCTCATTGACGAGTCCCAATAATGCTGAGACATGCTTGTGTTTCCATGCTGGACAGCTCTCGTTGGTGGCAGGGCACAGACTGATTAGCATAAGGTTGCCCCCCTTCTCTAATGATGCAGATGGGCTAAACAACAATAGTGTGGAAGGTTGCCCAGAGCAGTTCTAGTGGTTAAGATTCATTCCTAACGTTCCACCAATCTTTTTTGCCTATACGTGGTGTACATTCCCATTTTTGGAGTCAATCTGACTCCACAGGGATTTATTTCAAATTTACTGGAAATGGTAATTCCACATGGTAAATCTGTCACTTTTTACCATAAAGTTAAGGATTAACCACCAGCAACTCGCTGGGGGTAAATCCTTTACTTCAAGGTCAAACACAGAATTTTGGGGTATGGTAAAAGTGTTGGTAATTCCATTACTGGGAATTAGCGTCACTTTTTACCACACAGCCAAACTTGTAATGAGGTGTTATTTGTGCATCATGGCACACTTGGCTTCTTTTAAGGAACTGCACCCCAGACGTAGTGCACAAACATTGCCTCTTTTCATGTTAGCCATGGAGCAGGCACACGCAGCAACACACATCCTGAGAAGTGAATGTTGGTTGTGTTGTCAGCAACAATGGTAGCAACATTGTTCACACAGTGGGGGATGGCAACTATAAAGGTGTACCCTGTTTTAAATATTTTTTTTTAACTTGTTTATTTTAAACCAGCGCACACATGACTATAACATCAGCAAATGAAAAACAAAGCATTACCTCCAATTCAAGTTATAAGCATTCCCTTGGCTGCCCCCCTCCTGGATCAGTGTTCGTCAGGATCAGAGGGCGCAGGCTGGCTGAAGGGCCCTAGTGACCAGCCGCATTTTGTGGGTTAGCGCCGGGAAGTTCTGGCCACAGTCGAGAAATGGCGCCCAAATGTTCGAGAAGTGGTGAAGGAGGCCATCTTTGGCTGCAGTGAATTTCTCTGAAATCAGGATGTCTCAGAGTTTTAGGCACCAAAGGGTCAACAGGAGGCCCTCAGCGGTCTTCCAAGTGCGCGCTACCATGATTTTCGCAGCCAACAAGAGTTGTGTTAGGAGAGCGGCTGTTCTGCTCGATCTCGGGTAGGAGCTCGGGATTGGGGCTCCCAGGAGGATAGATTCAGGCTCCAAGGAGATCGCCACCTGAATGATGTCTTTTATTGTAGCAATACATTGGGACCAGAACTCCCTCACCACTGGGCAGGTCTACGACATGTGAAAGTAGGACCCAGGGAGTCCACATCGGCTCCAACACAGGGGGCTCAAGGCCTGGTGAAAGTGGTGCAGGCGGAGCGGGGGGTAATACCATTGCAGGAGCAATTTGTGAGCACACTCCCGCTTAGCAATGCAAAAGAAGGAAGAATGCGTTCTCGACCAGATGTCTACCCAGGTTTAGTCCTCTATGGGGTGCCCCACGTCCGCCTCCATTGCGACATATGAGGGGCCCTTGCAGTGACAATGTCTACTTGCAGTAACTTGTAGAGGGTGGAGATTTTCCTTCGTGGTGGTAGGTCTTTTATGGTAAGTTGAAGAGTGGTGAGGGCGCAAAGCGCTGCCGATCAAGTCAGCAGATGGGAGCACCAGTGTCAGAGTAGCGAATAGGCAAACCTGTCGGTTTCCGCCAATTGAAAGGCTGCCTTGCATTGCTCAAGGGAGCACATCTGGCCCGCCTCAAAGAGTTGTCCCAGGGACTCCAGGCCTCCCGTGACCCAGTTCCTGAAGCTCGGGGGCAAGATCCCAGAGAAGAAGGCCGGGTTATGGAAAACTGGGGAGGAGGATCCCAGACTCCTCGGGACACCCTAATGTTTCTAAGCCCAATCCCATGTATTCATGGTGTGTTTGGTGGAAGTCAGTGTTACCGGCGAGTTGCGGTGCAGGGGTTGGGGGGTGAATGGAAGGTAGTGAAGGGGGGGGAGGCGAGATTGCTCTACTTCTACCCATTTCGGGCACCCAGAAGCAATAGCCCAGGCCTGAATGTGGCCAGCTGTGCTGCTACCTGATATTTGCAGAGGTCAGGCACCCCCAATCCTCCCAATCTGGAGCTGCCCGTCACAGTCCTCTGGGAGATTCTCGACTTCCTAGCCCTCCAAATGAACTGGAGCATTATCCTCTGCAAGCGCTGCAGGGTGGGCAGAGGGATTGAGGTGGGCAGGGAGGAACAAGCGTAGAGGAACCGTGGAAGGAGGTCCATTTTGCAGGCGGTAATGCACCCAATAAGTGAGATCTCCTGCGTTAGCCATCGGTCTAGATCTTTCTCCAGCTCTTTGAAAAGTTGGCGGAAATTCACCTGATAGACGTCTCCTGGGCAGGCAGAAATGTGGACCCCAAGGTAAGGAATGGCCTTTTCACTCCATTGGATCGGGCATAGCATATCTAGGGATTCCCGCTCCCCCGGCCTCAGCCCAACCCCCTGGGCTACCGATTTCCGTAGTTAATAGTAAAGCCTGCTACCCTTCTAAACCTGTGGATCTCAGCAAGTGCCGGCTTTAGCGAAGCGCAGATATCTGTGATGGATAATAGTAGATCATCGGCATAAAGTGCGATTTTGTGTTCGGAGGGCCCCACTTGTAGGCCTTTAATGTTTGAGTTTAGACAAATGTGTTGGGCAAGAGGTTCCATGGCCAGGGCAAAATTCAGGGGGGACAGAGGGCATCCCTGTCTAGTTCCACAGGTTAAAGGACTCAGGTCAGATAAGAGGCCATTGACTCTGAGAAGGGTCTTCGGTGACTGGTACTTAGCTAACACCAGCTTTTGGAAGGTAGGACCGAAGTGGAAAGTTTCATGGTTTCAGTCCACTTTGTCAAATGCTTTGATCGCAACTAAGGCTAGCAAAGCAAGTTTCCGCGAATCCTGGTTTGCGACATCAATTAGATTCAGGACTCTACGAATATTGTCCCCAGTTGACATGTGCATTATAAATCCCGTCTGATCTGCGTCTATAATGTCAGGAAGGATGCCTGCCAGGCAATTTGCCAAGATTTTTGAATTTATGTTAGCGTCAATGTTTAGTAATGGATGGGCCTGTATGAGGAGTTAATCTCTGGGGTCTTTCACTGGTTTGAGAATGAGAACCGTGATGGATTCCTACATGGAAGGGGTGATGACTCCCGAAGGAACAAAAGAGTTAAATAGGGTCGTCAGGGGGGCAATAAGTTGGGGGCGGAAAAGTTTGTTAAATCGTATTGTATACCCCTCTGGGCCCGGGGCTCTGGATTTGAGACTCTTGATGGCCGCCTCAACCTCCTCACCTGAGATTGGAGTCTCGAGGCTCTCCCTCACAGAGTTTTTGAGGTGAGGAAGAGCAGCGCCTCGTAGGTACTACTGGTGTTCTTCTTGGTTCCTCAGGGATGCCAACATTATTTCCGAGAGTAGGGCGACTGCCATTCGTAGTTTGTCCTGTTCTTGGAAGTGGACTATGACTTGGGGGTCATGCATGCCCAACGTTGTCTTACGTTTCTTTGCTTTGGCGAGTTTGTCAACTAATAGCTTATTTGCCTTGTTATTTTTGACATAGTAGCCATTGCTTGGTTTTAGCCAGCAGATGCGCGGTGTCCTCTGCATAGTAAGCCTTCAACAATTTTCTAGTGGCTTGTAAAGCCCCTTGGGATTCCATGGACCATTCTTTGCATTTGTGGACGGCTTCAGCCTTGTGGACCTTGTTCTCGAGGTCTATATGGGTCTGCCGCTTGCATTTGTGGAAGGCCGCACCCTGCGCAATCAGTTCTCCTCACACCACCGCTTTCATAGCATCCCAAGTGTTAACCGGGGACGTGCCCTTGTTCCGGTTCTGCCTAAAGAAATTCTTGGTTGTTTTAGCTATGGAGTCTCTTAATAACATGTCATTTTGGGACAGGGTAATGTAGGTTCCATTGGCGTTGGGAAGGAGGGTTGGGGTCATGCGCCCAGAGCATCAGGGCCACTGGAGCGTGGTCGGAGAGCACTCTGGGGCCAATGATGACATCATCCATGAAGGGTAAGATTTGGGGGGAGGCCAGCAGGATGTCGATCCGGGAGAAGGTTCTATGCACATATGAGTAGAAAGAGTAGTCTCTTTCATTGGAGTGAATCACTCTCCATGTGTCCACTACGTCTAGGGTTCGGAATTGGTGAAGCAGGCCTGTCGCCAACCTAAAGTTTCTGGGTGGTCGGAGGGTGCGATCTGTCCTTAAGTGGGATGGGGACCCTGTTGAAGTCTCCTCCAATGATGGATTGGCCTTCCATAAATGGGAGGAGGGACTCTTCCAAGTCTCTGTATAATCCCTCCTGTTTGTCGTTTGGGGCATAGATTGAGATGAGGGAGTAAAGCTGTCCAAAAATAAGGCATTTCACTGCTATGAAGCGGCCCTTTGGGCAATACAGGGTCTCCGAAATTTGTGGTCTTACCCCTCTTGCTAAGAGGATCGCGGTGCCCCCTTTCTTGGTACCATTGGAAGCCAGGAATTTCTGTGGGAAAAGTCTACTGCGAAGGCAGGTAAAATCTTCAGGGATTAGGTGAGTCTCTTGCAGAAAAACCACAGAGGATTCCCCATCTTGAAAGTGTTGTAGCGTAGATTTCCTTTTGGAAGGGGAATTCAAACCTCTGACATTTAGTATGACGAATTTCAGTTTTTGATGCGGAGGGAGTGCATGCTGAGCTTCTGAGGGTCCTGGGGGTGGGGGATGGGAAGAGCAGGGCTCAGTCATCGTCTGGAGATTTATTTAGCATGGGATCGTCTTGCAGCTGGAATTTTAACTTCCACCCCCAACGGGGACATGGAGGTTTTAACATTGACCTCCAACGGGAGGCTGAGACATCAACAATAGCAAACTTGAAGGGCACCAAGCGCTTAGTGTCACCGGTGCCCCTAACCGTTTTCTTAGCCAACAAGGCTAACATTGTTCGTAGAGTACTCCAAGGGTTACCAGGTGACATTCACCTCAGAGTTGGGCATGAGCCTCATGAAGCCCGCTGCAGATGAGCGCTTCTTCTGCATCTCTGTGCATGTCGTTCTACCAAAGTACGCCGTGTGCAAGCGTATTGCTTAGGGGGTGGCAAGCCGAGCAATAGTCTTTCATCCGGTCATTGCTCATAGATAGTCGCCATGGCTAGATCCTAGTATATCTGGAGGGGGGGAGCCCTGGAAGGTCAGGTCATCCTGAGAGAGTCCCACCTCCATGATCGCCTCTTTGGTCTTGGGTGATGAAATCAGGGGGAGATCCAAGTCTACACCTCGCTGAGGCCGCAATCTGTGGGTCTGGTCCAGGATGAGTTGGGACTTATCCAAATGGGGTAGGAGAGACTGAAAGAGGTCACCCGCATAATCTGCCAGTTTCTGGTCTGGGGCTGAGGAGGGGACAACCCGGATCTGGAGGTTATTTCGCCGCACTCTGTTCTCCAAATCCTCCTGCTTGTGTTCCAAGATCTCGTTTTTGTCAAGTAGGATTTTGCATCGTACGCTGCATTTCCAGGAGCGTGGCTGCATGTTCTTGGGTCAAGTCCTCCACCTCTCCCACTCTCTCTTCCACTTCTACGACCCTTTGCTAAATCTGTTCCACCTTAGTGGTGATCTCTGTCATGCAGGACCAGAACTCCGCTTTAATATCTTGCATGAAAGCCAGGATATCTCCTTTAGTGGCTAGCTGGCTCGTGTTGTCCACGGGAGCTTGTAGTGGAGACTTCGGGGTGTCTGTCTTTTACCCTTTATCAGATTGCAGCAGCATAGTGGTGATGTCTGCGTTCTTCGGGGGTTTAAGGTGTTTTGACATCTTTGCCATGAGTCCCGGGTCACTACAATGTCTTCCTCAAGGAGAGGCGAGCACATGAAGATGATGATGCTTGTGTCCCGGTGTTGTATCGGATCTCGGGACTCAGAGGGCCCCTCCACCTCAGACTGGTAGTAACGGTATACACGTGTACCTACGCCCGGCAAGAAGAGTTGAGGAGGCCGAGCTGTAAGCGTGGCAGTGGTGTTGGAGAAGGCGGGATCTTAACCCAGAAGTCATGAGGCAAGTGAGGCGTGAGGTGCGGCCCTCAAGGGTCTCCGCTTAAATCACCCAGAGCCAGCAGGC
This sequence comes from Ambystoma mexicanum, assembly GCF_040938575.1. Taxonomy (NCBI): domain Eukaryota; kingdom Metazoa; phylum Chordata; class Amphibia; order Caudata; family Ambystomatidae; genus Ambystoma; species Ambystoma mexicanum. The sequence continues at coordinate 121,042,995 of NC_090933.1, read as the reverse complement.
GAGGGAGGCCAGAGATTAGGCAATAGAGTACTTCAGTTGAGTCAGTGAGGGGGCCCCTCTGGCGTCACCTTAGGTTATGTTGGGCTCTTCATAGGGCCACCCCAGGAGATAGGTCAACTTGTGGACACAGTGGATAATGGGCAGGGGTGCCCCAGGATATGGTGGCCATCTAAGATGTTGAGGGATAAGAGGTGGTGTAGCAATCCCAAGCCCCATGGTGGCAGTTCTAGGGTTTATGGCAGAGAGGTTACCTCTGAGTCCATGGATGATTATGGGGGCCAACACTTTATCCAGTTCCAGGTCGACTGGGGCCAGCAGGAGAGGGCCGCCTCACAGATGAGGGTATTCCAGCAATGAGTCGTGGCACGGCTCTGGACAGTGTTTAACCAGGGGCTGGGATCAGGAAGTGCTCTCTGCCGTTGTGGCCGGCGGGGGTCTGCGGCCCCAGAGTATGGGTACCCAGTCTCTGGGTTCCGACCAACACGGGCCGAACAATCAGGTCTCTGCTGGGGGACCGCTGGATCAGGGGGGCTCCTGCCCACCTCAGGGGTGCGCTGGGTCTCGGCGATGCGGCTCCCACAGAGGGGTCAGGGCACCTTCAGGGACACTGCTCGCAGTCATGTGCCCTGTTTTACTCACTGCTTGAACCTCACGGTACAGAACACCCCTTTAAAAGGACTTGGAGATTGCCAACGTTTTGGCCATAAATTGCAAAATAGGAATGGACTCTATTCAAATGATTGACTAGATGGGTTTTATGTCTTCATTCATTATAAAGATTCTGCATCATTTACTATAGGCAGCAAATGCTACTGAGGCAGCAGTTCTGTGTGGAAACCCGAGGTATCACGTGGCACAGATATCGCAGGAAAAAGACCGGGGTAAGTGAAAGTGGAAAATCACAACTGCGTGTATCATGGAAGATGGGTGGTTCTGTTTATCTCTCAAGTGGGAGCTTTCCAGAAGGACTGGGTCATGTGATCAAGGTAAAAGAGCCGGCTCAGTCGAGGACTCCCCCCAGGTCATTCTAGCATGAACTCGAAAGGGGTGGGATGCCTCCTCAGACCGGATGCTGTGTTTCACAGTCATACTACATATATAATTGGAGGACTGGTGGTTGGGACAGTTTGTTGTGGGATGGTTCATGGTGTGTGAAAATGTAGCTTTGTGTTCTTCCATTACAAGACAATAATGCTCTCTCTATCTTTGCTACTTACTGAAAAATAATGGCATGAGCACTGTTTCTCCCAGAATTTTGGTGCTACAATTCAGACTTTCCGCACTTTGAGGGAGCACCATCAGCTTGGGGCCCGGCTTTTCCCAGCTCCCCTCCATTGCCACAATTTAGAGGTAAGTAGGCCTATTAAAACTCCAATAGGAATTTGGACATTATCAAGCCGGTGGATACCATTCAGGATGCAGTAGCCAATGGTATTCTGTGATTTTAACGAATAAAAAATAGAGAATTACTTTAATAACGAAACAATGATAACGACAAAATAATATATATGGAGTGGGTTTAAAAACATTGGGAAACGGGTTTTTGGGAACAAATTAAAAACAAATAAAACATCATTTTTCATTATAAAAGTTTTGTTGTAAAATCATTCTCTGCAATTTAATTCATTAAAATCACATAGAACCGTAGCCAATACCTCTATGTAAGGACTGCAACCCAAGCTCCAAAAACAGATAGGAATGATCTATATTGCACAATAGAGTAAACCCCTCTCCATGATAGTGACAGTGGAAAATCACAGTGTCTCTTGTCGGGAACAGAAAACGGAAAATATTGAGAATACGCATATTATTTTGCAATCGCAGATTCATTACGGTCAGGCCCAAGAGGAACAATATGATCAAATAAAGGGGTATAAAAGGGGAGGGGGTGGGAAGAAATGCTCCAAGGTATGATCGGGAGAGGCTGACTGTAAGTGATGCTTCTTCGAGCCACAAAGGGATCCAATCTTTTCGCAAATGTAGCTGGACCAGACACCGTTTGTGACGAGGTACAATTTTTAAGGGCATTAAGGGCAGTATCAAGTGAGGAACAAAACTGGTATGATCAGTAAGGGCAGTATCTGCTTATCGGAGCGATACAAGATGATCAGGTTTTTATTTTATCTGGGGATGTGAATGAGTGTGTGGAATTACCCGCTTAGCGCTACTTGGCAGTGTCTAAGGAACCCCAGTTGTTCCTCCACCAGGCGACAGAAAAGTGGAACTGTGCGTACAGAACAGTCCAAGGAAGAACCAATACCACCAACAGGATTCACAGAGAAGCAATATGTATACACAATATAACAGCAGACCCGGCAAATATTGGCATACAAGGCTTGATTTAATGCAGGAAAACTGGCATAACTAATTCCTGCTGCTAAAATGTCCCTTTCCTATTTACAAGCTATTACACTTGAAGCATGCATTAGAAAATAAAAAAATTAGAACATATTTCCAAAAACAACGGGGGGCATAGCATATTCTGACTAGTATGACGAAAGTGTCAGAGAGACAATGCCTAACAAATTAGGAGGTTAAATGATTCCAATGAGAAATTAAAGATCAGAAATCTCAGAAAGAAGGGTTAATCAGGGGAATAAATGGGGATGGGCTCTACCCTGCTGCATCCTCAATTACTAAAAGGAAAGTATGATGAGGAAACCACAGAGGATATCATTGAGTTCTTTACTGGCATACAGGTAGCTCCTCGAAAAGGCAAGCACCTGGATGATGCAGTTGCTATGCATAAAACACCCTCTGGTACAGCTCAGACTGTGGGGCCACAGCAGTCCCTAGGAACAGTTGCTCAACAGCTTGCTCAGCAATTCACTACGTTCCATTTTCCTTCCCCAGATTATCTCAACTATCAAATGGCAGGACCCAGTGCAGAACAACCTGCATACTCCCTGACTCAGTTTCCTGGGGAGATGGTGATTCCAGGTGCTCACAGACCCTAGACCCTGTTTGCAACTTCCCATTCAAGGAGAGGTACCAACTACAGAAGAGACTCACTTGTCATTCAAACCTCACTGAGATAAATGACGGGGAACTCAACTGACAGAGAACATTTAGTAACAGTGCATGGTCCCCTGGAGACCTCAGAAATCTGGTCAAAGAGTTTGCAAACAGAGATAACCCATGAAGCTTCAACAAAGAACTGTTGACTGCAATACATCATTAATTTATAGCACTTGCTTGGGCTGACATGAACTAGCTTATGAGGGTCATAATGCCGAGACGTACACAACGAGAGCAATGTTTGACCAATGCCCTGGGAAAAGCCACTACACTGAAACAAGCCATGAACAGACTTTTAGCAGCAGTAACCAAGGTATTCCCCAGGGAGATAGATTTTGGGCAAGATACACAATTGCGAACAGAACAAAGGGGACTCCTGGGTACAATATTTGAACAGGCTCAAAGGAGCGCTTATAGAGCATTCAGCTATTATCAAGCTGGCGGATACCACGGAAGATGCACTAGCCAATGCCTCTGTGACAGGTCTGCATTCTAAGCTCCAAATGCAGCCCAGAATTACCTATATTGGATGACAGACTAACCCCCTTTGACAGCTTTGATGAGACTGCTGGTCACGTGAACAGGCCTTGCCACTCAATTGCTACAGCCACCACCTATTTTCCTGCCTTCCAGGCAGCTACTTAATTTCTGTTTTAACCTGCTCAGACCTGGAGGACCCAGGACCAGAGCCCCTGCTCGTCTCCCATCAGGTAAGCTCCCAAAACTATATGTGCTTCACCTCTCTCTCCCAGCACCCCATTCCGACCATCACCACTCATCACCAACCACTCTGCTCACCAGCAACATCATGGACACCACATCGCAGCAAACTCACTCCGGTCACCGTAGACCCCATTAGCACTCTATCATCCACAACTACAAAAAAAACTGATGCTCACCAATGTCTGCTCGGCAACCAACCATGCAACAGGCATCGCCGACCTCATCGCAGCACATAACTTAGACTGAGAGCTTATTACTGAGAGCTGGAGGACATCCACCTCAAACCACATCCTAGATGTCCTCCTCCCCAATTGCCACAGAATTCTACAAGTCCATTCAAACAAGATTGGCAGGTGCCTCAGCATTATTCATAAGGCATCATGGACATGGACCCAACTGGACGTTGCCACCACTGGGTCTTTCAAATACCTTTCCTCCCAATTCCCACTCTCCCCAATGGACATCATCACTTTTCACCTCATCTACAGACCACCCAAGCCCAACACCTCCTTCATCGAAGACTTCACAGACTTGGTCACCACCATATCTCTCACGCATGCCAACAACATCTTCCTCTACTACTTCAACATCCCTGGCAACCTAATCAATGAAAGAAGATCTTCACTGCCTACTCACACTCTGAACCTCATGCAGCACACAAAAGAGCCAACTCACATGAAATGTGATATCCTCAACTTCATCATCAATGCCCTACCAACCCTCACAATTCTCTAATCATGCTTGAATGGTCAGATCATCTAGCAATCCCCTTTGACATTAGACATGCCACACCAGTCAAGCAAATCTGTTGGAAACCCTGCAAACAAGCCTTCAGATCGTTCAAGAACTTCTGAGCTTAGAGCCCTTTGGATAGCACGCATGCAATGGATGGAATACAGAATTACTCTGACACCAATTAATCAAACCAACTCAGAAAGATGGCAAAGTTTTCTGTTTTATCATCAATTGTATAAAACTGGGAGCTACAATGGACATCAACGGACGTTCGCTCGAGTCTCTCGATCAATTTCACATAAAAACACATTTATATACTAAAAATGTGTCATACGTGATGTCATACTACGTGGCAAATGAGAAAAACCTTTGAGGGGTTGTTATACACTCAAGGGGAACATCTAAGTATACTTTCTATACCGGGTGGGATTATGATTGGATATCTACTGTCAGGTGGACAAATTAAGGCCACCTTTAGTGCAAGTTATCTTCAACACTATTAAGTACACAGTGGGCCTCATTACGACTCAGGCGGTAAGGGTTTTACGGCGGCGTAAACAGCGCCGACCCTTACCGCCTGAGTACGAGGTCCCTTAGCGCCATGGCGGACTTAACACCTGCTTTTAGCAGGTGTTAAAATCCATGGCGCTAAGGGACCATGGAGTTAATTACGCCACCGTAATTTACGGTGGCGTAATTAACGCCTTCCCCACTCCCATTATGCCCTATGGGGCAAAATGGGAATGGGGAAGGGAAAATGGGAAAATGGGGATTTACCGCCCCGCCAAGGTTGGAATGGGGCGGTAAGTCCGCCTACCACCATGGCGTAAACGTAGCTTACGCCATGGTGGTAAAGTCACGGCCCAGGCGGTAACTTACCGCCTGGGTCGTAATGAGGCCCAGTATGTCATTAGCTCTCATTCTATAAGGCCCTTCGTTAAATGGCCCTCTACAATTGGTTGGCATACTCGTGCCATGTCTGGAACATTCAGTTCATTTAGCAGCACGTAAGCTCATACCCAGGTGCCAAGAGATGGACTTGACTTTACCTCTCCACCCAATTAGCCCAACGTCTCTCATCACCCATGCCTTCTGCCATGAAGATTGTCTTTGAACTTGGCCTGGAACAGTATTCTTGTCTGTGAGAATATAAGGGAGTTCAAGCATGCACTATCGTTGTTCTAGAACTCCAAGCTCAACTCTATTTCCTTCCTTGGCTCACGTGACAGGAGACCACGATTTGGTCAGTTTTGCAGAAATTAAATTTCTTAAGTGAATAAAACTTGGCACGCATGGTGTTCTTCCTTTACACTTTAACAAGGGGTGATTCATCTTCTCGTGTTTGCCGCCTTCAAGAATAGATAACCAGCCTTGGCTGCCTTTAGCATTGACACCAGGCCAGACATCTTCGCCATTCAAGTCCGCGATCTCAGCTAATTCTTGCTGCGACACAGTTCTCTGCCTTTCTTCTCCATGTGGTCGGGCAAACTAAATTCATGGCACGAATGTCCAGATTCTATAAAATGGTGGATCCGCCTGCAGTCTATTCACTACGTATAGCCAGTTTTTAAGATTACTTAATCTACTTGCGTTGCTGCATCTGTACGGTTATTGAACGACTTGTATTTTATGCAGTGCGTCACACACGTGCAATCCTCTCTTTGCATATCAAAGTTTACTCGATTCTTTACTTCGTCATCAGTTTCTATAAGGTCTATGTACTGTCATCGGTAGTCTTCTCAGGGCATCACTCTCGTCTCTCGTGACATCGCCTTCTCCTTATTTTTTACTCATTCTCAGATTTCTTCAAGGAGTTGCTCCCTCAGATTATCGTCTCTTCAGGAATACATTTGATAGTTTTTTCTCTAGGGGTATCTTCTTTCGAATATTCTCCAGGGAATGGTCACAACTGCTGGTGTCAAGCATGGCATAATCTCAGGCTTACAACATACAGGAGGTACGGGGTGGGATTTCCTGCAGAGGCATGCAGCTGCTCCTCTACACCTCCCCCCCTGGTTGATTCATTGACCACCTCCTCACCGGTTTGCACATCTTGATACCTTCTCTTGAAGAAGTGCTTCTTTGGAGTCCAGATCTTCATCACCCCCTTCAGGGTGCCGACTGATTTAACATGTTCATCCACACTCCAGGTCATGTAGCTACACTGTCCATTCGGATTACAATAAACCCATCGTCCCATGTATTTCTTGTGATTCTTTGGATACAGAAACTTTGTCCCTTCAGGTGCTACAATGCTGGCCTCTATGTATTTTCTGACATCATCATCGGTCAATTAGTTGGGTCCAAACCCTGATTCGACATTGATCATGTTCTTCATTCCTACTGCTTTCTTTCAGGCGTCTTGCATTGGGCAATTAGTATCCTGATTACATAGAATCTAAAAATTACCATCACCAGTATTGCTCCAAGAAACTTAAAGATGTTTGCCATCCACTGTGGAATCCATGAGAATAAGGATGCAAACCAACTGTCATCTGCAGCATCCTCTGGCTCGTCTTCCATCTGGTTATGCAGGTTTGTCAACAGCCTTATGGCCTCTGTCAAGGTCACATTCTCGTCATCGAGAAGGTGTAAATGTGCAACATGATGGCCCGATTTTGGCACAAACTCCTCCTTCCATTGCTGTTATCATATCAAGGACATATCTGTTCTGCAGGGTCATCAGTCGTATGGTCCTCAATTCTTCCTTGATAGCATTGAATCCCTTTAGGGTGGTGTTGATTGTCTATAGAAGCTCCCATCTGGTAATTTGGAACCATTTGGCATTGGCCATCATCTGGATCCCAGGCATGAAGATAGTTGTGAATATTAAAGCAATCTTGCTGAACAACCTGTGTTCACATGCAATGGATTCAAAGGCTTCTACTGACTTAGCTGAGAAGTAATTCTCTCTTCGGGTTCGATTGAGAAATGCAAGCGCTCTTTCTCAAATAGGCATCTACCTTTGGAAATTGGCCAATGTTTAGGTCACTCTAAGGAATCACTAATGCTGGATCATGGATAAGCACCAAGTAACACATTCCTCCCCAATCCTTTGGCAGCTTCATGTAGGCTCTAGGTCCACAAGCCTAATATCGGTCCATCAGGATGGCTATCCCTGTCAACTGTAGTCTTGCAGCCTTTGTTATCTCCCACGTGATTTCTTCCTTCTCTTCGGAAGCACAATGTCGCATTCAGCAATGGCATCACAATCATTGGGCCGAATTCATTATCTACCCAAGTCAGCAGTTTGGCATGCTTTACCCAGAACTTCAAGAACCCCTTGTTTACTCTCTTTACCTCTTGCACATATTCTGGCTTTAGTAGATGAGCTGTACAGGACATCAGACCTCCTTCGCATCCCTTCTTGGTCTTCACTTGTCCATAGACTAAGACTTGAGTTTGTTCCCAACCTCCAGGCCATCCAGCTACATCTGTTTTTATGAGGACAGGTCAACCTCTTCATGTCTGCAATGACTACCTCTTCCTGTCCTGTCGTAGGATATGTAAGCATCTTGCTTTCCCATCCAGGTTGCTTTTCCATTTGTGAAGTCTTAATATAATCATCCTGAAAGGGAAATGACCATTTCGATCTCCATCGTAAAGTGGCCCAACTGCCCTGGAATTGTCCTCTGGTCATGCATGCTGCAAGATGAATGAGGCACCCAACATCGTGTTCTGGAACATCTCTAGAGATTGACGTTTGTGCTGCATTCATGGCATAGCGTATGAGAGCGCAGACGTAGAAGATTTCTTTAGATGCTCTCTATCCCACATTTTTCATGTGTCGATACCACATGTTATTATTACCCAAGTGTGCTGCATTGTCTAGAAAGGTATTTATCCCCTCACTATCTTCCTCTGCACTTCTCTTATATCTAAACACAAAGTCAGAGAGTTTGAATAATACTCAAAAAGCAAACCAAAAGCAGTTTTCAAAGTAGGGAGAATCATAGGAGCCTCAAACTCAGTAGAAGTAAGTAAATCAAAAGCAGGTACGATAGCGGGGAGACCCATAGAGGCCGCTGCCTCAAAGAGAGTACTAGTTTGATAGAGATTGTGAAACAGAAGGAAAAGAAAGACAAACAGTGCAATTGTGCAGGCATATACTATGTACCAAAACATAGACAACCATGTTTGTGCCATTATAGTACTTGTTCTTTCTCTAAAACCGTGGCAGCTTCCAAATTTCTCATTCTTAATACAATTTGTCAAATTATTTTACACTTGCATTTGCAAGATCGGTTCAATGATCGCAATTAGCAGCCTTCTAATCACAAGGACATTTTTAGGATCCTGTAAAAAAGTGTGAATAGCCACGTCTCTTCTGACAAGAGCAGGATAAGCTTAAAGCATAAATACAAAAACAGGCACAAGCCTATGCACATCACTATCAGTTAACTATCACAGGGTTAACTTCTTAGAACAGGTATGCACCACGAAATTAATCTGGATACTGATCTCGTTTTCAATTTCTGATCAAGAACTGACGTTTAGGCATAATTTCGATGAATCAATATGTTTCTAGAGTTCACTTTTGGCCTACTAAAATTTGCTGCACGTCTTTGTACTTCTGCTAAAATATCTATAAGGAGTATCACCTGAGTTTTAGTCCAAATTAAATCTGCATCATTCACAAGTTGTCGCTTTATCGTCGTCCTTCTTTGTCATCAATTGAGGCTGCACATGCTGAAAATCTTCTTCTTGCCTTGCTTCTGGATCGGCAACGGTGGTAGGGTGGGTCTCACCTTTATAGACTTTCACATCGCCCAAGTGAAGCCAAGATCATATTCCTTGGAATTTTACAGCTGAAGGGGTTATATTTTCAACGCAAAAAGGGCCATTAATGCATGCTCATGCCACTCCCTACTGAAGTTCTTTATTAAGACAGAATCACCAACATATAACTTTGGTGTAGGTAGAAGTTCAATTGATCTGGTTGTTGACCCCCCAGATGCTTGAGTTGATCTGAAATGAGAGAGATGCTAGAGGTCATACATGTCAAATAGTCATGCAATTAATCACCTAACATTTTAGCTACACTCTGGGCATCACTTCTACTACTAGATGGAGGTGTAACAGGCATTTCAATTAGCTGCCCTGTCACCAGGTCATGAGCGGTGAGCTGGTGGTCTGAACCATGCCGATTCCCTACGGCATATAAAGCTAAGGGTAGGCAATATAGCCATCCCTTCTTCAATGTCAATTTCATCTTGGCAATCCTTTTTTTAAGGACGCCATTGAGTCTCCCACATAACATGTTTGCTTGTGGGTGATAAGCAGAAAAAACTTGTGTTTAATGTTCAATAGGAGCCGTGATCTGTTCAAATATTTCATTCACAAAATGTGACCCATTGTCGGATCTCACCACTTCAGACACACCCCATCTTGGGAAGACTTTGTGTATGCAAGAGGCATCAGGGTGTGCACACGGACCTGTCTAGAACCTTCTTGTACTAACATGGTTGTGGCTACTTTCTCCTTAATGTTCTCAGTATCAAAATTCGAACTATCTAGAGAATATGCATCCCTTTTGGCTTCCATGTCTGCAGCTTTGTTCCCGCAAGAGATAACATCGGTTTGCTTAGTGTGAACTGCGCACTTAATGACTGCTATGGCCACTGGGAGCTGTAGTGCCTTAATAAGTCTGTCCAATAAGGATGTGTGGCGCTCTGGAGTACCATCCGCACAGAGGTGGCCCCTCCTTTTCCAATGTGCTAATCCTGCATGTACGGTTGACCTCACATAGGTGGAGTCAGAGTACACTGCCACTTCCTGCCCTTCAAGTTTCTCGAGTGCGACAATAAGCGCTACCAATTCTGCTGCTTGAGCTGAATTGAGACGGTAGCCTTGCACATGCTACAACTTCAAATTCTCCATTTAATCTGTGTCTTACTACTGCTGCGCCTGAATACCTTTCCCCACTAGTCTGATCAATTTATAGGCTGAAGCTCTTTGGGATGTCATTGTACCTTTGAGTTTCTCTAAAATGACAGATCATGCTCCATGAAGAGAATCATAGAGCAACCCATCACAATAGTTGTAGACTTCTATATTGCAAAAGTGGCAGCTGCCAATGACTGTTCGCAGGGAAAGTGTCCTCTCATGACTGGGTTTAGAATCCCACTGTAATATGATAAAAGGTTTGTGCCCCAATGTGGTCCGCTGTGTAAGCACTGCTGTCATGACTGTCTCATTTGTGTACGAAAATAAATAAAATTCCTCTGCATAGTTGGGAATTCCCTAAACAGGGGCCGTACAAATTGCTTTTTTCAACTCCTCAAAGCCTTCCTCAATTTCCTCAGTCCATTCTATTTTTACCTTGTCCACTTGTGCTTTCTTTAAAGCTTGCAAAAGGGGTCTTGTATACGAGCTATAATCAAACACTCAGGCTCTAACATAGTTGCATAGCCCCAAAAACTGTTGCATCTGTCTCACTGTATTTGGCTTTGTGGTTTTCAGAATTGCCGCAGCTCTTTCAGGTGTCAACTTCTTTCCTTCATGTGAAATCAACTGCCCTATGTATAACACCTTTTCTTGGCAGTATTGTAACTTCTCTTTGTCTACTTTGTATCCCTTGTCTGCTAGAATAGTCATCAACTGAATAGAATCTTGTCTGCATTCGTCTTCCGTGCTGCTACAAACTAATATGTCATTTACGTATTGCGTATTGTATGACCGCACTTTTAAGATCAATATTGCTTAAATCCATCTGTAGGACTCTGTTAAAGATCGATGGGGACTCACAGTACCCCTGGGGCAAACAATTATGTTTCAGTCGAGTTTAGTGGACAGTAAAGGAAGTCAAATCTTGTGAGTCTTTGTGCAACAGGATCGAGAAAAATGCATTTTTCAAATCGATTACCGTAAAATATTGAGCTTCTACTGGGATACTGCACAGTATCGTCGTCGTATTTGGAACTAAAGGAAACTCTGCATATACAATCTGATTAATCGGTCTCATATCTTGTATAAATCTCCATGACCCGACTTTAGATATTTTTTTTTTTTTTTTTTTTTTTTTTTCCAAACTTTATTTATATTTTACAATAACCGGTAGGCATGGCTCCAACAGGGAGCTGCTGAATGCAATATCCCACAACAATTCCCCCACCCCACCGCCCCCCATCCCCCGTATCCACAGTATCTTTGAGAGTTTCTACTCATTGCCTTAGTCGCATGGACGTTTTCTCTCCTTGTCTTCCCGCTCCTCCCTCTTACGGACCTGAGTTCTGGGTGTTTGGATTATCAGGGTCCGAAGTAACAGATTTGTTCATCAGGTAGGTGATATATGGTCCCCAGATATCAGGAGGGCGTGCGTGTAAAGGTAGTGTACGAATAAATTCAGTGTCCATATCTTGGCAATAAGTTATATCCTTTTCCCAGTCAGCTACCCTAGGGAGTGGGCCCCTGCCCCACGACATGGCTATTCTCCTTCGTGCTAGCACCATGAGGAGTGCCGCCAGCTTGCGTGACGATGGCTGCAGATGTCTTGTGAGGCCAAGAAGCGGGCCCAGCGGCAGGGGGGTCATCTGCTCTCCTATAATCTCGGATGTTGTTTGTATAACGGTGGACCAGAATTGCTGGATACCGGGGCAGACCCATGCCAGATGAAGAAAGTCGGCGTTGGGACAAACGCATCTCTCACACTGGGCCGACGCCTCTGGGTGGTGCCTGTGTTTTTTGGCGGGTGTGTAATATGTTTGGTGTACAAAATTGAAATGGATCAGTTTGTAGCGAGAATTTAGCGCCACTTTTTGAGTTTGTCGCAGAATGTAGGCCCAGTCTTCCTCACTGATTGGTTCCTGCAAAACCGATTCCCACCTGTGTTGCACTTTAGGTAGGAGCTTCCTCGTGTCACTCACCAGGGTTTTGTACAGAGTTGACACCAGTCTGCCCTCTCCCTGTGCTAATATTGTGTTATGTAGCAGCTCCCACGTGGGGGGTTGTTTAGGGAATGAGGGGAATAGCTCCTGCAGGGCGTGACGGAGTCTGAAATAGAGAAAGACGTCCAAGGATGTGTTCCCTCCCTTGTCCTTGGCCATTTGGGTGGTCAGAAAGGTTCCCTCTGGGAAGAGGTCTCCTAGCGTTTTTACTCCTATTTTGTCTACCCATAGCAGGAATACCTTTTCGTTCGTGAGAGGGATACCGGGGATAAATTTTATAGGTAGTATGGGGGAGAATCGTACAGCCACTCCACACGCACTGGCGATCTTCTTCCATATCGCATATGTAGACAGGACCGTGTTCAGTGTCTTATGCGGCACAGGGATGTGGCTGATTATGACTGCGGATAGTAAATCGGGGGAGGCCAGGGCTCTTTCCACTTTTTATCAGATACATGGCAGTGTTACACGATGATTCCGATGACACCAGAATTCCTTCTTTCATCAGTGCCGAGATAGTCTGAAATATTCCCTCATTAGCTTCTCAGGGTATCTGGACTTTGCATCGAATACCTTTCCATCAAATGCATTTGCATCGTTGAATTGGCAGCGAAAAAATATGCATCAAATGCATGTTTTTGGGGGTACAGGGTTAATGTTTATTGTGGTAGGTTTTAAAGGGTTAAAAACAGTGGGTTGGGAGGGGGACCCCCCAACAAAAAAACAAAAACAAAAGTATTTGATGCATATTTTTTCGATGTAATAAATTAGATGGAAATGTCATTCGATGTAACAAAATTTGATGCAAAGTCCATAAACCGCTTCTCAAGACATGGGATACTGTCTTGCTCGAGGTAAAATTGCTCCTGGCTTCAGCTTTATTTTAACTTACCCTATCCCCTTCAATAAACCCACGTCAAAAGGGCCTTTGGTCCAAAGGACGCTTGACACCTTCTCTAAGACTTCCTGAAAATATGCTGGATGCTCCCACATTATTGCCATTCGCTGTGCGACCTCCCGTTTCTCTATTCTTATCCAGTATGTACTGCTCATAAAGAACACCACTTAATTGTCTGTTTTGTCCTCTCTAAACATGTCGTCATCAGTAATTTCAGTCAATCTGTATCCTTCCTCGAGAGCCATCACTGTCCTCCATGGTCTACCTCATGGTCTACTCCTTTGAGCATTGCCGTTTCCCTTCGTACTATGGTCGCTTCCAATTCTATAGGGATTGTCTGTCCCCCCTCTTTATCCATCGGTGTTCGCAGTCTAAACAAAAACTCATCAGGTATCCTCACTATTTTTCCCACTAAGCCAGGTAGCCATGTCAGTAGAATGCTCACCTATATAGAAAAATCTCTGGATGTACCGGAATGCCTCACAGAGCCACTTGCCCTGTGAATGCCAGTATAAATTCGCCCATGTTTAAATATGGTATTCCTGTAGTGGAACACACTATCCCTTGATCAGTGAATGAAATAGACATGTTAAGTTTTTTCATCAAATCTCTTCACAAAATGTTAACTAGTGTCTTTCGTGAACACAACAAAGGAACAGACATATCACATTCTCCCATAGAGACTGGCAATTCATCAGTAAAAGTAACTTGCCTCGTAGCTCCAGAGAACACTTGAGCATTCATGGCAATTCCCGACATTGGATATTTTCCCTCTCGCATATATAAACGAGTAGCTTCAGCGTCTACTAGAAAAGATAAAGATTTGCCTCCTATTGTCACATCGACCCTTGGTTCCGCTTGGGGGTCTGGTGTCACAGATAGTACTGAACACATCAAGTCACTCTGTGAGCTGTCCTACATCCCCGTCCCTGTGAAAGGATTTCCACCTACCACAGGGACACCTCCTATTCTGGGTGTCAGCACTTGTCCTGTGTTTGCATATTGCTGTGTCTGCATGGGTGCTTGTTGCGACTGCCCTTGTGGTAGATTCACTTGTACTTGTTCTTGTTCTTGTTGCTGTACCTGCTGTACTCGCTGCGCTTGTGTTTGATACACTGTGTGATCTTGGGAAAACCCTTCCCTAGTTTGTGTGCTATAGGGTGAAGGATAAACTGCTCCCACTCTTGAAAATGTCCAATTTTGTACATTCCCTTGGCTCCCACATACGTGTGCAATTTGTCCTGTCATGCCACAAGTCCAGCATACTGGGGGTGCTCGTCTAACAAGTCCCCCTTGGTTAAAACCTCCCTGGGTACTCCGATTCTCATTCTGTGTATTATGAAACCCACCTTGATTATTCTGGAATCCTCCTCCTCTTTCTCTGTAGCCCATACCTCTGCCTCGTGGCACAAGCCCATATCCACCTTGGTCCATCAGGCACTTATTATTCACCTGCAATGTACCCATTGCTTCCTGCATTCCCAGTCCTTTTCCGATTGTCAACACTGTCCCTTCTATGTCACATTTTGACCATTTTTTCTGAACTAACTTTGCTTCCTCGATTTTCCTAGTCTCATCTTTCTTGCTATTTTTCTCTTGCAGTAGCCGACAGTGATGTACTATTGTCAACTTTATCTCACACCATGGTTTTGCTTCCATTCCCACCTGTTTCTTCATTCGTCTCTGTACTGGCTCAGGCAACCCCTGACATAAAATGTGGTAAAATAATGCCACTGTTTTTTCCCATGACTCGCGAGTTTCAAGCCGCCATTTCTCTTGAATATCCTGAATGTAAGCAATAGGGTCTTGATCTTCCTTCACCTTACGTGTCATAATTGCACCCATATCTGATGTGTCAGGATACTGTACCCTGAGAGCTCGCCATACGTCTGTTCTGCAATTATTAAACTGTGCTCCGTCAGGTGCTGTGTTTTGTGCTGTCACACTTGAATACCCTGCTCTCCTCCATGTTATCAGCCCTTTCTCCAAGGATAGCTGCCAGGAGACCATGTATGTCCTCTATGGCCAGCCTATTTCCTCCTGTCATTTTTCTAACTCGAATATCCATTTCCAAGAGCTGGAAGTCAAACTCGGGAGTGTACACCTTAAATTATCCTTGTCCATCTGCGGCCATGGAATATGCTGTGGTCTTGCTCCCCCTTTTTCCATTAAGGGAAACTGCGTAAACCCCAACCCGCAGTCAGTTCCCATCGTTAGTCTATCCATGGATCATCCCTGATCTGTCTCCTTGATGGTAGCGACCTTAATCTGCTCACAAATGGTGGCGATTTTCCCTTCTCACTATACGATCGTCCTTGGGGACTCTCTGGATATGGTATGGGATCTGGCGTCCTGTCCTTAAGTTCTTACAGATCTGACCATCTTACTTCTGTCTCTAATTGCAGGCTTCCTTCAGGGCGCACGCCCTCCCACCTCCTGCCTCGAGGATGGACTCCCTTTACTTGTCTGACATGTCTTGTCCCCAACTAGTATGACTATCATCCCCTTCGTCTTTGTCTAGGTTCAGTCTGCTTAGGGATAGTGCTCCATGTTGGTGACTGAATGGAATTTCCTCTTCACTTCGTAATTGAAATGCTAGGGATTGATCCCTCCTCCCTTGACTTTCATAGCTGCTACCTTCTTTAATTCTTGATAGGCCTTATCCATCCTCTCTCTGATGCTTCCCTCATCAAATCTTTCCTTGTCTAACGCAACTCTAGATGCTCCTAGCGTTACATCCTTTATCGCAAGGAATTCTTCTGTTCTATTCCATCGTATTGCTGGGCTTGGCCCTACTGGTTCCTTGCGAACAACACTGGTATCAAGACCCCATTGTCTTCTCCCTCATTCTATTTCTTCATCTAACACTCTTCGTGATCTCCCCTCCCTTCTAAATCTTTCTTCCTCTTGCCTTCATTCTTCTCTCCTTACTCCTTCTCTTCCTTCCTCTTCTTCCCTTTGTCTCTGTATTCTTTTGTCCCTTAATTTCTGTGCTTCCTCTTCTTTTCTCTTTCTTTCTCTTCTCTGTCTTCTATTGCTCTCTGCCTATTGTCATATTTTCTTTGTTCTTCTGCCCATTTTTCTTTTTTCTCTTGCTCCTCCTGATACATCTGTTCTCGTTGCTCCCTGTTCTTCCTTTTATGCTTGTCTTCTTTCAATCTCTTCTCTCGTTCCTTATCCCTTCTATCTTGTTCATCCTTATCTTCTGTTTGGCTAACTTCATCGATGCTTTTTCCCATTGATTTTAAGTAATATCTGTCCACCCATTCATTTGTTCTGCACGAGCGCTATCTCGTCAGCTTTATCCCTCTCTCCTTTCCATCTCTTAATCTCCCTATTTCTGTCGATATATTCAATTGTTCACTCTTTTCTTCTTTGTCTTGTATGATCTTGCAGATATCTTCTTTTCTCTTATTTTCCTCTGGGCTGTCGTCGCTGCTATAGGCGGGCTGTTCGTATATATTGGATTACTATACCCTGTTGCCGCTTTCAACTGCTTTAAAGGATACAACCCTACGTCTTCCATATTAGTGCCTTTTTCTTCAGGCAAGGTAAGGGGATCTGAGGGCTCAACACTTTCCTCCTTACGCTGACTAAGCATCCACTCCTCAGGTGGCGGATCCTCTCTCTCTTCCTCATACATTTAACAAAGCTCTAGAATAGGTAACCTTTTCTCTAATTTCTTCCGTTTGTACGCAGCGTGCAAGTATGTGATCATGTGTTGCAACACCGCTTTTGACAGCGATCCCCCTTGTGGCCATGGCATAAACATCTTATCTGCCGTGACTTTCAACCATTCCGCACTATACCATTTGAGCTTGAGCATGTGCTTTGGCAGTGTCTTACCTAAGTGCATAGGAGGAGTGTCTCCCATGATGCCAAGTCTCAATTGACTGTCAATACATACCAGATTTATGAAATATTCTATATACTTTCACGCAAATCACCACTTTTTCAACTCTTTAAAACAACAAATATGAGCGTGCACCATCAATCGCTGCTCAAGCCTCTAATTTCTCAATTAGCTATCTCTACCTTTGGATTGGTATCAACCTCTTCACTAGGTAGTGACTATAGCTCCTCAACTTTTCTCAATGACTTCACAATTTCTATTGCTCTTCAATGTTTCTTACTTAACAAACAGCATGCAGACTAGTCAACTTTACACATTAATAAACACCCCGTGATCACCTTCTCTTTCTCTAGCTTTTACTTATACCCTATACAGGGTTTGAGACATCACCTTACATGAACCTGTTCATGCATTATATTTTTCTGCTCTACCCCGTTGGGATTTGAGACGTCTTCTTCTGAACTCCCTTGAGCTAGATTTCTAGGCGCTATTCTTCTCTTTACACACACTATATTGCCAGTTACTCAAAAATGATCACAACCCTATCCCTTCATATGCCATTCCCCTTAGTCTACTCACCATTCGTTCAGTAGCAACTCGAGGCCTTCTGTTTCATCTCCTCCAATCCGACCACTTTGCCTTCCGTCCGCAGTGCGCCCGTGGAAACTGGGCAGCGATTTTGTCAAAGGGGGACCTGCCCGCCGTCTCGGTTCTTCTTGCAACTTTATTTCTATTCGGCCGCTCTCCACAGGAAACGCCCCGACTTTCCTGCTAATGATGGAGTATGCCCGATCGTCCGAAAGACTGGGTACAAACTAGTTTGGATCTTTTAACCATCCACAGTGCTACACAGGAGCTTAGAGCCCTTTGGATAGCACACGTGCAATGGATGTGATGCAGAATAACTCTTGACACCAAATAATCAAACCAACTCAGGAAGATGGAAAAGTTTTGTATTATTATCAATTGTCTAAAACAGGGAGTGACAACGGAAATAAAGGGACGTTCGCTCGAGTCTATCAATCAATTTCACATGAAAACACATTTATATACTAGAAATATGTCACATGTGATGTCAGACTATGTGACAAATGAGAAAAACCTATGAGGGGTTGCGATATGCTCAAGGGGAACATCTAAGTATACTTTCTATACGGGGTGAGATTATAATTGGATATCTACTGTAAGGTGGACAACTTATGCCCACCTCTAGTGCAAGTCATCTTCAACACTATTAAGTACACGGTATATAATTGGCTCTCAAACTATAAGGCCCTTTGTTATATGGCCCTCTACAATTGGTTGGCACGCTCATGCCATGTCTGGAACATTCAGTTCATTTAGCAGCAGGTAAGCTCATACCCAGGTGCGAAGAGGTGGACTTGACTTTATCACCCCACCCAATTAACCCAACTTCTCTCATCACCCATGCCTCCTGCCATGAAGATTGTCTTTGAACGTAGCCTTGCAGAGTATTCTTGTCTGTGAGAATTTAAGGGAGAGCGAGCATGCACTATCATTGTTCTAGAACTCCAAGCTCAACTCTATTTCCATCCTTGGCTGACGTGACAGGAGACACGTCTTGTGAGCGCCTTGAGGTCCATGTGTGTTTTGCGCAATATAAGAATAAGATAGATAGATAGATAGATAGATAGATAGATAGATAGATAGATAGATAGATAGATAGATAGATAGATAGATAGACCGACCACAATTTGGTCCATTTTGCAGAAATTAAAAGTATAAAACTTGCCACGCATGCTGTTCTTTCTTTTCACCTTAACAAGGGATGATTCAGCTTCTTACGTTTGCCACCTTCAAGAGTAGATAAACAGCCTTGGCTGCTGCAATCTCTGCTAATTCTTGCTGCAACACAGTTCTCTGCTTTTCTTCTCCATGGGTCCGGGCTTACTAAATTCATGACACTAATGTCCGGCTTCTATACAATGGCGGCTCTGCCTGGAGTTTATTCACTATTCACAGATCTCTCTCTTCAGCTGATGCTTCCCTCTGGAACAGCCTTCCTGCCTCTCTGAAACTTGACCAGAACCCTCTCCGGTTCTGCAAGCAGCTCAAGACTTTCCTCTTTGTTTCTGCCTTCTCTCTTCCTCTACCTTGCTGATCTCCTGTCTGATACTGCACTGGTTACCTGGCTACCCTCTGAACCACAGGCCCAGGTATCTGACTTTCCAGTTGCACACCTGCACTGCCCCCCTGGCAACCCTGCACTTGGGGCTGTATCTGGAACCCTACTAGCCCCCATAATTTCACTTATCTATCTCCTATTTTTCTGCACTTAATCCTTGCACTGCCACTTGCTGGCTGCACTTCTTTTTTCATTGTCTTCTCCTATGTCTTGCACTTGTGCCTCCCCCTTTGCCCTGGCACTTCTCCCCTTCCCTTGCGCGATCTCAATGTCACCAGGCCTAGTAAGATTATCGTCTTGTTCCCTCTTGCTCCCGTCCCTCGCCTCTTCGCGCCTTGAAACACTTGTGTATAGGCATAATATCAATAAAATATCATATCATACGTATAGCCACCTTCTAAAATTACTTAATCTACTTGCGCTGCTACATCTGTACAGTTATTGAACGGCTTGTATTTTCTGCAATGCATCACACACCTGCAATCCTCTCTTCGCATATGAAAGTGTACTCGATTCTTTACTCGATTCTTTACATCAGTTTCTATAAGGTCCATGTACTGTCTTCAGGTAGTCTTCTCAGGGCATCACGCTCGTCTCTCATGACATCACCAGCACCTTTTTTACTCATTCTCAGATTTCTTCTGATTTCCTCAGGGAGTTCCTCTCTGAGATTATCGTCTCTTCAGGAATACTTTTGATAGGGTTTTCTCAGGGCGTATCTTCTTTCGTTTATTCTCCGGGTTATGGTCACAACTGCTGGTGTCAAGCATGGCACAATCTCAGGTTTCTAACATACAGGAGGTAGGGGGTGAGATTTCCTGCAGAGGCATGCAGCTGCTCCTCTACACTTCCATTTGGAGGCTCCCACGGAAGACCTTGCTGCACTTCACATGGGCTGATTCACCTTTGACGAACCAGGACCGCCACTCGTTCCTCCACACTCCTGAAGATCTCAACACAGCCCTCACCAGCAACATCAACCGCCATGCCACAGTGAAACAACGTACCCTCAAGCCTACACCTTCCTCTCTGTGGTACATTCAAGAACTCACCTTAAAAAAAAAAAATTCAGAAAATAAAAAAAGACTTGGCAAAAATCATGCAGCACATCCGATCATGGAACTCAGTGCTACATGACTAATCACCACTGCAAAGCCCAACAACTACCGAAACACCATACCAAGGTGCAACAATGAAAGCAGAGCCCTCTTCAAAACCATCAAGCACTGCATCAACCCACTTCCCGACCCTCCCGTTCAGCATTCCATCGAGAAATCCACTGCCATTAACTATTTCTTCAATAATATGATCACCAATGCAACAACTGACAGCACACTACACATTCCATCTTGCAAAACCACAACAATCTGGACAACTTTCAAGACACTCCCTAGGGAAGACTACACTGCCATTTTAGCATCCCTTAAGGCCACATCGTATGTGGACGACATCCTCTCTACCTCCGTACTCAAGACACTTCCGACTGAAGCACTCCTCCCTTACCTGACAATCATCAACAGCTCCATAATTCAAGGCACCTAACGCTTGATCCTCAAGACCAGACAAATCTTCCCACTTCTCAAGAAACCAACACTGAACCTTGGTGACCTCAGCAGCTACCTCCCCCTCACCCATCTTCTCTTCCTAAGTAAAATCAAGAAAGCAGTAGCCACGCAACTTCTCCAACACATTGAAGGCAACAAGCTTTTGGTCATATCAATCTGACTTCAGACGCAGATGTAGTACAGAAAAGGCTGCCATCATGGTGATTGACGATGGTAGCCATCCTTAACTCCTGCTTCTCCTTGACCTTCCTTGACCTATCAGCACCATTTTACAAAAAAGTTTTATTAATGGCGGTCCTCAGAGAGGTTGCCGATGACATATGGAAAAGGGTGGGGTACCCAGGAGTAACAACCCAGAACACGGCGCACGATGGTTCGCCATTCACTAACTGCCGAGCAGACATATGGCAAGCTCTGCGAACGCAGTACCTAGACACGTCAGATTAGTGCGATTATGGTACACAGAATGGGGGTAGACAAAGACCCCTTACAAGAAATTCAGGCTATTCAAGACTCATGGTGCCTTGAAACGTGAGAACTGTAGGATAAAACAGTGGCATCATTCTATCATATATGCCCGGGGTTACCATAACAGGTGCAGAGGCAACTAAAGAAGTTGGTGGGAATGGAAGTGAAACAATGGTCAGAAAGACAACTCACAATAGTACACTAAAAGCCATGCAACCTTTCATGTATGGGAGATAGCAATTAAAAAGATGGCCAAAACTGAGGAGAGTAACCCTATGTAAATGGATTTGATGTATGAGAATTTGCAAAACATTGAACATCAGCCATTTGTATAGACTTGACTGTTCTATGTACTATACACTCCAGAAGTGAAGCAGGTGTTTATGTGAGCTAAGAAGGTTTGTTAAAATTATGTAGAATTGTTTTTAAATGAAAAGTATAAGAAATGTATATTTTATATGTATCATGTGATATAGTGTGAAAAAGATGCAAGTCATCTAAAAACGCACTTTAAATTAAATGAATAAAATAGTACATTACTGCAGGCTCATGCAAGAGAATGCGAGGAAGAAGCGTGATGACAGAAAGCAGATGGAGGCGAAGTTAGTGCAAAAGAAGCTGTCTAAATACGCCATGAAAGGGGTAGTATTAACAAGCACGGGATTACAAGAGGCACCACACAGTACGCACCACCACCCATGGGAGGGGAGTTAAAGGGGTGGGGGGATGCACAGCATGGGTTTAAAGGAAGAGGGGACCACCAAGGGGACGTGGGTATGGGCAGCAAATGCAACAGAACCAAGGGGGATATCTGGGAGGGTATTGAGGATATGGACATCAAATGCAGCAGTGTCCAGAAGGGTTTTCTGGGGGTTATCAGAGGAAAGCGAGAGAACCACCCCAGTGTTGGGTTTTGTGGACAGATATGACATATCTCAAGGGTATGTAGAAGCAGAGGAGGGATGCAACAGAATGGGGTAATGCAATACCAGCCAGCATATCCAGGGGAACAGAATGAGCTCACAACCTGAGGACAGGACAGTGGCATGCACGGGCTCCATGGCAACGACTCCCATTAGGAAACTAGGGGGCAACAGTGGTGGGGGGCAACCCATTCTTGGGAAAGGGAATGTCAGTATACCCTCAATAGGTCAGCCCATAGACAGACTTGATGTGTTCCATCCTATCGATTACACCCAACCCTGTGGAGGAACCACACATAGGGGTGATAAGTGACAAAACCTTTTCCTTTCTTGTAGACACAGGGGCGACTATATCCTGCATCCAGGAGGGGAAGTATAGTATGTCAGGCGATGCCAGGACTGCTCAAGGATTCTCTGGTATGACAGAATTGGTTCCTTTTACAAACAATATTGCACTTTCTATAGGTGAACGGGACTAAGCTTTAGCCCTACTATATTCTAAACAGACACCCATAAACATACTGGGGAGAGATATCATGGGCAAACTCAACATGATCATTGTATTTACTAACAAGGGGATAGTGTGTTCCACACCAGGGATAAACCTTCTAAACGTGTGGGAGATTATTCAAGCCTATTATGGACAGACGGTACAGAGGGGGTGCCAGAATATTAGCAACTATTTCAATATGGGACTGAAATAATAATAGCATGGCTCCCAGCGATTTAGGGGAAAATGTGGCGCCTTCCAAATGAGTACTTATTCAGGCCAGAAATACCATTAGATGAGACGGAAGGAGCAATAGTGCCTCTAGGATTAGAGGCAGTAATAGTGGAGGAGCCAGTTCCTCCCCATATCTTCCTCCTCCTCCATCCATTTCTCTATACCTTCATCGACCCTCCTCCATCACCCCCACTATCTAGCCCGCCAAACATCTACCACTTTCACATGCCTCCCACCCTCCATGTCTCCCCTCCGTTATCACTTTATGAAGCACCCCTATATTTTGCATGGGTGTTTGGACCTGCCCAGGTCAGTTGTTGGCCGCATTTTGGTGATCTTGCAGGTTAAAACCTTTCTTAACAGATTTAATGCTTTGACTGTTATATTGCCTAATGGGGAGAAAATCACCTCTGATCCAAAGGAGGCTCTTATGTGGTTGGAGGCACTTAAGGAAGCCTGTGCTACAATTGCAGATTGAGGCCATCAGCTGTTCTGATTATGTTGAGTATGATATATTTTTATAGTAAAACATTTTTTTAACAACAGAACAACGACAAAATGGCGCTGGATATAAATGCAGTTGAACGTTTTTGGAACTTGGTGTGTTTACCTTTGAACGTGCGATGGCTCGTGTTACAGTATGCTGGATTTCCTGAGTAAAGAACCTTTGTTCAGTACAGGTTCAGCGTTGCACGTCATTACGCTGTTTGTCGGCATCCGGATGCGTGCGCATTGTTAGCCTTCACTTTCGGCGGAATTTCGGATGACTCCACCCTTCCAAAGGTGGGGGTTGGAGTGATTGGTCGATCACGCGTGCGACGCATGGGGGCTGTCTGAGTCGCGGATGTTCGCGCTTCCAGCTTACGCGATCGGCTGGTCTACGGACTACGTGGTATGGCATGCCCTGTCCTTGTTTGCTTGCCGGAGCTGCGAGAATCTATCCATTGACAGCAGGGGATGCATATCGCCGGTGAGTATATATGCCCCCTCCCCAGGTACTGCTGCTTTGAGGTATGCTGGCATTGTGGAGCGGTGCTGTTAGCTAATTGCCTATGTGCCCTATGTGCAGGCCCAATTTACACAGCGATCAACATTTTAAAGTTGCACTGTCTGGACACGTCTGGACATATAGAATAAATAACTTTGAATTAAATGAAAAAGGAAAAAAGAGGTAACTGAGTGATTTAAATCCGGACATAGAATGTTCAACACCCTGAGCCAGAACGTGTCGACTATGGATCTCCAACCTTTGGCTTTCCGTATGATGTGGATTACAGCTCAATTCGGCCCTAGCCAGCATAGTCGTTGGGAGGGGATTATGGGATTGTGGTTCCGGACTTGCAGTAACCTGTAGCGTTACCTGCTGCAATGTGGGTGCGTGCACCGCGTGACAACATAGGGTCGGTCCATGCCATCAGTAAGCAGCAATATAGTGTAAAGTGAATTGGACAGTTTTGTGCACAATGTTTCTCCATGGGTTTATTACTGCATCACCTTTCCATGTGACTTGACGCTGAAGTGGTACCACTCACTCTAAGGTTTTGGCTGCGCCAGCTCCCACGTGTCACATTATATTGTCTTCTGAATGCTAATAATAATTCTCGAGAGGCGATTCACTCAGTAGTGGCATTCCCGTTGGTCAAATGCGGAAGCTTTCTACTGGATCCATCGGTTTTAATATGGATTTTTGGACATCTGTTCCCTACATTTAGTCTTCAATTAATTCCAGTGCCCTCTTGGGGCTGGTCATTGGCCTCTCTAAGAATAGTGAGCAAGGGGTCCACGTCTGGATTACCCTAGTAACTTAGGGTGAGACCCAAAGTTACTTAAATATGCAAATTAACAAGGGGGGGCCAGGGGGTCACTATTCTTAGAGAGGCACAGCTCCTCCCTACTGATGAGGTCCAACCAGACCGAAACACGTGTCTGGGGATGCTGTTGGTACTCTTGTTCAGAGGAGAATTGCCTAGCATTTCGGTGCTGGACTGCCCCAGGGCAGGACAAAGACTGATATGTTTGGGATATTTCTTCTCTGTGAAAGATAGTGAGCTAAAGACTCTGGGTAAGTCTCTCGTAACCAGGACTAATGTCTGGCAGAGAGACTCCCAGGACCCCCCTTGTCAATTTGCATATTTAAGTAACTTTGGGTCTCACCCTAAGTTACTAGGGGAATCCAGACGTGGACCCCTTGCTCACTATTCTTAGAGAGGCACAGCTCCTCCCTACTGATGAGGTCCAACCAGACCGAAACACGTGTCTGGGGATACTGTTGGTACTCTTGTTCAGAGGAGAATTGCCTAGCATTTCGGTGCTGGACTGCCCCAATGCAGGACAAAGACTGATATGTTTGGGATATTTCTTCTCTGTGAAAGATAGTGAGCTAAAGACTCTGGGTAAGTCTCTCGTAACCAGGACTAATGTCTGGCAGAGACACTCCCAGGATCCCCCTTGTCAATTTGCATATTTAAGTAACTTTGGGTCTCACCCTAAGTTACTAAGGGAATCCAGACGTGGACCCCTTGCTCACTATTCTTAGAGAGGCACAGTTCCTCTCTACTGATGAGGTCTAACCAGACCGAAACACGTGTCTGGGGATGCTGTTGGTACTCTTGTTCAGAGGAGAATTGCCTAGCATTTCGGTGCTGGACTGCCCCAGGGCAGGACAAAGTCTGATATGTTTGGGATATTTCTTCTCTGTGAAAGATAGTGAGCTAAAGACTCTGGGTAAGTCTCTCGTAACCAGGACTAATGTCTGGCAGAGAGACTCCGAGGACCCCCCTTGTCAATTTGCAGGTCTTTATTCTGGCCTGACTGGTTTTTGAGTGGAATTTACTGGATTGATGATGTCTTTGTGGATGGTGAGTGGATTGGTGAAAGAGAATTACAGGCGAGATTCAACATTGATAATTTCCGAACTAATGATTTCAGAAAATTGAAAAGATGTATTGGTGATGTAGTGGAGCAAGGGGGTGCAATGGTGAATTTCTTTCTTAAAGGATAGTTCCGGGACTTTTTTTTTATTGTCCCTACGGTTCGGCCATGTGTTTTTAAGCATAAATCGGTAGATCGTAGAAAACCTTCCTATGGACCTTACCCGACTTTTCGTCCATTAACGCACTCGAAAACATCCGCCATTTTATGATAATCCTATCATTTCCCCCCATCGCCCTGGCTCACCTGCTTTTGCGGCACTAAATCAAATCCCCCGCCCCTGAGCCTGACATCAGCAGACGCGTACCGCCCATTTCCCGTTTCGTGTCAACAATCGCTGCGCCTCAGCTAATGAAGTGTCGCCATGGAAATGGCAGGACGCCTCTTTCCTCAATAAGTATAAACAGACCGTTTCACAACACACAGCAGCAGATTTTCGAATCCATTCCTCTCTCTGTGTTACTTTGAGTATTCTGTGACTCGTTTCTGTGCTCTGGTCAGCTACCTTCGTTGATTGTAGCCCGTGTGAACAGATACCAGTACCACCGCTATAAATTATTTTACTTTCTTTACCACACAATGGCTACAATAATGCCGTATATGTACGAGCCCGAGTACACCGAGGAAGAACTACTGGAAAGACAAGCACGCGAAAACGATGGGGATTCGGACGGCAGTTGGGAGGACCAGTCAACGGATGAAGAGCCTGGACCATGTCGCATGGACGGCGTCTCCACCTGGTGCACGTGCAATCGGTGCGAGCTAATGCCAACTGAGGAGGAGAACTGCTGCTGCCGAGAAAACTCGGGATGCCTGGCCTACATTTCGGAAAGGCGAGCCAAGTCCGCAATGCATCACTGAGCTGCCAGAGTTCAGGGAAGCCTGCCTCTCACGGACCGTGTTGAGGATGATGATGGTGCTTATGCACGAACTTCGCGGCACTGTTCGTCCGCGTAATCCGAGTAACGAGTAAGTATACTCTGGTTGTGATGTCAGTGATGCCACTACTATGTCATGGTCGTCTCCCACATATAAAATTACATCTACATATCATTCGAATGCATGTAAATTGGTTCCATATTGTGCATTTTCTAGATAGAATTTTTTTCAAAGCAGAATGACATTTTTTACCTGAATCGACAGTGATAAGAAAGTTTTGTCATTTTAATACAGTTTGCATCTTTCGTTTTCACAGGTGGTACAGGCTGGTGGCCTATCGTTGCTTCACTTGGTGGCTTCACGGGAGGCTCGGACACCGCGTTCGGAGAGTAATACCTGCCTGTGCGGTACTTGCCATTAGACAACATTTCCCCAGCGACAGTGGACAATACCGCGGATTTTCCCTGGATGTGCTGCAACCGCAAATTTACAATGTGTAATGTTTATTATTTATGTTCAATTGAAATTAAGATCTAAAATAAAACCCAACATATATTTTAACAATGGTTGTTTTGATTTGTTCAAGCGTTGGCAATAAAAGGAAGGCCGTTGTATTTTATTGATACAAAACATGGTTATAGGTAAATATGGTTGATCATAATAAATCATCCTTTTGGGCACCGGGTACAGAGATGACCACCTCTGGCCCGTGCCGCCTTGCCACCACAGGCCAGCCTGCTGCTGACTAACTGCCTAGGCATCCAGGGTCTCCAGGGTGAACTGCACCCATATATTCTCCTGGGAGGGTGAGGTATTTATAAACTCACCCCCCTGCCTTCCATGTACTAGATCCTGCAGCCAGCCTCTTACATGCAGTTAGATGGCCTCTCCTTGGTGAGGCCCTGCGGCAAACGAGTCTTGTCTGCACGACCACCGCCCTAATCCACCCCCCGCCCTATCAAAGGCAGTTCGCACCGGGGTAATTGTGCTGGCAACTGGAGCAGTCAGGGAGCGATAAAGGCCAAGAGGTGCCAAAGACCATGTACACTTCAAAGTGGTCTATAGAGCATGGGTTGTTGTTCCCATGTCTACCTCCAGACCCCGTGTCTCCTGCCAAGCATCCCCCCTCACGCTGGACGGCCCCCTGCAATCCACATAAGTGTGTCTCCATTCACGAGTCTTCCTGTGTCTTGTCTGCACGACCACCGCCCCAATCCACCCCCCGCCCTATCAAAGGCAGTTCGCACCGGGGTACTTGTGCTGGCAACTGGAGCAGTCAGGGAGCGATAAAGGCCAAGAGGTGCCAAAGACCATGTACACTTCAAAGTGGTCTATAGAGCATGGGTTGTTGTTCCCATGTCTACCTCCAGACCCCGTGTCTCCTGCCAAGCATCCCCCCTCACGCTGGACGGCCCCCTGCAATCCACATAAGTGTGTCTCTATTCACGAGTCTTCCTGTGTCTTGTCTGCACGACCACCGCCCCAATCCACCCCCCGCCCTATCAAAGGCAGTTCGCACCGGGGTACTTGTGCTGGCAACTGGAGCAGTCAGGGAGCGATAAAGGCCAAGAGGTGCCAAAGACCATGTACACTTCAAAGTGGTCTATAGAGCATGGGTTGTTGTTCCCATGTCTACCTCCAGACCCCGTGTCTCCTGCCAAGCATCCCCCCTCACGCTGGACGGCCCCCTGCAATCCACATAATGCCACGACATATACACGTCATTCATTCACAAACACACCCCTGTTTCGAATTCTTTATAACCCACTTCATATTTCTAATGAGCACTTCTTTGCGCTTTGCTAGTCAACCCGTGAAGGTGCTGGTTATCTGCTCTTCGTCTCTGTGAACTTCCGTGACCACTTCGAGGAAACTCGTCAGTTTGCAACCTGTGAACTGCTCCCTGTTCTACGACAAGAAACTACTCTGATCCCTGCATCTAACTGTTTGTTCGTCAAGGTAAGGCCATGTACCATAATCATTTTGCGTCCAATTTCTTTTCGTTCAAGACAGTACATGCAAGGAACTAGTCACATGTTCTGAGTTTACATTGGTATTCATAGAGAATTGTTGATCTTTACTTTTCAGAACTTTCCACAATGCCTGCCTGTTCCATTGGCGGTTGCCCTTCGAAGACCCATAATAAATCTGAAGGTACTATAATGCATGTTTTCCCTAAGACAATAGATCAGATAAGAGAATGGGTCCGATATTGCGGATATCCACCGTCTGAGCTTGAAAGTAGAGTCCTAGAGGTCTTTGCGGACAAGAGGGGTGATCGATACCGCATCTGCAGCAGGCACTTTACCTCTGACATGTACTCCACATCATTGCTAATAAAGAAGAACACACCGCGAGCGAGGCGAAAATTGCTCTCAACCGCTATTCCCACTCTATTCGTCCACATCCCTCCACTGGTGAGTCAAGTTTACGTATTTATCTCTCGGCCTTGCGGTAGTGTGTAGCATTAGCTAACAATAATTTCCCCATTTATGTATCCACTCAATATGAAGGCGGAAGATTCTCCATCCGTGTCGTTATTGCAGTCATCAGCCACTTCAAGCGCCTATCGGGTAATCTTACTTGGCTATTCTGCCACTGACTTGTTTTAGGCATGTAAATCAATAGTTTTAATTTATCGTGTAATTATGTTACCTAATGGTACACCCTTGTACTCGTCCTCTAGTCTTTGTTTTCAGTTATAATTATTGTTATCCAAAATAATGCAAGTACTATCTTTCAGGGAGATGCTGAGGAGTCCAACGTATTGACGACTACCGTTGATGTCACTCAGATGCTCGAGGTACGTTTCAGGACAGTTCCGTCGCCCTCCTATGTGTCTTCTTTTTTCAATTTTGTGTTCATTACTAATGAAAGTCCTATGTTTCAGGGAGTCGATGGAGCATTAGTCCAAGAAGAAGGGGGAGCATGCAGTTACGGGTCGGCGCAACAGCTTGCAGAAGTGTGCACCGCAGTTACATCGTCCCTTGATGTTCTTATGCATTTCGAGGTATGGATACTGACAGTTCGATCAAGCGAAATCATATGACGTGATTACATCCGCTATACTTCCTTCTTTATTAACGCAAGTACTATGTTTCAGGGAGATGACGGAGCTTCTTCTACAAGAACATCACCCCAGTAGTTGATGCAGATCTCTGGGTGGTGACACTTCCAACGATCAAGCAAATCGAATCATATTTACATATCCATTATTTATTTTAGACAACTGATCATTTGTGCAGGTCTATTTAGATGAGCCGTTCACGCCTGCACAAAGTTTCTGTTCTTTTTATCAAAATAGAAAACCATACTAATGCAATTACTGTGTTTCAGGGAGTCACTGAAGCATCATCTTCAATAATATCATCAATGGAAGTCTATGAGGAGCCCGAGGTATGGATCTTGACAGTTCCATCTAACTAGATCAACAATGCGTGAATAATTGTCGTTTGAATGTTCTACACAAAGCGTTCATTCGTGTTTTGCTATTGAGATGTACGTGGGTATTGGTCCCCAAGTACATTTTGTGTTTTCGATATTATTATACATACTAATGAAAGTTCTATGTTTCAGG
The DNA here is from genome assembly GCF_040938575.1 of Ambystoma mexicanum. Lineage (NCBI taxonomy): Eukaryota > Metazoa > Chordata > Amphibia > Caudata > Ambystomatidae > Ambystoma > Ambystoma mexicanum. The sequence continues at coordinate 121,012,669 of NC_090933.1, read as the reverse complement.
GAGTCGATGGAGCGTCAGTGCGTGATGGATGTGCTTATCATGAAAATATAGTCGTTGCAGCGCAAGAGGAAGTGGAGACATGCACACACGAGTCGGAGCAACAGCGTCCTGATGTTGAAGTTCGAGGCAAGAAAGTTTCAAAGAAAAGAAAGCAAAAGAAGGTTAGTGTCCTGGTCACTATATTATGTTGTTTTTCACTGTTAATAGTTCAATACTGTAAGTTGTGTTTAAACTGAACATCCCTTTTCCAATCTGTCCTCTAGTTGCGAGTGGGTGTACGAACTAGATCTACACAGACAGTGAAGCGAACGAGAGATGTTGCTTGTCAAACCTTTTGGCAGGGACTTGAGACTGGAGATGCATCGTGCCAATGGGAAGAATATGAAGTGATTGACAACGGAGCTATACCAGCACCAGCCATTGATAGTGAATGTCCTCCTGGTAGTTCGGATGCAGTCGGAGATCAATTCACAGAATCCACACCCGCAAAAACTAAGACCGCGAGAAAGTTGAAGAAATTGTTTTATTCACCCATCGCCGGAGAAGGAACAGATGTTGCTATGGAAGAGAATGAAGTGGACGACAATGAAACACCATCAATATCACTGAACATAGCGGAAGACGATATCAGAGATTCTACCTTTCATGTGAGTGACATGTCCTCAACGTTACAGGCCGAACCAGCTGGGATGCAGAGTGACAGTATAAGGAAAGAGGCCAAATTCATTGTATTCGATAGTTGTTTGATTGATATTATTATTCGGATGAAATGTGGGCATTCGGTTGGTGGAGAAGTATGTGGGGAGCCATTGATTAATGTGACTCGTGCAATTCGAGGCACTAACCTTAAAATACATGCCACCTGTACAAAATATCATCCTTTCTCATGGTTTGCACAACCCATGCTGGGACAACTGCCAGCAGGCAATCTACTTTGTGCAGCGGCTGCACTTTTTAGTGGTTCAAGTTTTAAAAAGTTAGAGTCTTTCTTTCAGTTTGTGGGAATCCATTTCATTGCGAAAACTCAGTTCTACAAATACCAAACCGATTATCTATTTCCAGCCATTAGCGAAACTTGGAGAATGGAAAAAATGTCTATTGATAGTACATTCGCGGGCAAACGGTTCAGGCTAGCCGGTGATGGACAGTGCGACAGCCCAGGATTTTCAGCCAAGTACTGCACCTACCACTTTCAGGACATGGAAAGTAAGAAAATTGTGAGTTCGGTGGTCGTGCAGGTGTCACAAAGTACATCCTCAGTGGCCATGGAGAAAGTTGGCTTTGTAGCATCATTGCAAGAACTACAATCGCGGGGAATGGTGATCGACCTGATAGCCACGGACAGACACGTTTCAATTGCCAAGACAATGAGAGAAGAGTACAAAAATATAAATCACCAATTTGACGTTTGGCATCTTGCAAAAACAATCAATAAAAAATTGTCGGCTGCAGGTAAAAAAAAAGATATGCAAGGTATTTCACAGTGGTCCAAGTCAATCAGCAACCATCTTTGGTGGAGCTCAAAAACATGTGGAGGGTCGTTGGAAATTCTACTGGAAAAATGGCGGTCAGTAATGCTACACTGTACAAACGTGCACCGCTGGAACACGAACCAACATTTCCACAATTGTGAACATGGCCATTTGTCCACAGAGGAGGCACGGAAGAAGAAGTGGTTGATTCCTTCATCACCCACTCACAAAGCCATTGAAAAGATTGTATTTGATAAAACTATAACAAAAGCTTTGAGGGGACTCACGGAATTCTGCCACACAGGAGATTTGGAGGTGTTCCACAATATGTGCCTAAAGTACAGACCAAAACGATTGCATTTTGGCATGGAGGGCATGATAAATCGGACTCTTTTAGCGATCTTGGCACATAACCATAATGTTGGCCGTCAACAAAGTAGGACGACCGGAACTTTAGGGACGCTTCGCTACAATAAGGCCTTCACTAAAAGAAGTAAACAATGGGTGATCAAACCAGTGTTTGAGGATATGCAATATGAGTTTATTGAGAGACTTATTGTTGACGTCCTAGATAGGCACATAAATGGAGTTGTGAACGAACCTGTGCAGGTGACAACTGCATTGCCACCCAACATTGCCTCTGTTCCATGTCCACCTAAAGAAGAGCTCATTGAGAAATACACATCACGGTTTAAATGATTGTAATTTGATTGTCTGTTCTCTCGAGTCTCCTCATGTCGCAGGCCCATTGAATATGTTTATCTATCCAACCTTGTTCATTTGCGCATTAAATTAAACCAAACAGTAATATAAATGATTTTTCAAAAAATATAGAATGTCTCCGTATTTATGGTTCTGTGGGGCTGCAAAGCACGCAGACAAAATGCAAAGATGGAGTGTAAATTTCAAGTCCTGTAAGACGGCCTTACACTGAATGTAGCTAACTAGGAATGTGTGTTCGTTCAAAGTGAAGGTCAGCTGCTTTGATTTTTTCTCGGGTGCCAGAATGGCCCACGACTCAGTATAAGGTTCTATTGTTATTTGACCTTGACAGGCCGGGACCACGTAAGAAACGATAATGAATATAATTTCAGAAACGAAAGCCATTTCATGTTCGTTCATTAGAAGAAATAAAACGTCGGCATAGAAGGAGTGGTATTTCGGGGCTGCCCTACGCACAGACACAATGGAAAATGCAAATATAATGTAAGTAACTCTTTAGATGAGTTTATACCGCAATTTAATTACTATACAGTAGCTTTAAAGACGGGTTAAGTTGTACTTGTTCATTCTATGTGGCATATTGTTTTGTACCGCGCACTATCTTGGGGAGAACCGTCTCCTTTTACGGAAGCACCTCAAAACCTTCCTCTTTGCTTCTGCTTTCTCTCTCCCTCTCCCCTGCTACAACTGGTCCACTGTCTGCGACCTCGGTCCTGGGCCCTTCCACTCTCCACCTGCACTCCCTGTCAACCCCTGCACTGGGGGACTGTCTCAGTATCCTACAGCCCCCCCCTTGACGTATAAAACCCAGTTGCACTGTCCTAGCTATGAAATAATTTCCAGACCTAATATATAAAATGAATAATTTTAATAAAGATCTGATGGTGAGACTAATTTCCTTTTTTTATGTTTTTCAAATAGATACATCATCCATTATTGTCTGTGTCACGAGTACCAGACAACGGCGGATGGCTTCTATAATCGCCAATTGCTTCTCCGCGTGAACAACGTTAGCACCCTGACCATTTTGTGGGACGATCGCCAAGTACAAGTATGCCCTTACGCGGTACTAACGGCTAGATGCAACATACAGACCGTTGTGGTGGCCTAGTGCCTCGTTGTTGGAACAGCCATGCGATTATCAGTGCGACCGAAGAGCTTATTTTATCGTAAACCAACACCCTGTCTACTGCACACGAACATCGCTTGCCTCAAGACGAAATATTTTGGATCGAGAGCAAATAAAAATTCATTGATCTAAGACCCTGTGTACAGCAAAGGAACATTGTGTGCCTCGAAACGAACTTTTCGGAACGTGAGCAAATAAAAATGCAAATCGCTGAATATTCTCAAAACATTTGATGTCAAATAAATGTACAATCTTGCCGTTTGCTTTTAAACCACAGTTTCATATTCCGAATTGTGGCGCTGTATTGTGAGATGATCTAAGACCCTGTGTACAGCAAAGGAACATTGTGTGCCTCGAAACAAACTTTTTGGAACGTGAGCAAATAAAAATGCAAATCGCTGAATATTCTCAAAACATTTGATGTCAAATAAATGTACTTTACCAAATTTACAATCTTGCGGTTTAATTTAAAAGTACAGTTTCATTTTCCCAATTGTGGCGCGCTGTGTTGTGTGAGCTCATCTGTGTTGATTTCCTGGTTCTGTGTGGAGTCACGTAGAAGACGCCTGGGCGCGTTTGCCTACGCAGCTCAGTCACGTCACGGATAGAGGCGGGGAATATGAATGTTTTGATCAAGTCTGTTTCAGGGGCGGGGGATTTGATTCAGTGCCGCAAAAGCAGGTGAGCCAGGGCGATGGGGGGAAATGATAGGATTATCATAAAATGGCGGATGTTTTCGAGTGCGTTAATGGACGAAAAGTCGGGTAAGGTCCATAGGAAAGTTTTCTACGATCTACCGATTTATGCTTAAAAACACATGGCCGAACCGTAGGGACAATAAAAAAAAAGTCCTGGAACTATCCTTTAAGTAGGAAATAGGAATACGGAAAAATGTTTTTCCTCTATGATTTTTGGCCGCGTGAATGAAGATCACCAAAATGTTTTTTTATTTTTTTTAAAAAAATGTATTTATTTATAGGATTTACACAAAGATAAAAAAAAACAAATCAATTAATACAATTAAAACAAAGCAATTAAGTACACACAGAATATAATATACAAAGAACCATCAAAGAACTAATACAAACTCAGAAAATCATCCCAAATCTTTTCATGTAATCTCAACTTCCCTTGTCGCTTATAAATAACCCTCTCCATGGTTGCAAGCCCAGACATCCCCTGAATCCAGTCCTCCACAATAGGAGCAATCCGTGTCTTCCAGCCCCTCAGAACCAGTTTCTTTCCCAATCTAGCACCACGGAGCAGAAACTTCTTCCGTGAAATAGAGAGATCCTCTAGCAACTAACCTTCCCCCAAAATCATCGTCGTGAAATCCAACTCAACATCCCAATTCAAAACACGCAAACAGACACAACAAACATCATGCCAAAATCCCCGCACACGCACACATCCCCAAAGCACACATATCCGTTCTGGATACCAAAACACTCTATTGAGAATCTTTACCTGTCTCGACCTTTCTTCCAAATTAATAGCACAAAGCTTAACATTCGCACACATTTCGAACCACATCTCTGGCGAAATCTCACACCCCAATCTCCTCCCCCACTAATTCCTCAATCCAGAATTCTCCTCATAATCAGACACAATACTATTGTAAATCCTGCTAGCAATTGAACAACCACCTGGCTCCCTCTCCTTAAAGGATAGTTCCGGGACTTTTTTTTTATTGTCCCTACGGTTCGGCCATGTGTTTTTAAGCATAAATCGGTAGATCGTAGAAAACTTTCCTATGGACCTTACCCGACTTTTCGTCCATTAACGCACTCGAAAACATCCGCCATTTTATGATAATCCTATCATTTCCCCCCATCGCCCTGGCTCACCTGCTTTTGCGGCACTAAATCAAATCCCCCGCCCCTGAAACAGACTTGATCAAAACATTCATATTCCCCGCCTCTATCCGTGACGTGACTGAGCTGCGTAGGCAAACGCGCCCAGGCGTCTTCTACGCGACTCCACACAGAACCAGGAAATCAACACAGATGAGCTCACACAACACAGCGCGCCACAATTGGGAAAATGAAACTGTACTTTTAAATTAAACCGCAAGATTGTAAATTTGGTAAAGTACATTTATTTAACATCAAATGTTTAGAGAATATTCAGCGATTTGCATTTTTATTTGCTCACGTTCCAAAAAGTTTGTTTCGAGGCACACGATGTTCCTTTGCTGTACACAGGGTCTTAGATCATCTCACAATACAGCGCCACAATTCGGAATATGAAACTGTGGTTTAAAAGCAAACGGCAAGATTGTACATTTGGCAAAGTTCATTTATTTGACATCAAATGTTTTGAGAATATTCAGCGATTTGCATTTTTATTTGCTCACGTTCCAAAAAGTTTGTTTCGAGGCACACGATGTTCCTTTGCTGTACACAGGGTCTTAGATCATCTCACAATACAGCGCCACAATTCGGAATATGAAACTGTGGTTTAAAAGCAAACGGCAAGATTGTACATTTGGCAAAGTTCATTTATTTGACATCAAATGTTTTGAGAATATTCAGCGATTTGCATTTTTATTTGCTCACGTTCCGAAAAGTTCGTTTCGAGGCACACGATGTTCCTTTGCTGTACACAGGGTCTTAGATCAATGAATTTTTATTTGCTCTCGATCCAAAATATTTCGTCTTGAGGCAAGCGATGTTCGTGTGCAGTAGACAGGGTGTTGGTTTACGATAAAATAAGCTCTTCGGTCGCACTGATAATCGCATGGCTGTTCCAACAACGAGACACTAGGCCACCACAACGGTCTGTATGTTGCATCTAGCCGTTAGTACCGCGTAAGGGCATACTTGTACTTGGCGATCGTCCCACAAAATGGTCAGGGTGCTAACGTTGTTCACGCGGAGAAGCAATTGGCGATTATAGAAGCCATCCGCCGGTGTCTGGTACTCGTGACACAGACAATAATGGACGATGTATCTATTTGAAAAACATAAAAAAAAGGAAATTAGTCTCACCATCAGATCTTTATTAAAATTATTCATTTTATATATTAGGTCTGGAAATTATTTCATAGCTAGGACAGTGCAACTGGGTTTTATACGTCAAGGGGGGGCTGTAGGATACTGAGACAGTCCCCCAGTGCAGGGGTTGACAGGGAGTGCAGGTGGAGAGTGGAAGGGCCCAGGACCGAGGTCGCAGACAGTGGACCAGTTGTAGCAGGGGAGAGGGAGAGAGAAAGCAGAAGCAAAGAGGAAGGTTTTGAGGTGCTTCCGTAAAAGGAGACGGTTCTCCCCAAGATAGTGCGCGGTACAAAACAATATGCCACATAGAATGAACAAGTACAACTTAACCCGTCTTTAAAGCTACTGTATAGTAATTAAATTGCGGTATAAACTCATCTAAAGAGTTACTTACATTATATTTGCATTTTCCATTGTGTCTGTGCGTAGGGCAGCCCCGAAATACCACTCCTTCTATGCCGACGTTTTATTTCTTCTAATGAACGAACATGAAATGGCTTTCGTTTCTGAAATTATATTCATTATCGTTTCTTACGTGGTCCCGGCCTGTCAAGGTCAAATAACAATAGAACCTTATACTGAGTCGTGGGCCATTCTGGCACCCGAGAAAAAATCAAAGCAGCTGACCTTCACTTTGAACGAACACACATTCCTAGTTAGCTACATTCAGTGTAAGGCCGTCTTACAGGACTTGAAATTTACACTCCATCTTTGCATTTTGTCTGCGTGCTTTGCAGACCCACAGAACCATAAATACGGAGACATTCTATATTTTTTGAAAAATCATTTATATTACTGTTTGGTTTCATTTAATGCGCAAATGAACAAGGTTGGATAGATAAACATATTCAATGGGCCTGCGACATGAGGAGACTCGAGAGAACAGACAATCAAATTACAATCATTTAAACCGTGATGTGTATTTCTCAATGAAACTCTTCTTTAGGTGGACATGGAACAGAGGCAATGTTGGGTGGCAATGCAGTTGTCACCTGCACAGGTTCGTTCACAACTCCATTTATGTGCCTATCTAGGACGTCAACAATAAGTCTCTCAATAAACTCATATTGCATATCCTCAAACACTGGTTTGATCACCCATTGTTTACTTCTTTTAGTGAAGGCCTTATTGTAGCGAAGCGTCCCTAAAGTTCCGGTCGTCCTACTTTGTTGACGGCCAACATTATGGTTATGTGCCAAGACCGCTAAAAGAGTCCGATTTATCATGCCCTCCATGCCAAAATGCAATCGTTTTGGCCTGTACTTTAGGCACATATTGTGGAACACCTCCAAATCTCCTGTGTGGCAGAATTCCGTGAGTTCCCTCAAAGCTTTTGTTATAGTTTTATCAAATACAATCTTTTCAATGGCTTTGTGAGTGGGTGATGAAGGAATCAACCACTTCTTCTTCCGTGCCTCCTCTGTGGACAAATGGCCATGTTCACAATTGTGGAAATGTTGGTTCGTGTTCCAGCGGTGCACGTTTGTACAGTGTAGCATTACTGACCGCCATTTTTCCAGTAGAATTTCCAACGACCCTCCACATGTTTTTGAGCTCCACCAAAGATGGTTGCTGATTGACTTGGACCACTGTGAAATACCTTGCATATCTTTTTTTTTACCTGCAGCCGACAATTTTTTATTGATTGTTTTTGCAAGATGCCAAACGTCAAATTGGTGATTTATATTTTTGTACTCTTCTCTCATTGTCTTGGCAATTGAAACGTGTCTGTCCGTGGCTATCAGGTCGATCACCATTCCCCGCGATTGTAGTTCTTGCAATGATGCTACAAAGCCAACTTTCTCCATGGCCACTGAGGATGTACTTTGTGACACCTGCACGACCACCGAACTCACAATTTTCTTACTTTCCATGTCCTGAAAGTGGTAGGTGCAGTACTTGGCTGAAAATCCTGGGCTGTCGCACTGTCCATCACCGGCTAGCCTGAACCGTTTGCCCGCGAATGTACTATCAATAGACATTTTTTCCATTCTCCAAGCTTCGCTAATGGCTGGAAATAGATAATCGGTTTGGTATTTGTAGAACTGAGTTTTCGCAATGAAATGGATTCCCACAAACTGAAAGAAAGACTCTAACTTTTTAAAACTTGAACCACTAAAAAGTGCAGCCGCTGCACAAAGTAGATTGCCTGCTGGCAGATGTCCCAGCATGGGTTGTGCAAGCCATGAGAAAGGATGATATTTTGTACAGGTGGCATGTATTTTAAGGTTAGTGCCTCGAATTGCACGAGTCACATTAATCAATGGCTCCCCACATACTTCTCCACCAACCGAATGCCCACATTTCATCTGAATAATAATATCAATCAAACAACTATCGAATACAATGAATTTGGCCTCTTTCCTTATACTGTCACTCTGCATCCCAGCTGGTTCGGCCTGTAACGTTGAGGACATGTCACTCACATGAAAGGTAGAATCTCTGATATCGTCTTCCGCTATGTTCAGTGATATTGATGGTGTTTCATTGTCGTCCACTTCATTCTCTTCCATAGCAACATCTGTTCCTTCTCCGGCGATGGGTGAATAAAACAATTTCTTCAACTTTCTCGCGGTCTTAGTTTTTGCGGGTGTGGATTCTGTGAATTGATCTCCGACTGCATCCGAACTACCAGGAGGACATTCACTATCAATGGCTGGTGCTGGTATAGCTCCGTTGTCAATCACTTCATATTCTTCCCATTGGCACGATGCATCTCCAGTCTCAAGTCCCTGCCAAAAGGTATGACAAGCAACATCTCTCGTTCGCTTCACTGTCTGTGTAGATCTAGTTCGTACACCCACTCGCAACTAGAGGACAGATTGGAAAAGGGATGTTCAGTTTAAACACAACTTACAGTATTGAACTATTAACAGTGAAAAACAACATAATATAGTGACCAGGACACTAACCTTCTTTTGCTTTATTTTCTTTGAAACTTTCTTGCCTCGAACTTCAACATCAGGACGCTGTTGCTCCGACTCGTGTGTGCATGTCTCCACTTCCTCTTGCGCTGCAACGACTATATTTTCATGATAAGCACATCCATCACGCACTGACGCTCCATCGACTCCCTGAAACATAGAACTTTCATTAGTATGTATAATAATATCGAAAACACAAAATGTACTTGGGGACCAATACCCACGTACATCTCAATAGCAAAACACAAATGAACGCTTTGTGTAGAACATTCAAACGACAATTATTCACGCATTGTTGATCTAGTTAGATGGAACTGTCAAGATCCATACCTCGGGCTCCTCATAGACTTCCATTGATGATATTATTGAAGATGATGCTTCAGTGACTCCCTGAAACACAGTAATTGCATTAGTATGGTTTTCTATTTTGATAAAAAGAACAGAAACTTTGTGCAGGCGTGAACGGCTCATCTAAATAGACCTGCACAAATGATCAGTTGTCTAAAATAAATAATGGATATGTAAATATGATTCGATTTGCTTGATCGTTGGAAGTGTCACCACCCAGAGATCTGCATCAACTACTAGGGGTGATGTTCTTGTAGAAGAAGCTCCGTCATCTCCCTGAAACATAGTACTTGCGTTAATAAAGAAGGAAGTATAGCGGATGTAATCACGTCATATGATTTCGCTTGATCGAACTGTCAGTATCCATACCTCGAAATGCATAAGAACATCAAGGGACGATGTAACTGCGGTGCACACTTGTGCAAGCTGTTGCGCCGACCCGTAACTGCATGCTCCCCCTTCTTCTTGGACTAATGCTCCATCGACTCCCTGAAACATAGGACTTTCATTAGTAATGAACACAAAATTGAAAAAAGAAGACACATAGGAGGGCGACGGAACTGTCCTGAAACGTACCTCGAGCATCTGAGTGACATCAACGGTAGTCGTCAATACGTTGGACTCCTCAGCATCTCCCTGAAAGACAGTACTTGCATTATTTTGGATAACAATAATTATAACTGAAAACAAAGACTAGAGGACGAGTACAAGGGTGTACCATTAGGTAACATAATTACACGATAAATTAAAACTATTGATTTACATGCCTAAAACAAGTCAGTGGCAGAATTGCCAAGTAAGATTACCCGATAGGCGATTGAAGTGGCTGATGACTGCAATAACGACACGGATGGAGAATCTTCCGCCTTCATATTGAGTGGATACATAAATGGGGAAATTATTGTTAGCTAATGCTACACACTACCGCAAGGCCGAGAGATAAATACGTAAACTTGACTCACCAGTGGAGGGATGTGGACGAATAGAGTGGGAATAGCGGTTGAGAGCAATTTTCGCCTCGCTCGCGGTGTGTTCTTCTTTATTAGCAATGATGTGGAGTACATGTCAGAGGTAAAGTGCCTGCTGCAGATGCGGTATCGATCACCCCTCTTGTCCGCAAAGACCTCTAGGACTCTACTTTCAAGCTCAGACGGTGGATATCCGCAATATCGGACCCATTCTCTTATCTGATCTATTGTCTTAGGGAAAACATGCATTATAGTACCTTTAGATTTATTATGGGTCTTCGAAGGGCAACCGCCAATGGAACAGGCAGGCATTGTGGAAAGTTCTGAAAAGTAAAGATCAACAATTCTCTATGAATACCAATGTAAACTCAGAACATGTGACTAGTTCCTTGCATGTACTGTCTTGAACGAAAAGAAATTGGACGCAAAATGATTATGGTACATGGCCTTACCTTGACGAACAAACAGTTAGATGCAGGGATCAGAGTAGTTTCTTGTCGTAGAACAGGGAGCAGTTCACAGGTTGCAAACTGACGAGTTTCCTCGAAATGGTCACGGAAGTTCACAGAGACGAAGAGCAGATAACCAGCACCTTCACGGGTTGACTAGCAAAGCGCAAAGAAGTGCTCATTAGAAATATGAAGTGGGTTATAAAGAATTCGAAACAGGGGTGTGTTTGTGAATGAATGACGTGTATATGTCGTGGCATTATGTGGATTGCAGGGGGCCGTCCAGCGTGAGGGGGGATGCTTGGCAGGAGACACGGGGTCTGGAGGTAGACATGGGAACAACAACCCATGCTCTATAGACCACTATGAAGTGTACATGGTCTTTGGCACCTCTTGGCCTTTATCGCTCCCTGACTGCTCCAGTTGCCAGCACAAGTACCCCGGTGCGAACTGCCTTTGATAGGGCGGGGGGTGGATTGGGGCGGTGGTCATGCAGACAAGACACAGGAAGACTCGTGAATGGAGACACACTTATGTGGATTGCAGGGGGCCGTCCAGCGTGAGGGGGGATGCTTGGCAGGAGACACGTGGTCTGGAGGTAGACATGGGAACAACAACCCATGCTCTATAGACCACTTTGAAGTGTACATGGTCTTTGGCACCTCTTGGCCTTTATCGCTCCCTGACTGCTCCAGTTGCCAGCACAAGTACCCCGGTGCGAACTGCCTTTGATAGGGCGGGGGGTGGATTGGGGCGGTGGTCGTGCAGACAAGACACAGGAAGACTCGTGAATGGAGACACACTTATGTGGATTGCAGGGGGCCGTCCAGCGCGAGGGGGGATGCTTGGCAGGAGACACGGGGTCTGGAGGTAGACATGGGAACAACAACCCATGCTCTATAGACCACTTTGAAGTGTACATGGTCTTTGGCACCTCTTGGCCTTTATCGCTCCCTGACTGCTCCAGTTGCCAGCACAAGTACCCCGGTGCGAACTGCCTTTGATAGGGCGGGGGGTGGATTAGGGCGGTGGTCGTGCAGACAAGACTCGTTTGCCGCAGGGCCTCACCAAGGAGAGGCCATCTAACTGCATGTAAGAGGCTGGCTGCAGGATCTAGTACATAGAAGGCAGGGGGGTGAGTTTATAAATACCTCACCCTCCCAGGAGAATATATGGGTGCAGTTCACCCTGGAGACCCTGGATGCCTAGGCAGTAAGTCAGCAGCAGGCTGGCCTGTGGTGGCAAGGCGGCACGGGCCAGAGGTGGTCATCTCTGTACCCGGTGCCCAAAAGGATGATTTATTATGATCAACCATATTTACCTATAACCATGTTTTGTATCAATAAAATACAATGGCCTTCCTTTTATTGCCAACGCTTGAACAAATCAAAACAACCATTGTTAAAATATATGTTGGGTTTTATTTTAGATCTTAATTTCAATTGAACATAAATAATAAACATTACACATTGTAAATTTGCGGTTGCAGCACATCCAGGGAAAATCCGCGGTATTGTCCACTGTCGCTGGGGAAATGTTGTCTAATGGCAAGTACCGCACAGGCAGGTATTACTCTCCGAACGCGGTGTCCGAGCCTCCCGTGAAGCCACCAAGTGAAGCAACGATAGGCCACCAGCCTGTACCACCTGTGAAAACGAAAGATGCAAACTGTATTAAAATGACAAAACTTTCTTATCACTGTCGATTCAGGTAAAAAATGTCATTCTGCTTTGAAAAAAATTCTATCTAGAAAATGCACAATATGGAACCAATTTACATGCATTCAAATAATATGTAGATGTAATTTTATATGTGGGAGACGACCATGACATAGTAGTGGCATCACTGACATCACAACCAGAGTATACTTACTCGTTACTCGGATTACGCGGACGAACAGTGCCGCGAAGTTCGTGCATAAGCACCATCATCATCCTCAACACGGTCCGTGAGAGGCAGGCTTCCCTGAACTCTGGCAGCTCAGTGATGCATTGCGGACTTGGCTCGCCTTCCTAAATGTAGGCCAGGCATCCCGAGTTTTCTCGGCAGCAGCAGTTCTCCTCCTCAGTTGGCATTAGCTCGCACCGATTGCACGTGCACCAGGTGGAGACGCCGTCCATGCGACATGGTCCAGGCTCTTCATCCGTTGACTGGTCCTCCCAACTGCCGTCCGAATCCCCATCGTTTTCGCGTGCTTGCCTTTCCAGTAGTTCTTCCTCGGTGTACTCGGGCTCGTACATATACGGCATTATTGTAGCCATTGTGTGGTAAAGAAAGTAAAATAATTTATAGCGGTGGTACTGGTATCTGTTCACACGGGCTACAATCAACGAAGGTAGCTGACCAGAGCACAGAAACGAGTCACAGAATACTCAAAGTAACACAGAGAGAGGAATGGATTCGAAAATCTGCTGCTGTGTGTTGTGAAACGGTCTGTTTATACTTATTGAGGAAAGAGGCGTCCTGCCATTTCCATGGCGACACTTCATTAGCTGAGGCGCAGCGATTGTTGACACGAAACGGGAAATGGGCGGTACGCGTCTGCTGATGTCAGGCTCAGGGGCGGGGGATTTGATTTAGTGCCGCAAAAGCAGGTGAGCCAGGGCGATGGGGGGAAATGATAGGATTATCATAAAATGGCGGATGTTTTCGAGTGCGTTAATGGACGAAAAGTCGGGTAAGGTCCATAGGAAAGTTTTCTACGATCTACCGATTTATGCTTAAAAACACATGGCCGAACCGTAGGGACAATAAAAAAAAAGTCCCGGAACTATCCTTTAAAGTGTCATGTAATAAAGTTGCAACCGTGATTGTATTACATGTCTGATTTTACAGCTGTCAACCCCACTTTCATGTGTGCACAGGGCCAGTAACGGGCTGCCAGACCGACCTACGCTAGGCCTGAGTGAAGTGACGGCCTCTGCGAGGGCTAAGGGCCATTACAGGACTTCACGCCACTGAACGCAGGGTGGATAGTTTTTTGCACCCCACGCCTCCCCCTAGGGTGTAAACACTGAACAAATATTATTTTTGAGCAGAGATGGGCTTTGCACCTATTATGCCCATGCCCAATACCACTTCCCCTCAACAAAAAAAAGTTATGATGGCCGGAGGGATTATGATTAAGGCTTCCAGTTTTCTGTTTTTACTCATTTTGACACAAATACAGATGGAAATCAATCTGCTTTCTGTCTGCATTTATTTATAAAAACGGGAAAAAACAGGTTTTGCTGTCTGGTTCTCTATGGTGTCACTCATACAACGCAGGCCAATCACATTGCAGATTGACAACGTGGAGAGTGTACAATTGTATAAAAATAGCATTGAAGTCCTTCAAATTGTTGACAGCACAAATCTTAAGGCAGCAGCAGTCACAGGGGCAACCGTTTGTTATTATGGAGAACATTGAGCTAGCATTTCTTTTTTATATGGCTGCATGTGTGCTTTAACAAATGCATGTTATTATTAAAATAAATGCAGAAAAAAAATGGTTGTGAATTATCTTTTTATATGACAAAAAAATAAATGTGGATAAATACAGAAAAGAAGGCCACAAAATAAATGAGTATAAATACAGACGGAAATGGCAGAAGAGTAAATACCATAAAACCGAAAGCCTTAATTATGATGGAGTACTGAAGCTGGAGGAGTAAGCGCCAGGCTAGCAGGTACGTCAGTGAGATAGGACGGGGACTGGGATGCCATGGGGGTAGAAGTATGGTATGTGGTGGGAGCTGTGGAAGAGCAAGGGGCCAGGTAGGTGAAAAAATAAAACATTGCATCACCTGTGGAAAGGCACGGGTGGGAGAACAGAGGTAGTCGCTGGCAGATTCTTACTGCGGTCGCAGCCATTTGATTGGCTAAGCAGTTTTCCCCGGGTGCAAATAGTATTTACTGTATTCATGAGCGTTTACTGCGATGCCACAGAGGTGGCTTCAGAACACCATTTTCTTGAAGTTTACATTTCTATGCATTGTCAGTTGTGACTTTCCTTTCTTGTGCACTGCTCATAGTTATCTAGAATTGTATTTCGCAAGCTTTGTATTGGGTTTTTATTTCAGAATGTCTATTTTACCTGAAATGTGATGCAGCAATATTTGTTCCTGCTTCAGAACACATCAGGGTAGAGGACTAACACAGCATTCTACCCCGCCAGATTTTTGGCATAATCTCTGAGCACTGCTCAATATAAGAGGCTTTCACTATCTCCTCTTCTCACCCTTACAGTTTCACTCAAGGACGTCATTTCACCAAAATGCCAGGGGTAGCGGAAGTGACATCACATGACCCTTGACCTCTGATGACATCACAGGAAGCAATATCATTTGACCCCACCCTGAAGTGACAGTGTGGGAAGCGATGGAAGACGACCGTTTACCCCTTGAAAAAATAGAAGTGACATCACATAGCATTGTTTCTAAGGACACTATGAAAAATATGGTTACAATATTACTGTAATGTGATATACATTTCGTACAATAATGGATCACCATATGTATCGGCAGGAAAAAAAACATGCTATAACTGCAACTTGCGAAAAGCAAAATACATAGGGCCTCATTCTGACCCTGGCGGTAAGGGATTAACGCCACCGGTAAGGATGCCGGTGCCGTTAACCCCTTACCGCCGCATTCCGAGGTCCCTTAGCGGGTCCCTCCAAGGGAGGCTGGTTAGCGGGAACCGATATCGGACCAGGGAGCTAATAACGGGCCGCTACTTGCGGGCCCGTTATTAGCTGCTTTCCCATTTCCATTGAGCCCTATGGGGGCTCGAATGGGAATGGGGAATGGTTTTCAGAATGGGGAATAGCACCATGGCTACCTCCAAACTCGTAATGAGGCCCATAGTCCGAAATGGATGCTTATTCTACTCTAAATGCTTTTTGGAGGATTGTGTCTGCATAGTGAATTTGAGGAGTTTAAGAACAGGCTAAATCAGTGACTCACCCCCTGAAGTGTACCTGAAATAAACCTTTAATGAGTCTAGCAATTATTGTATCGAATTCCAGAAATACAAATAGCTCATATAGATACATGCCATTGGCCACATCCCAGGAGCTCCATTTTGTAAAATAAAAAAAAGTATGTTTTTAAAAAAATGTTTTAGGGGTAACAAGGGAGACCACAGGTGTAGCAAGTGCGACCTCTGGCGACCCCTAAATGACATCCCTGGTTTCACTCCTTGGGCATGTTTCTGTTGCTCTTTCCCTCTATGTTTCCCACAGAGAGTTCACTAGGGCTGTGCACATGTGCAGGGCTATTGGCTCACTGCTCTATTACCAGATCCTGCACAATCCTGCTGGACACCGGAGGCCTGATTCGGGGGAAGCATTTTCTAATGGTGCAATCCCATAGGAAAACGTTCTGTGAATCATCTTGTCAGAGTTCTCTGCCTTTGGAAGCCATTAGATTATATTGGAATGAGTGCACAGTCTCCTTCTAGGCACTAGCTAGGATGCCATACTTTGAAGCAAGGAACATATTTAGCGGGATATTGCATAGTCGCGGCAGGCGTTCTTCATACATGATCACATGCACCCTGGAGATTAATTTGACTCGAATCTATGCACATATGTACATTATCCTCAGATTACAAATCTTGCCGGGGTACACATTTGACTGAAATTATCTTTCCCTTAGTACAGATTTTTGTCTTTGGGGGTCAGGCCCTCTCTCGACATCTCTTTTTGCACGTGCTTCCAGCTAATGATATCTCCTGGGTTTCCTGCACAGGCCTTGCTGGCTTTTTTCCTCCCTTTCCCTAGGACACGGCTATTCCAGGTGCACAGGCACGGCTGCAAGGAGGCAATCCCCAGGAAGACTTTTCTTGGCCCTTCTGCAAGACTCCCAGATCCTCTGAGGGGATCTCCTTTTCCCAACGCAGGAAAACCTCATTTACGTGTGTCATCTTCTTTGCCCTTGATATCAATCCGCGGTACTGAAACCTTCCTCTGAGCCTCAGCTCTTTCTCAGTCAAGTCTTTTCTCCACCCCACTCCTCAGAAAACTATTGCACGTCTGTGTGACACATCTACCCCTGAGATGATCGCTGCACACTTCTTGTTGTGTATTCCTTTTTTTACTTTTATATAGTGCTTGCCTTACCCCAGAGGGCTTCTGAGCGCTTTACAAATTTCAAAAGGGAGGAGGTGAAAAAGTAGTTGCAATGTCTTCAGAACAGGATAGGAAGATTAGGATAGGCAAAACATAGCAGGGAAGGTGGTCTGGCTGGTTAGATGTAGTGAAAGAGGTAGGTTTTTTTAGGCAATATTCACAGCACCTCTCTCTTTCTGAGCCCTTTTAATATAAAAACGACCACCTATCTTTTTCGCTTATGCGCTAGCGCTTCTTTGAGATTCATCGGCATCTTCAAAAGCAAATTACTTTAAAGAACAAAATAATCTTTGCCATATTATTTTGATATAGCCTTTATTATTATTGTATTTGTTGAGCGCAGACCTAGCTTCGAGAAGCAATGGAGCGCTTTACAGAGGTATACAACAATACAGATACACAACAGAGCCCATTTACAGGGGAATACAACAGTACAGATACACAACAAAGTGCTTTACACGGATATACAACAGTACAGATAAACACCAGATTGCTACACAGGGGTATACAACAGTACAGATGCATAACGGAGCGCTTTTCAGAGGTAACAACAGAACAGATATACAGCCGGGATAGGATACAGAGGGGCACAGAGGAGGGGTAGAGCTGTACCGGGTGGTTATGTTATGTTATGTTACTTTGCATTTATATAGCGCCTTATGTACCATTGGTATAGTCTGAAGGCACTGGTAGGTTGAACGCCCTCGGGAACCGAAGTTCAAGTCAGTAGAGAGAGCAGAGAAAGTCAAAAGGTGCGTGTGAGCACCGGATATGTGTGCAGCTGGTGTGGCATTTGTATGATAGCTGCTTTTTAGCAGTAGGTGTGGTGGTTGGGAGATCAGGAGTATGTGTTCGTTCTGGCCGGTTGTAATCCAGACCGATTCTGGCTGCGTTAGGCCTGAGGAGAACGCCTAGGCTGGAGGGTGTGTAACCAGCAGATGATGGTATGAGACCAGTTATACCGAATGGTGTCATAGTATCGCTGTGTTCTATTTGAGTGCTGGTGTAAAGAAGAGAGTAAGCGTGGAGATGTGAATATGGTGGTTTACTGTAGGTGCTTGAGATCGAGCCCACTCCAATAGTTCCATGTACTCCATCCGTTCCATGTACTCTGACTGTTCCGTGCATTACAACTGTTTCAAACACTCAGACCATTCCTTTCAGTGCTCTTTTAGACGTTCCATGCCCTCCAAACCATTCCATGTATGTCACGCCATTCTGTGCATTGCAATCCATTCCATGCACTCCAATTCGTTCCATGCATTGCAACCTTTTTATGCACTGCTCCATTTGTTCGTTCTACCCACGTTATCCTTTCTCCATGCATCATCCTTCCACATACGTCATCTTCACACGTTCCATCCACTTAAACTGGTTCCACCCATTTCACACGTTACATCCACTTCACCCGTTCCAAACACAACATCCGTTCATTCACCTACTTCATCCGTTCTACCATTTTACCCATTTTACATCAGTTCATCCGTTCCATCCACACACTACACCCGTTCGATCCACACACTGCACCCGTCCCATCCCCATACTACGCCCATCCCATCCCCATACTACGCCCGTCCCATCCACTTACTTCATGCGTTCCATCCACTTACTTCATGCGTTCCATCCACTTACTTCACCTTTTCGATCTTCTAAATTCAACTTTGTACAGGGAGGATATTAGGCAACCAAATTCAATTTTGCACAGAGAGGATATTAGGCACACTTCAAAATTCAACCAAGGCACGCTAATAGGCACACTTCTAAATTCAACCAGGGCAGGCTATTAGGCACACTTCTAAATTCAATCAGGGCAGGCTACCAGGCACACTTCTAAATTCAACCAGGGCAGGCTACCAGGCACACTTCTAAATTCAACCAGGGCACGCTATTAGGCACACTTCTAAATTCAACCAAGGCAGGCTACTAGGCACACTTCTAAATTAAACTTTGCACAGCAATGATATTAGGGACGCTTCTGAATTCAACCAGGGCACGCTATTAGGCACACCTCTAAATTCAACTATGCTACAGGGAACACTTTCTAAATGCACTTTCTAAATGCAATTATGCCACATATATGCTATAGGGCAGACTTTTTAAATCCAATTATGACACAGATAAGCTATATGGTAGACTTTTGGACTTCTGCTATGTTAATGTTAAAGGATATTTGTACTGTGCACTATCACCACCGGAGTGGTCCCCTGGCGGCTATGAAAGAGGGAGGGTCGGGTGAGTTAGTGGGAGTAATTTGTAAAAGTGAAAGATAGCAGTGATGTGATGTTGGCAGCCTCAGCCCGGTGTGTCCATTGGCTGGGCGTGGGGTGTTTTATGGTCGGTAGTCGTTGTGTGCTGTTGTGCAAGTCTATGTGCGGTTTGTTTTGTTGTTGCAGTGTAGTGAAGTTTGTGCGGATTGCTGTGTTTTAGGCTTGTGGTTGTGTGTGGTTAGAGTTTGAGAGGTGTATGCAGAGGGATGCAATTGTTAGTGGATTGGTTAGTTGGCATTTTTGTCCTTGCAATTATGTCTAGGTGTGACGCTTGCTATCATTCACTATACCATCGGAGTGTGGCGCTTGCTCATTCAAATATTCTGTCTAGATGTGAGGCAGGTTAGTGATTGCGATTCCATTCCAGTGTTGCACTTGTCATTATTCACAGTTTCATCCAAGTGTGGTACATGCTAACATTCACATTTCTGTCTAGATGCGATGCAAGCTAAGGTTGAGAATTCCATCTAAGGGTGGCACAATGCTAACATTCACATTTCTGTCTAGATGCGACTCAAGCTAAGGTTAAGAATTCCATCTAAGTGTGGTACATGCTAACAATCACATTTCTGCCTAGGTGCGACGCAAGCCAAGTTTGCAAATTCCAACTACTTGTGGTATGTGCTAACATTGGCTAGTGTGTTAGTGGGTCATTCAATGCAACATTTACATTCCAGTCTGGATTGGCTTTAGGCTGATGACGAAAAATCTCTCTGGGTATGCATGTTGTAATTCTATGACAATTACGTTATGGAGCGGTAAGGTAGAGTGGTAAGGGATTTCTGGAGTAGAGTGATTGCTCCACACCCCACCCATACCAGACTTACAGTTTTGTTGGTGTCTGTTGGCTTCCTTTGCTTCCCCTGCTGACACCTGCAGACACATCTTGGAGCCACCTCTTGGAGCCGCCCTTTGCCTTGGGGCCCTTAGCCGAAGGGGCTGCCGGACAGGGGGCTGCCCTGGGAAGGTGGATTAAGAGCACTGGAAGAGCCAATCACGGTGAGGGGGTGGGCAGGGAGGCGGGCGGAGGGATGGAATTTGAACAGGTGGCTGCACTGGAGTCACTAGACCCTGGCAACTGCGGACTTTGGCCACTTGGAGGCCGTGGGCGGGACGGGAGGTGGGAGGGAGAGGGAACAATGGGGATCGAGGGATGGGGGAGGAAGGCGCATGCACATGCCTACGAAACACTTTTTGAAAAAAAAGAAAAAAGAGAAAAAAATGCAAGCTGCAAAATGGAGCACTAACGAAGCCAGCACTCACCTGCTTTCCAGGTGGAATGGGAGCCGGTGGCTGCACTCGGGTCACTAGACTTTTGGCCACTTGGAGGCCGTGGGAGGGACGGGAGGCGGGAGGGAGACAGGTAGGGAACAATGGGGATTGAGGGATGGGGGAGGAGGGGAAGGCGCAAAGGCCAACAAAACACTATTTTAAAATTGCAAACTCCAAAATGGAGCAGCAACGAGGCCAGCACTCACCTGCTTCCCGGATGGAATGGGAGCCGGTGGCTGCACTCGGGTCACTAGACCCTGGCAACTGCAGACTTTTGGTGGGGAGGAGAGGGACGGGCAGCGTCTAGCGAGTCAGATGGTGCGAGAGATGACGTGATGGCCTAGGTGTTGAGGAGGAGAAACTCCTAGAAGAGGTGGGTTTTGAGGTATTTTCTGAATTGTCGGCGCGTGGGGCGAGACTGATGCTTTAATGGTTGCTGTTTTTATGAAATCTTGCCGACTCTGTTGGCAAGATTTCAGACTTAAGGAAACTGGCAGAGTCACAGCCATACCCATCCTATTCCACAGAAAACCTATCCTGGGAAAAATGGAAAGCTAGTGTACGAATAGATGCAGACAGGAAGCAACTTGACAATGTGACATAGAGAGAGGACTGCGGCTGACTTGGGAATTAATATGCTGTATTTATTAGGGCATTTCCGCTGTTTATAATCTACATGGACATATCAAGTTTTATATTACACTTCACTGCGGACTCTTTCTGCTCGTTAGCCCTCACATAATTAAGCCCAGGCTCGGATTGGCCTATAGGGCAAAAGGACAATGCCCGAACCAAAAAACGCAAAATGCTAGTGTGGGCCAGTTTTTCTGGTCAAAGTGGGCCACTTTTTTGGCAAATGCCGACCAGTTTGATGAGTTATTTCACCATGTGGGTAGTAGTTTTGACCAGTATTGCTGAATACATATTGTTTAAAATAAAAAATGTGCATTGGGGCCACCAGGGGGCGCGGGCAGGATGGACGCCTGAACGTCGAGCTCCGCACCCAGCCCCGGGTGAATCACGATTTATCGGCGAAACGAGGGTCCCATATACTACGCGACCCCCCCCAAAAAGACGTGGAAGCCTGTGGCCCCCACCTGGGTCCAACTTTGGTTCCGATCCGACGCTCCTGTGCGGAGTTACACGGACCAAGGCGATATCGGCTGCCCCTCCCCCACGACCTGGCGCGGAGTGGCGCAGGAGACAGCACGAGCCGCGCCGCCCACGAATAGGCCCGAGAGGGTGAGCCCGCGGCGCTTCCTCCCCTGGGCATCCTCCGACTTGAAGAAAACCGTCCACCCACACAGGGAACGCACGCCCGGCGCCTCTGGTGCCCGAGGCCCGGCCTGACCCGGAGAAAGGCGGCGTCCGTCGTAAACTGGCCGACACGAACCCCTCATGAACTGGAGAGAGAACTTGCTGAAATATCAGTTTGTTCCCAAAGAAAGGACCATGGCCGCCGGTAGCCCCACCGTCCCACCCCCGGATCTGGGGGCTATCCAGAACAACATCCAAACGATTCTGGAGGAGATACGAGGTATGAGGACAGACATGGGGGCCAAACTGGCCGACCTCACCACCAAGGTCGCCACCCTAGAAGACCGCGTGGAGGGCGTCGAGAATAACCAACTTTCGGCGACACTCCTCGAAACCCAAATGGACATGAGACTCCGAGACATGGAAAGGCGCGAGGAAGAGCTTCGGTTCAAGGTTGACGACATGGAAAATAGGGAGAGGAGGAACAACCTTCGAATCTTTGGCCTGATGGAATCTGAGGGCGAATCCGTACAAGGACTTGAAGGCAAAGTGCACGATATCGTGAGGATCGCCCTGGGAACGGAAGACGTGGGGGCGACCAACTTCGACAGGGTGCACCGAGCGGGGGGGGGAGGCAGAGGCCCACGCTCGGTTCTGGTTCGGCTGCACTACTACAGGGACAAGATCAGAATCCTGGAAAAGGCGAGACATCTTGGCACCATACAGTACGGTGATTCAAAGGTATCCATCTTCCAAGACCTCTCGGCCCTAACCCTGTCAATGAGGAGGAAATGCGGCACACTCACAAGATGGTTGCAGGGAAAAGGAGTCCGATATCGGTGGGGTCACCCCTTCTATTTGGAGTTTGAGTGGCTAGGTGAGAAACACCACCTGGTGTCGGAGGAGGACATACGAAGAGCCACGGACGATCTGGTGAACGACCAGGCGGGCCATTCGGGCGCCCAGGAGGGAGGACCACGGGACCCCCCTAGGGGTCCCGACGGCCCAGGAAATCACAGTGGGAAATCTAAGGTCAAGGGGGCCCGAAAGTTTCGGAAAACCAGACACCCGTCGATGAACCCGGAAAATCACACTGACTCATGAAAATGACGTTCGATTGGAAGGAGAGAAAATCATGAGGTGAGAGACGATTCAGGGTACGGACGCAGGAGGCCCCGGGCCCACGAACTGCCTTGAACGGACACCGCGGCGGTGTCGCGTTTGGCCCACCGGACCTTGGGTCGGCAGACCATTATGTTAAAAAGTTAACTGTTTATTTGTGTTGCCCCGCGTTTGGGTTTCTGGTTGTGGGTTGAGGGCCCGGGCGGGGTCTCTGGTTTTTGTCTCGGTTAAGTGCACCGAAGGCCTGCAGGGGCCGACCTGAATCGGACTTGCGATCTGGGACTCTCCAGACACACGAAAACCCCGGGGCTGGGGTTGGAGTCCTTGGTGGTTCGTTGACCGGCCCCAACACATGTTGGGGAGAGTGGACGGACGCCTCAAGGTACAAGGGTGGGGAGGGGGGAGGGAAGACACGGGGAGGGGGGTCAGTTGCAAGGGGGGAGGGGATGGGGGGGATAACGGGGTAGTTTGGGGGACTCAGGGGGAAATTCAGTTCAGACCGCAAGAATACGCTTGGCAAGGGGCACTAAAATTCAATCACCACGAGGGGTTCAGAATACGCACACGGTATGATGACAACGATTGAAGGGAAGGTGGGCACGTTAAATGTCAAGGGTCTAAACTCTCAAAATAAAAGATCCCTCACGGGCAACATGTTCCGAAAACAACACCTGACGGTCCTATTTCTACAGGAAACACATTATAAGCGCGGGAGGGAATCCAGAATCAAGGGGAAAGACATCGGTAGCAACTATTGGGCTTCACACCCGACCTCGAAGAAGGAGGGGGTGGGCATTCTCCTGGGAAGGGCTCTCCAACTAACGGGGGTGGAAACCAAGAGGGGGTTTGGGGGTCGATTTCTGGGTGTCAAGGGGCTTTGCGAGGGGCAGCGAGTTACTCTCGCCACCGTATACGCGCCCAACACGGGCCAGGTGGAGTTCCTCACACGGATCTTTGGTGTCATGGATGAATGGGCCGAGGGGGCCATGATTCTCGGGGGTGATTTTAATCTCATAGCCGACCCCCAACTGGACTGGTGGTCCGCCAGAGGTGGGGTACCCAAGGGGATCACGAGGGATAACCTGGCCTTGCAGAACCTCTTGAAGGATCACTACTGGGTAGATGTTTGGCGCAAGGCGTACCCGGCCCAGGGTGGTTACACATTCTTTTCTCCCCCGCACTGCACCTACACCAGAATCGACCTTCTGTTGGCCTCAGAGGAGGGAGATGGGGCGATGACCCAACCAAAAGTCGAGACCATAACGTGGTCGGACCATGAACTACTTATAGCTAACTGGTCCCTGCCCATCGCCCCGAGATCGGCTCGATGGCGGTGCAACGACACGCTCCTTAGGGATCCAGTATTCCGTGAGTTCATGAAGCAGGAAATGCTGGCCTACTTCGAGACAAATGACACGGGGGAGACGGACATGTCCATGGTATGGGAAGCGGGGAAGGCCACCTTCAGAGGCCTCCTCATAGCGGAGGGCTCGAGGCGTAAAAGAGAGAGGGGCCTGATCGAGAGCAGACTCCGAGGGGAGCTGCAGATCTTGCGGGCCAGACTGGGAGTCCCGGGAGTGGACCGGAGGGCACTATTGGACGAGATGCAGGGCAAAAGACAGGAGCTCCATACGGTTCTCATAGGGGAGGTGGTTAAGAGGATGCGATATACCAAACAGAGATACTACGAACAGGGCGACAGGGTAGGCACTCTGCTGGCTCAGAGGTCGAGGGGGTGTAGAGTGGAGAGAGGGATTACCCGGTTGACCGACGAAGAGGGCAGGGTTCATGGGAACCGGCATGAAGTGACGGAATGCTTTGCTGAGTACTACAGCAAACTCTATTCTAGGCAAGCGGGCGAATCTCGGGAGGACATTGCCTCCTACCTGGCAGAACACCCCCTCCCCAAACTGACCGACCAGGACTTGGAGGCCCTCGAGGGGGAAATTTCAGAAGAGGAGGTGGAGGGAGCCATCAAGAGACTGAAGGCCGGAAAGGCTCCTGGCCTTGACGGCTACACAGCGGATTTCTATAAACAGACCCAGTCCACCTTAGTGAAGCCCCTGACCAAATTGTTCAACCAAATTAGAGGCAACGACACGATCCCCCCGACTTTCCTACAGGCCCTCATCACCGTCATACCTAAACCTGGTAAAGACCGGGCAGCTTGTGGGTCTTACAGACCCATTTCACTTCTCAACTTAGATGCCAAGATCTTTGCTAGGATCCTGGCCTCCAGATTGGAAAACTCCCTCCCACGCCTGATACATCCTGATCAGGCGGGATTCGTCCTCAATAGACAGGGTTCCGATAATTTAAGGAAGACCCTCCATGTATTGGCCACGACCGAGGCCAGGAATGAAGGCGCTCTCCTACTGGCTCTTGACGCGGAGAAGGCCTTTGACAGGGTCAGCTGGGCTTTCATGAGGGAGGTTCTCTTGTCAGTGGGGATGGGTCCAAGGTGGTTGGGATGGATATCCGCGCTCTACTCCTCCCCCTCGGCCAGAGTGGTGGCTAACGGGATTGAGTCTAGGGAATTCCCCCTTGAACGTGGCACGAGGCAGGGATGCCCCCTGTCTCCGTTAATCTACGCATTGGTGATGGAACCGTGGGCAATCTCGATCCGCAATGATGCGGACATCAGTGGTGTACAGATGGGGGATATGCACTGCAAGATCTGCCTCTTTGCGGATGACGCCCTGCTCTATGTCACCAGACCGTCCCAAACAATCCCTCGGGTTCTGCAGGGCCTCGCAAGATATGGAGAACTATCGGGGTATAAGGTTAATTTGGACAAATCGGTCGCATTCATGGGTGGGAACCTGCCAGACACGGAGGTGACCTTTGTGGAGGGTCTCCCCTTCAAGCGGAGCGATGAGGGGTTCCGTTACTTGGGAGTCCAAATCACACGTAACCTTGAGGACCTGTATGGGGCCAACTTCCCCCCCCTCTGGTCAGCAATCAGGAGAGACATAGAAAGGTGGGCGGGAACGGGTCTCTCATGGATGGCACGCCTTAACCTTATAAAAATGGTTATCCTCCCAAAATTTCTGTTTCTCTTTCAAATGCTCCCGGTCCAAGTCCCCAAGGCCTTTTTTGACGAGACAAAACGCATCCTCCTTAGATTCCTCTGGCAGGGCAAAAAACACAGGATTTCATACGAGGTTCTGACTAGGACCAAGGAAGATGGAGGGGTGGGCTACCCTGATCTCGAGACGTATTATAGGGCTTCCCAGTTGAGGATCCTGGTCGATCACTTCTCACCGGGACCGAAAAAACAGTGGGTAGCCATGGACAATAGGCCCCTGGCGCCCGTCACACTAGAGGAATGGCTCTGGGTCCCAAGGAGAACGATCCCCAGATCAGTCTTGAACCACCCGATTCTAAGAGTACTGTGGTCCCTGTGGAGAGAGGGAGGTTACTATAGATGGCTCACGACATGGCCCTCCCCCTTGAGCTGCATCTGGGCCCCTCCTTTCCTGGCCAAAATAGCGGAACCAGCAGCCTACCAGACATGGTTCGAGGCGGGCCTTAGTAGGACCGGCCAGTTGTGGGTGGGGGGCTCCTTCCTCCCCTTGAAGGACCTTGAGGAAGCCCTGGGAATAGGCACGCTTTCCCCGTTCCGATATCTTCAGCTTAAGGGTGCCCTCACGGAACCATCTTGGGGTGATACCCTCAGGAGGGAACTCACAGACTTTGAAAAACTCCTTCTGACCGCAAGGGGCTCCAAGGGGATAATCTCCCGCCTATACAAGCTCTTTCTGTTCTCCATCCCCCGAGACCCGCCACCAGCACGCATACAATGGGGTAGGGACCTGGGCGAGGAAATTGATGACGAGAGATGGACAGAGATGTGTAGACGGGCCAATCGATCCACATCCTCCCTCCAATATCGCCATCAGGCCCTCAAGATATTACATAGATGGCACTACCCCCCGCAAAGAATAGCCAAAATGCGTCCAGGATATGACCCACACTGTTGGAAATGTAGGACAGAGAGAGGTGACTATATCCACATGTGGTGGGGATGCCCAGTGGTCCAGAAATACTGGGACAAGGTGCGGACCTGGATCAAAGGGGTAGATGGGATAGAACGAGTATCCTGCCCGTGGCTCTTCCTCTTCGGGATTAGTAACGAAGAGGACCGGGGTAACACTCATGATCACATGCTCCAGGTGATGCTGGTAGCAGCTAGATGCTGTCTAGCGCAGAAATGGAAACACCCGAGAATGCCAGGGGAAAAAACCTGGGTGACCAAAGTAAGGGCCATCTACGACATGGAGTTCCTCACACACCTGCTCGATGAGTCTAAGTCCAGTATCGAGGAAATTTGGCTCCCCTTCTTTGATAAGTACGGCCGAGTGGTCTAGGTCCTGAAGACTGAGCTGAGGGATTCCCCTCCTCCCCACGGATGTGGGACCATGGGCCAAGGACCCGGCTGAGAACTGAACTCGTTTGGCCCATATGACTTTGGCGTGCCACACGCATATTGTATTGACGCCTCCATCATTAAGAGAGCCCGTTGTGCAAGTGTTTATCAAGGCTATGTAAGCGCGAACTGAAGGGGGGTGGGGGGAGGGAGAGGGAGGGGGGGGGGCATGGGGTGTGTTTCGTCTGGTTTTCTCTTTATGTTAACTCACATTAATAAATGCAATGCAAGAATGTAACCTCGTTATGCACCAAGGAAACTTAATAAAATTGATTTTCAAAAAAAAATGTGCATTACACTTTATCAAAAAACTCCCCCATGGCTACTATTCAAACATTGTCACAAAAGGAATACAATGTCATTTGCAAATGTGGGCCAATTTTTCATTGGTGCCCAAGACAATTGAATGGCCCAGTCCAACCCAGATTAAGCCCTATAGGCTGATTGAAGGGTCAATATTCCTGGGTAATGCCCGCTCACACGTTATTGCCTGGGGTGAATCTGAAGGCAGTAAATTGGTCTATGGTGTTATCCCAAGTGATAATGACCTCTCATGAGGTCTACTAGGCTGTTAGCCCTTTGAGGTACATTAAAAGGGAAGAGTGTATACAGTGTCTGCTATGTTGATGCTGCTGAACTCTGAATGTCTGGAATCAGGTCAATAATTTAGCTTACTTGCTACATTTCGAGCATTCCGATTTTTCAATAAGGACTTCATTGTGCAAGTTTAGCAATAAGCCAGGATGGAGGGCTGTAAAAGACAGTAATGGCCAGTGACTAAGAAAAAGGCCGTGGCAAAGCAAGGGCTTTTAAGGAGGTCCCTAGAGCCGTAACCGGCCGGTAAAATCCCCAGTTTGGAGGGAGATGTAGCTCTTGGTACCCTAGCATAACATCTTTGGTACTAATACCAAATGTGCAGCTTTCTCATGTTAAAATAAATACACAAAATGGCTGCCACAGAAATGGTGAAGGGAGCTGCACTGATACCCTTTGCCATTTCTATGACCGGTGAAAGAATAGGCAAGTGAGCAGGATGAGGCGGGGGACTGTGGTCCAGAGCCAGCACAAAGGGTGAGGGGGGGCCAGCAGCATACTCAGAGGGCTCAGATTTCAGGCGATTACCACTAGGTAAGGCCTGCATTCCGATCTCTTGAATTAGCAGTGGCACCCCTAATAATTTCAAACCTGTGTTGTTCCGTGTTGTCTCACTTCCAAGACAAAGGCGTTGTCCATGAGCAATCCACCCGGTTCTGCTGGGATGAAAGATCAAAAGAAATATCGAGGCTTACTACCACCAAAAATGAAAAACGGCAGTCACGAGTTCAAAAGTACATGTACAGTTTATTGGTCAGATAGCCATCTGGCTCCCAACGCCTCGCAGTGTGCACCAGAAGACACTGTGAGGGGAGAGAGTGCTGGACATCTCAAAAACATCAGTATTTAAACTTTTTCTCAAAATACCGGACTCATCGTCCAGCCCCTCTTCGTGTTACACATTCACTAGGGTTCGTAGACAGTTCACATAACTAATACAGATTCAAATAACTATACACTGTTCAATGTTTTCCTCAAACACTAGACATGTTTTTCTGCACATACAATACAATGGTAACATTTGTTTTCAAGCTTAAAGTTAATCCAGCTTCAAGGAATGAACACACAGATTTCTGCAAAGGCACACTGTTTCAGCTGTTCAACATTCTGTTCCCCTGTTTGAATAAGGATGACGCTATTGATACAGACAACATCTAAATTACTGTTCAGTTCAACTCTAGTTTAGCTCCAAGATTTCTTAGTGCAGGACAAACAATCCACTTTCAGCAGCCTCAACACGTTTATCTACGTTGACACAGTACAAAGTTCATTTTTCTCTGCTGGAGCCAAAAACACAAAGTTTAACATGAGATAGAAAGCAGGAGATAATCAAAATGGCGGATGACTTTAAAATGGTGGCGTATTCAGCTTTATTCAGGTTCATTCAAATGCAATTTTCAATGCGACGCAAAAGTGCTTAGGCCAATGTTCGTTTCTAGGCGGTATTATGTGAAATATACTTTAACAGGGATCCGAACGTGATAAGTGCAGGCTCACTCCACATGTGTGGTGAGTGGTTAACTCATGAGCTGTCCTCCAGTCAATAACTACGCCTGTCCCAGCCTGTCAGTGTTACTGATTGAAGGAAAATGTTGAAGACAAATGTGCTTTCAGACCAATTGAAGGAGAGCTTTTATGATGTGTAAGCGTAGCTCTAGCAGTGCAACTTTGGAATGTTCAGAGAACACTTGCAACTGCTGTAAAATTGTGCAAATGTGCAGTGTACAGGGGGTTCTGAGATGTGGGCGGGACTGGGGCCGCATTATCAGTGGTGTGGGCGGGACTGGGGTCGGGCTAAGTGTCGAATGATGTGTGTTCCCTGAATATTGG
The DNA here is from genome assembly GCF_040938575.1 of Ambystoma mexicanum. Taxonomy (NCBI): domain Eukaryota; kingdom Metazoa; phylum Chordata; class Amphibia; order Caudata; family Ambystomatidae; genus Ambystoma; species Ambystoma mexicanum. The sequence continues at coordinate 120,982,777 of NC_090933.1, read as the reverse complement.
ATGCTGCCTGCTTTGCATAAAAACAAAGTGCATTTTGGGAACATAAAAATGACAACCAATTTATCAAACATGTCAGTGCTAGCAATTGAAACACTCATTCCTTCTTGGGCAGTTTTTACCAGAGCTCTGCTCCGTCTTTTTCCGGTCCAATTCTTCCCCTGAAAATGTGCAGTTCTGACAACTGGACAGTGCAGAGAAGGGGCACACGAGGCCCGAGGTTGCAACTACAAGCAGTCCCACTAGTGCAGCAGCACCCCATCTCCAGGCACAGAGGAGGACTCATGCCTGGGAAGAGCCAAGGCTAGTGTCCATGAAAATGGCACCGATTGCATAACCAATTTCTCAGTTCTCTGCATTATTATGTAAGAATGGGTTCAATGGTAGAAAGGGCATGTAGGAAGCCTGGCAGAGGATAACGGGCACATGGGATACCAGGATGATCTTCACCCTCGCCTCTCTTCCCCACCTGTGGCAATCCCTCCCAGCTTTCCTTATTTGGCTCACTTCCGGTCCCATACCTTCTCTTCCTGGGTCACTCTCTGGATGGATAGATCACAAGTTAAGCCCTTTCCTCCAATGGGGGGCAAGCTTGCGCTTTGCAAGTCCAAACACCAGCAGGGCCCAATCAGACCACTGTCCTTCAGGGGTTGGGGAACCGAGTATTGTGTTGATTTCAAAATGGTAGCACCTCATGGGGTGATTAATGGAAATTCATATGGTGCTTCCAAAGATACACATCACTATAAAAAAAAATCCACTGGGATAGAGCCAACACATTCGATTTTCCAGAATTACTGCATGCAGTCTTTCTGAAAATTAGAATTCATTATTTTTGTCAATTGGTTTCAAAACCAATTCCACTGGCTTTTTAAGTATTGAACAGGATTGAATACAGTATCTGTTTATACAGCTTGTGTACAACATTTTAAAATGCATCGAAATGTCAGAATAGTTTGCATACTAAATGAGAAAGGTGGTGGGATGGTGGAACTCGAAGTTGCCCACTTTTTCACACGTATTGATTGTGCCCATACACTATTTATTTCCACATTGAGGGGAAATCCTTGCTTGTCCCCTCAGTGCAGGAAAACAAAGTTTCTTAGAGTGCCTCAGCAACTAAGGGCCTGATTCACAGAGCGTTTTTCTATGGGATTGTGCCATTATAAAACGCTCCTGTCAATCAGTGTATTATTAGTGTCACCCACAGTGGGAACAAACATTGGGAGAGGGCGGATGCCAAAGCACCGCCATTCTAATCAATCATGCTATAATGCTATATCGATGCATTCTTAATACCCAAGAGCAGACTTGGCCATGCATTGTGTCTTTCAACTAGAATAAGATCAAAGCTATCTCAAAGACCATTAATCAGCACTCAAAGGATATTTAAAAAGCCCTACCTAGGTAATGAGCATCAACCTAAAGTGGCATCACATGTGATGAACTGGAATAAACTTTAACCTACCTAATATGTAGTTCCACAAACTCTTTACATCTCACTAATGGCAACATGCCATCAGTGGCACGGTTTTCCCAAGGAAGGCGAATGGTTATTTGCTGTTAGTCATTCAGGGAGTGTATGGTTAGGTACTTGTTGCCTTCTGCCAAGCCTTGAGTGCACTAGAATTCGTTTAGATATCTAGGTTCACACAAAGAACACTGTGTGAATTAAGACTGTCACAATCCAATTGTAAGTAAGTTGTGAGATTCGCATAGCAAGCCACTGACAATGAAAGCCCCTCCAAACACCTACAGGTGCAGGGCTGGGGATATGAAGATTTGAAGACATTCTTTCTGAAAGGAAGGTGATGACCCCGCGGCAGATATTGGTGAACAACACATTTCATAGAATGGCAACCTGAACAGTGAAGGGGAGGTCTGCTATTCTAGCTATAGTGTTGAAGAGTGATTTTAAGATGGTGGTCAGGAGTTTGGAGAGATCATACTGGGATATAGTGTCCGATTCCATTGCTGAGGAATATGAAGGTTTTTCCGTGGATGTGGTGGACCGTGAAGCAAAAAGCCTGTCTGATGGTTGGTGCCATCAGATAAAGCAGCAGTATTTGGTCATTGCATTCCAGTGATTCTTCTGCGATACGAAGTCCGGATGCAAGACTCTAAACGACTTCAAGAATGGAGATTTGTTAGCCGAAGATAGAACGAGAATGGCTGCTTCTGATACGTTGATTTCTAATTCATACGAGTGGTGGAAGTAGTGGTTGGAGGTACTGGCACCTTGATAGTACCACCTCGGTAGGCCGGCACATTCGATTTTGCTAGTCACTCACAACAATGAAATACCAGGTCACACTGTGGTGGACCAGAGATGGATTCTTTTTGAACTGATCTGAAATCTCTAGCAAATCACAATGGTTGGATAAGTGGCCCCCCTAAAAGGAGAGAACCTTCCATTTGAGACATTGAACATCTAGCCCGATTCTCGATACAAGGAAAACCATCACAGAATCATGCCGGCTCCATCAATCAGGATGAAGGGATACTGCACCCGAGATAGCAACTGTACTCATGGGAGATAAGAGCTCCATGAGGGACAATGTATTCCATCAACAGTATGAGGAGGCACCGGCATGAGCAACACAATAGCAGGATCTCATCTTTTTAGTATTCCAACTGAACCACAATTAAATTCCTGGGCTATTGGAACTGATGCCATCCCACTGGAAAACTTGCCATTTTCGTACCACACTGGAGAAGAGGTGCTAAAAAAGAGCAGTCAAGACACACTTGTTTAATATGAGAATTGTTTAGGTGCTAAATCACGGTATTGGCTTCTTACTTCTTGCCTGTATTTGCTTTGTCAGTATGAGTCTTCTTTTATGTGTGCCCGAGGCCTTTGGGCGTGTTGCGCTTAAGAGGGATTAAATAGTAATAATAATAATTTTAACAATAATAATAATACCACTGCAGATCAAATGCCCCCACTGTGTACTCGGTTGGAAGTGTTGGATATTCCGACTTTATTGGAAGGCTGGTTTCCCAGGATCCACACTACAACAGAAGATTAGAACCATTTGACTAGAAACTAGGTATCGTTTTTAGGGCACGGAAAAAGCAATTTCTCACAAGCACAAGGCATCCATATCTGCCACATGAACAAAAAAGTTATGAAAAGGTTATTGTTACCAAGAAGATATTCTACACTTTTTAAAAGCCCTTACATCACAAATGTCTTCCTGGAGAGAATTCTGGCACCGCCACAATTCATAGGCATTGTGTCTTTTCACAAGACCAGTCCAGCCCTCACAGACCCCTTAGTCGTATTGAAACATGATATCAAATATTTCCTAATTTACTATAGGAAAATGTGCATTAATCATTGTTTATATGACACAGGAGTTAGGGGAGTTAAGATGAACATATATTGTCCTAAAGAGCAAAGAGAAAAGATGGCTGTCTTTAAAGTGTGGAGGCATGCCCCAGCATGATGTGAAATGAAAGGCCAGGTTAGGCTTCTAATGTGAAATACATTATTCTTACGGGAAAAGGCACAATGTAAAAATGATAAGCCAGTTTTAAACTTTAATACAGGCCAGGTGCCTAGCAAATTAAAATACATGTACTTCTGCAATTGAAACAAGGAGTATGTTGAAAAGGAAAAACAGATTGCAGAAGGGAAAGGCACATCACATTGTTGGTTGAGAGACAGAAAAGCAGCATTGTTCATTGAAACTGCCACACATCACAATGCTGTGCACCCTGAAAAAGAAGTGAAAACACTGGGAGAGTGAAAATGCCCATTGTGAATGACATAATGAACGGCAACCCTTCACTTCAGTTTGCCACATTAATAAAAAATGCTGTGTGAAAGAAGAAATACACTGATTCAAAAGGGTCTTGAACGGTGACAGTGAGATGCAAGTTATTAAAATAAACGGCTTCACAAGAAAATCAAATGCAACGAATCGAAAAGGCTATTTTCTTTCAGATGCAAAATGTACATCTATGATGGGCCCAAGGAAGACATGACTGTATGTTTCTATTCAGAACATTCTAGGGACATCCCCTTTGCAGATCTGATAGGCTCTTTATCTGGAAGACAGATCTCTTTGAGGCTATAGCAGAAGATGTTGATGGGGAGGTTGCTAGGTGGCCAGATCAACAACAGAGCCATCCCCGAATGGGTGCAGAGCTTAAAAATACAAACTTTAGTTTTGAAACATGGCAAATTGAAAATTGGATGGACAAATGATACATTAGACTACTACTTCATGATGTTCAGAGGGCAGAGGTAAGCCATGTGGCCTGGAAGATAAGAATCCCTTCTACAGACCTTGACTGGGAGGATTGGTTAATGACTTTATTGCAAGCTAAATCAACATTGGAACAGATGCTTCGGCCTCCCTGCAAATTAAATTGAGAAATGGAAACTGAAACTTAGGAACATTGTGAAATAAAAGTCAAGATTTGTATACATGTTGAAGCGTCCAATTAGTTTAAATGATCTATCATAACTAGTGATTTTCTCGGCACAAATAAGTCACATCAAGTCAATTCTGGTGTCGTTTTACAGCTGGTGACGAGCCTGTTATTTTTATGTTGTGTATCTAAGTGCGATGTTGGAAATTTCAGTTACAACCTAAAATGTGTTTCTAGTTTCCCCAGAAATGTTATGAATCCGAAGGTTGGGGAGCAGGTGGCTTATTAAATTATATATGGGTAGAACATTTCACATTCCTAACTATTAGAATGTTTGCATGCAGGGCAAATAACCACAGTTTGCACGTGCAATACCCTGCCAAATCGGAAATAATTTTCACACATTTGTCATGATTAGGGGAACATACATATCTAGTGAATTGCCAATTTTTGTCATGTGGTGACATTTTGAGTGCAAAAACTGACATGTAAAAAAATATAAATTATAGGTGTGTGGGGTACATTTACCAGCCCAGCAGAACTTCCCCTACATCACCAAACTGCATTTTCAGCAGTTATAAAAATAATGGCTGTGCTGTGCCTCCTCAGCACATATTCCATAGCACCAAAACTGCGTTTTGCAGTTACAAAAATAATGGCTGTGCTGTCTCTGCCGAGCACATATGGGGCGAGATGGAACCTGGAACACCCCGAGAATGGTTGCAAGTATTTTCATCATGTGCACCAAAGAAAAGAATTCAAAGGCAGAGCTGCTATGCTGCCAGCTCAAAACGTCCCTAGAGGAGAGCCCAGCTGTTGCCCAAGTGACCAGATCTTTGTTCCATGTCCCGAGGCCCGGCTGGTTGTCCAAACTACCCCATTCAAGTGCTTTTTGTAATTATTACCACTCCCCAATATCAAAATGCTGCATCCTTTACTCTGTTACCTTGCCATTTGTCCAACCCTATAAGAAACCCTATAAGAAATCCTATAAATTGTCCTAGTAACTTCTTAAAATTGTTAGAATCCTCTGTGTATCCTGTCGTTAGAAAAATTCGAGTTAGCCTCTATGTGTTAGAACAATTCTTTCCAACTCATTCAGTTATCTGTGTAAGTCCCTAGTATTATTTGAAGTAAATCAAAACATTTCCCAGTTGAAAATTCATGTTCATTATTGTTGCTATTCGAAAACAACAATTTTGTTGAGTGTTTTTACTAATTATAGTCACTAAATAGTCTCAGTAAACAAATCCTTTTGCTAACAAAACCGAGTTTGCCAGCGAAATTGTTTCCCTTTTAAAAACCCAATTTCCTTTCCTTTAAGGAATCCCATACTGTTACCCATCAAAAGTCACCCTTTCCCTTTCATATCATACCTGCTATGTGCCTTTCTACCTTAGCATTAAAACCGCATTCTGATTTTGTCGCTTTAGCTACTTTTGCAAGCTGTTTTGCTATTTTAAACCTGTGAAACAAAGCAATTGCAATTCTGCAACGTGTGATTCTTGCTGCACTGCTTTTCCTTCCAAAGTTGATATCCTGAACTGTATGCCCGTTGTTTAGTACCTTGCCTTATAGCTTGCATGCACATTCTTGCCTTATTGATTGAACCTCACATGTAAAATCACCATTCAGTGATTCCGAGTGCCATTTTGCTCATTTTTCAAGGGAGCTCAATCCGATTTTTGCCTCCCATTCAGGGGTGGTAGGACAGATTTTCAATCCGATTTTTGCATAGTATACCCGACTCCTTGCTACTCCTCTCCACCAACACAGAATTTGAGGGAGTGTTGCAGGGGGAATGCTTAACTGTGGTGCCATTAAAAAGCACCACCCAAAAATAATCTTGGTTGCTTTCAATTGTGCATTGTGTCTCTTATGTTAGAAGGTTAAACTAAGTGTATTCTATCATTTTACTGTGTAATTATCACCACCGTGGTGATTGTTGCCACATATTGAATGTGTTTGATTTTTATTCAAAATTAAAATAAGTAGTTCATTATTACACACCGGCCTGGTTCATGGTCCATTGCGACACGGGGTGTACGTTAAGGGGGGTATGAGACGGGTTGGCTGCCTTCTCAAAGATTGAATATGAGTGAAACAACTTAAAAGCGTTTTAATTGTGCGCTGCATCCCTGGCCAGTAGAAAGAGTCCTGTTCTGGAGTGTGCTGCATCTTTAAAATCCTTAACAGGTGCACTGCTTCACATCACTTCAATCATAAAACTGCAAGGGCCTATCCGCAGAGAGGGGTGGGGCCTTGGGAGAGGAAAAGGGGATACACCTCCCATCCTCCAACGAAAATTATGTGCTAACAAGTTTATACTGCCTGATCTCAGTATTTTGAAGGGCTTCTAATGTAAAAAGCCCTCGCTCTATGGGGAAGGGGACAACCTTGTCTAAGAACCATCTGGGAGAGCTGCCTAAACATCATGGGTGAATCCTGACACAGCTGCCTGACATTACATGGTTGGAGAGGCCTCACCATTGATGGAGACTTAACCTTGAATGAGAGACAGAAACTGAAAACCTAAAATTGACTGGGCCCTATGATTAAGGAGAGCCAAATCAGGAATGGATGCTGATGACTATCTTTAACTGAAGTGTTTGAGCAAACCCCTATGCTGTCCAAAGAGGAACCTTGCTGTCTTTCCTGATAGGCTTCCAATGTACGTAGACTTGATCCAAGTGTGTGAGAGATCTGCCTGCCTTAATATTTTCCTTTAATAGTAGGTGGGGGAGAAACTGGGAAGACCCTTGGCAAATGTGACTGAATATTAACATAATTAACTCCCAAATAGATCGACGCTGCGGGGAGCTCGGAGGAGTTCGAAACCTCTGTCCTCTTTCCTAGCAGGAATTTAAGTTATAGTCATTTAAAGTATTTGGGTATATTTATGTTTCCAGTCAACCAGAGACTTCTCTAAAGAAAAGCAGTGTCCTTATCCCAAAAATTCCCAACTCCCAAGACCTTGACTTTAAACAGAGGGGTGCTGAATATAACTAATGCCTGGGTTTTTGGTGCTGGGGAGAGAAGTGCTTTGCCAAGTAAAACCAGATGTACTTTTCCATTGAAAAATGCACCCTCTTTCCTGAGAGTGAGTAAGTGACCCTGATAGCAGAAACATTTTATATTGCTTTCGGGTGAAAAAAGGAAGAAGTGTTATATCATCAAAAGTATCCTCAAAAGTCTGTGCGAGTTCAAACTGTTAGCATTATCCAGTGTGCAGGGAAATGAAATGTACCAAGTGATGCATGGTAAATTGCTTTGAAAACCAAAACTGTGCAGTTGTTTGAAAGTTAAACTATATCAAGTGATATTTATGCTATAGTAATATGCTACTGTTTTATTGAAGTTCGACATAAAAATGGGTTTGTGGGACAAGATGTTTGACCCGTTTATTTGCCTGTGTTCCCTGCATCTAAGACAAAAAGGAAAAAGTGTGTTTTGGTTTGAAGCTTTGTTTTGTGCCACAGAGAAGATGGCGTGTGTAACCATTTAAGGCAATTCTTAATTGAACCTCTACTTTAAATGAATATATATTTTCTCTATACACCAGCCTGGTTCTTGGCTCATTGTTGGCACAGGGGGAGGGATCTACGTGCCCCTATATGGGTCCTAGATGGGCTAGCTGAACAAAAATAAATCTATTATCGGCCATCTTAATTGGGGGGGGACTTCCCCCTGTTAAGCGTGATCTCCCAGTATATCGTTACATCTAAACCACAATTACATTTTCTATTTCTTTGTAAGAGTACCTTAAGGTATTCCAAACGTCAATTTATGTAATGCTTAAAAACAACCATCTGTTTAAAGTACTTATATTTTTGCGTAGAGACATTAATTGAGTAATGTAATTTTCATGTCCGGTATTTTTATGCAGAAGACGTCACAAAGTTTGGGGTGGGACAAACCACAACACAGACCTGGATTGAATCAACTGGGTTTATTCAATAGTAACTTCAGAACGAAACAGGGTAAGTTGTATGTCAGAAAGAACTTCTCCTCCTGGGGTTCTTTCTTCTCTCTCTCTCACAGTCGTGGACTACAAAGTCTGTTGTCCAATCCTCTGTTAGCAGGAAAATCAATCTTTTATCTTCTCTTCAGGGAAATAGGGAATATACTTGACTCTCCCTCACGTTTCGATTGAATGTGCTTGTATTTACTTTAAACGTTCTCTGACCACAACTTAAACAACTTTGGTAACTCTGGTCACAAGCTTTCTGCTTTCTTGAAGAGTCACTTAGCCTTTATCCCTTTTCAGCCCTCTCCTTTAACTAGGTTTCACCTTCAACACACTCGTATGCTCATCTGGGCCTTGGAAGGTTCACTTGACACTGCAGAATAATTGTCCTCTGGTCTATATCATCACCTATCAAGTATTACTGCTAGCGTTCACGTAAGATTCACTCCGGGGTCTTCAATTTGTGGGAACGCTTTTCTCTCCCTCTCCCTCCTCTTACTTGATCGGGAAGCTGCCGTCTGACTTCTTCGCCGGGATACGCGGACCTCAGCTCTGCCTCCTCTTCGCAGCCCTCAGCTGGTCAGGCGGCCTGCCTCCGAGAGCCGTCTCTCGGCTCGTTCATTACGTACGACGGGCCCTCTCATCCTGAAAATGGGATTTGACAAAGGTACGGCCGAAGCTCCTCCTCCAAGTTGGTGGGGGTTTCGAGCAAGTTCGTTGTGCCTGGCTTTGACAGTTAGCTGCAACAGACCTCTGTACTCTGCTCACTCGTCACATAGTGGAAGCACTGCTTACAAACTTTTTTTCTGTAGTTTCATATAACGAACTCAGCCAACGGGCTAAACTTATCATAATATTCACAACTGACGCAACTCGTTACATTTTAATTCCGGCAACAGTTACGCTAATATGCCCATTCATAGCAGGGCTCATCCTCTGGCACAGCTGGTTCCTATCAAGACCAAAAAAAAACAACAGTGACCAGTACATTAGAAGAAAGTACCTACAGCCCTAGACGATTACTTCCTATGTTTGTCAAACCTATCCAGGTCCAGCCCCCATCATTTCACCCTTTTACTCTTTCCTTGCTGTGATGCCTGGTGAAACCGGACATGCCCATCTGGGACTGGTTCTGATCTCCTTTCCTTGCTCCTGCCTTATCACAGTCTCCTGCCTTATCACAGACCCCCTCTTCTGAGCCCTTACTTTCGGGAAGGGCATGAACCCGAGACAAAAAGGCAGCTTGAGCCATTACACGCCCAGGGCGATGGATGGTTTGAAAGGAGTATGGTTGTAGAGACAAAAACCATCTTAAGACTCTGGAATTCGTATCCTTGTTTCTGGACAGCCATACCAAGGGGGCATGGTCAGTTACTAAAGTTAATTGCCTCCCTAGTTGATAGTACCTTAGAGCTTCTACCGCCCATTTTACAGCTAGGCATTCTTTTTCAATTGTCGAAAACCCCATTTCATGAGAGTTTTCGGCTGATAAACAGAATGGGTCTTTCTGTATCCCCTTTATTTTGGAACAAAACGGCTCCCAGACCAGTACCAGAAGCATCCGTATGCAAGAAAAAAGGCATCTCAAAGTTAGGACATTATAGCACGACCTTGTTTGAAAGAGCACTCGAGTGCATTGAAAGCTTTTTCTGTCTTCTCAGACCGCCACTCTCCTTTGCGGGGAGCAGAGGACTTCAAGAGATCTGTTAAGGGAGCTGCAATTGTTGAGAAATGTGGAATAAACCATCAATAATATCCTACAAACCAGAGGAATGCTCTAACTTGTCTAGTCGTAGCAGGAAACTGTAAGCGTTGTATCGCCTCCATCTTCTCTTGTTGAGGTCTAATAGTTCCTTGACCCACAAAATATCCAAGGTATTTGGTATGAAAGTTTGCTAAGTGTGTCTTCTTCGGGTTTATGTGTAAACCCGCCTTTTGTAAGGTTTGTAGAATGGCGTCCAAATGTTTCAGTTGATCTGACCAAGTTTGGCTATACACAATAATGTCATCTAAGTATGCTCCCACATATTCCTCATGACCTTTGATCAAGAAGTTCATCAGTCTCTGAAAAGTGGCTGGAGCTCCATGAAGACCAAATGGTAAGACTGTAAACTGGTACAAGCCAGGGGGGGAAGCAAAAGTGGTCTTCTCCTTGTCAGGTCGATATAAAGGAATTTGCCAATAACCTTTTGTTAGATCTATAGTGATTAAGAACTCTGCTTTCCCAAGCTTCTCTAAGAGATCTTCAATTCTAGGCATAGGATATGCGTCGAACTTAGACACCTCATTAAGCTTTCAAAAATCCATGCAGAATCGAGAACTTCCATCAGGCTTAAATACCAGGACCAACGGAGAACACCAATCACTATGAGATGGTTCTATTACCCCTAACCAAAGCATTTCTTGGACTTCCCGATTGACTGCGTGAACCCTCGCTTCCGGGATTCGATAAGGTCTCAGCCTCACCTTAGTTCCTGGGTTGGTATGTAGATTGTGGTAAGTTAATGATGTTCTCCCAGGAACTGAGGAGAGCACCTCAGTATATCTGTCAATCAATGAGGAGAGCTCTAACTTTTGAAGCGGATCCAATTCTGGATTAATATTCAAAATCTCTTTCCCTACTTCTTTGCCTGGTGGTGGGAGACATTCCGCAGGTATTTCTTGCACATTTATCATTGCAACTGTAGGTGTGGGCTCCACCCATTTTTTCAGCAGGTTTATATGCTAGGTTTGTAGTGGTAGTTTTCTTCCTGGCTGAAGAACTCTGTAAGTTACTGGCCCCAGAACTTCTACGGTATAAGGTCCTCTCCACCGTGCCAACATTTTGTTCTCAGTGGTAGGCAGAAGGACGAGGACCTGGTCGCCTACCTGAAAGTTACGCATCCGTGTGCGCAGATTATAATAATGTTCCTGCCTACCTTGAGCCTGCAAAAGGTAGCTTTGGGCCACTGATTGAAGTTTCTCTTTCCTTTAGTTGTGAAGCGTATTCAGTGAGGGTAACTTCTGGATTCGGCTGTTCTTCCCAACCCTCTTATGATGTCAAGTAGGGTTCTAACTGGTCTGCCGAATAAGAGTTCAAATGGCACGAAGCCAGTTGAGGAGTGAGGAGTGCTCCTTAGTGTCATCAAGATCCATGGACGCAGCCTGTCCCAGTTGCTCTCTCCCGGTATAATGGTCTTCCTCAGCATCTGCTTGATGGTCTGGTTGTACCTCTCAACCAATCCATCCGTTTGTGGATGGTAAACAGCCGTTTTAATTTGTTCTATATGAAGGGTCTCACACATCTGCTTTAATATTGTAGACAGAAAATTGGTACCCCTATCCATTACAATTTCCTTGGGGTTGCCTACTCGTGCAATAAATGGAAATAACACATCACAGATTTGTTGTGCATTAGTGGATCGTAGAGGGAAAGCTTCGAGATATCTTGTTGCATAGTCCACAATTACTAATAAATATTTATGGCCCCTGTTGGTGGGATCTAGTGGCCCGACTATATCCATCCCAATACGATGAAATGGTTCTAGTATAGTAGGCATGGTTTGTAAGGGAACCGTTCGGATATTAGCTTTATTCTTCTTCTGACATTCAGCACACTGTTGACAGAACCGGGCCACCTGACCATATACCTCAGGCCAAAAAGATTTTGCGAGTATCTTTTGAGTCGTTTTTTCGACTCCCAGATGACCTTCTAAGATTTGCAAGTGGGCGACTTCCAGTACCAGTCTGTAATATTTACTAGGCACTAAAAGTTGGTGGATTGTTTCCTCCCCCTGGCCTGCTGCAATGCAATAATACAAACCATGGTCCTTGATGAATTAGGGGGTCTTTCCAACAGGCTTCTCGTCAACAGAGGCTCTTGCATGTTTCAACACAGGATCCAGTTCCTGTGCCATGCAGAAACTATCTCCCTGTTCATCCAACCTTCAATCTACTGTGATGGGGTACATATTTTGTTCGGTCCACTCCTGTTTCTCCTTTCTTCCATCCATCCGACTCTTCCTTGACTTGCTTGCTGCCGAATCAATTTCGTGATCGTGGAATGGAGCATCCTCCAACCATTTTTTCACAATAGTCTGAATTAGACGTGGAAGATCAGGCACATCAGACTCAACCAATAAGGGTTCCGGTAACACCGGCATCACAGCCGCTCTCACTTCCATTTGCTCCCCAGCTAGCTTTATCTTTAGCTCTTTGGTTGGATATCTCTTAATGTCGCCATCCACACACCGAATGAGGATACTTTCATTCGACTCTGGCACACCACCTACAGATCGGGGCTGACAGCTGTCTGCATGCTTTCAGAATCTATCATTGCTCTAGTAGGTCGTCCTTACTCTTCTGCCTCACAACCATATGGATATGGAGACTTGACGGCTGTCGAAGAATTATGTTGGCTGGCGTCTTTAACCACCTCGAGAATCCCCAGATCCTTAGGTTCTGTCTTACTTCGCTTTGGACAGAGTCATGCCAGATGCCCCCATTCCCCACATTCAAAACATTGGGGTCCTCTGGCACTGAGGCTGGGGAGTCTGGCCATAGATGTAGAGGGGGATCCTTCAGTGTTAGGACGAAATCTTGTACTCTCCCAGTCTGACTTACAGATCATTGAATTCGGCCACCTTTGACTGCTGGTAGATCAGGCCACTGTGTTTGAAGGACCACTCCCAACCCTGGGGAAGGCCTGATAAGTAGCATCTTTCCTTGGCCTGCCTTATGATAAGCGGAAGCGATGTTTACAGCTTCTACTAGGGTGGGCCTATGGTGTTGTCTGACCCATCGCTGTATAGGAAGGGGCAGCGCCTCCACAAACTCTTCCAGCACTACCTTCTCTGCCATCTCGTGGGAATATGTGTTGGCCATCTGCAACCACTTATCTCCTAGCTCTTTCACTCGGTAGAACGGTTGTCGAGGAGTTACTTCTGTTTGCAACCTGGTCTCCCTAAACTTGATCCTGTAGGCCTCATCATGGCCGGGTCTCTCAAGCACGACTCGCTTCATATCTCCTTAAGTGGTGTCTCCCGTGGGATTCGCCGCTTGATAGGCACTTTGCATTTCCCCTGTCATCAGGGGAGCAATGTAGTGACACCACCTCTCAGCAGGCCACTGGGCATTTCTGGCCACCCGTTCAAAGTTCACAAAGAAGTGGGCCGGGTCTTCACCAGACGTGAACGTTTGCAAGACGGATGCTGGCACTTGGGCATGTCTCCTTAGATTTGTGGCATCGATTAACTGGGCCTGCTGAACTTGCAAGGCTCATTGAAAAGCTTGGCTATCCAACTGAGCCTGCTGGCTTTGAAGCTGGAGGGCCTGCTGCAATAAATGTTGACCTTCACTTACGTTTTTATCAGTTCCTCCATGGTGTTCCGGTTTATCCCACCGCTGCCACCAAATGTCACAAAATTCGGGTGGGACAAACGACAACACAGACTTGGATTGAATCAACTGGGTTCATTCAATAGTAACTTCAGAACTAATCAGGGTAAGTTGTATGTCCTGGTTTTCTTTCCTCTCTCTCACAGTTCGTGGACTGGCAAAGTCTGTTGTACAATCCTCTGATAGCAGGTTAATCAGTCTTTAATCTCCTCTTCAGAGAAATAGGGAATATACTTGACTCTCCCTTACGTTTCGATTGAATGTGCTTACTTTAAACTCTGACCACAACTTAAACAACTTTGGTAACTCTGGTCACAAGCTTTCTTGAAGAGTCACTTAGCCTTTATCCCTTTTAGGCCTCTCCTTTAACTAGGTTGAACTTGACTCTTTTGTCTTGGCAACACATTCCTTATATGCTCCTCTCGGCCTTGGAAGGTTCACTTGACACTGTAGAATAATTGTCCTCTGGTCTATATCATCACCTATCAGGTATTACTGCTAGCGTTCACGTAGGATTCACTCCGGGGTCTTCAATTCGTGGGAATGCTTTTCTCTCCCTCGCCCTCCTCTTACTTGATCGGGAAGCTGCCTTCTGACTTCTTCGCTGGGATACGCGGACCTCAGCTCTGCCTCCTCTTCGCAGCCATCAGCAGTTCAGCCGGCCTGCCTCCGACAGCTGTCTCTCGCTCGTACATTACATACGGCGGGCCCTCTCATCCTGAAAAAGTGATTCGACAAAGGTACGGCCAAAGCTCCTCCTCCAAGTTGGTGGGGGTTCCGAGCGAGTTTGTTGTGCCTGGCTTTGACAGTTAGCCGCAACAGACATCTGTACTCTGCTCACTCGTCACATAGTGGAAGCGCTGCTTACAAACTTCGTTTCTGTAGTTTCATATAACGAACTCAGCCAACGGGCTAAAAAATCATAATATTCACAACTGGCGCAACACGTTACATTTTCATTCCGGCAACAGTTACGCTAGCTAATATGCCCATTTATAGCAGGGCTCATCCTCTGGCACAGCTGGTTCCTATGAAGACCAAAACAAAACAACAGTGACCAGTACATTAGAAGAATGTACCTACAGGCCTTGAAGATTACTTTCTATTGGCCCAGAGAAGTGTGTCTATCCAGGTCCAGCCCCCATGATTTCACCCTTTTACTATTTCCTTGCTGTGATGCCTGGTGAAACCGGACATACCTATCTGGGACTGGTTCTGCTCTCCTTTCCTTGCTCCTCCTTTATCACAGACTCCTGCCTTATAACAGAAGAATATAGTGGAATTTAAATGAATATAATTGGAAGAAACAGTATCCATTAATAAAACTAAACACTTTTAGTAGATACAACTCCTCTAAAACACTTTGAAATGCAGTCTATAATCTCTGGTAAAGAACTCATTTCAAAGATTTTGACTTGAGTTGATGGCTGACAAGCATCACAGAAATAATTGTCTTCATGTTTGAAAATGCATAGAGAGGATTGTCCAGTTATATTTTCCCACACTAACAAACAGTAATGAAAGACGCAATATGAAGTTTATTCTTTCTAGGTTCACGTTAATTAAATTAACATTTCAAGTTACTTGTGCATGCTCATTTCTACACACAATACACTTTACATTTTCCCTGCACAACTCCATGTGCTGTTAGTCCTATGGGTCATGAGAGGGGTCAATACTACTGAGGATAATTACCGTTCTCCAACTTATAGCCTGTGGCTTCACCTGAGACAATGAACTGGGGAAGGTCATTATCCTGAAATAATGACCCCCTCCATCAGTATATATGGCTCATTTAAACCACAACACATTCAATATAAAAGTAAATAAGTAAGATCTGGAAATCTAAGCCCTCTGTAAGCTACACAATTCATTTTAAGGGCAGGGCTTATTTTATAGACAATTTAACATGATTTGAGCCAATGCAAATATGCATTGTTTCAATAAATGTTTGCTTCACTGTAACTTTTTACTGGTACAAAGATTGTGTTGCACAAAGGCAACATTTCTGTAGTGTGCAGCCTTTCACTCTTAATGATTCCTGATGATATTTGTGTAAAGTGTCTACCTTGTCCTTAAGTGTTTTCTTTACATTTAGAGTGATTGCATCAACCACAGTTAGTTTGAGGTTTTGTAGTTCAAATCTTATAAATGTAAATTGACTGTTATTTCATTGTGTACGTGCGTGTGCGTGTGTGTTTATAGGGGTAGTGTGGGGTGGGGGTTAGGGTATGGAGGGCATGGGATAACCCCCCCTAAAAAAACACAATCTACAAGAGTCAAACTACAAGACCACAAAGTAATTGTACTCGGTGTAATCACACAGAACCAGTTTTGAATTGTCCTTTCTCAATATCTATTCTCCCTATCCAGAAGTACTGCTTCTGGGTGTTAGAGCCTGCTCTAGTACTCTCCAATCGAGGTTGAAATGTTTCTTGAGAAATAATCACAGCTAACCTCTGAAATGTTCTTTTCCCATAGCTGACCACTCATCAGCTGGCACATATTAGCCTCTTCAGGATCACATTCAGTAACATTTAAATTGATTAATGTATACATGTCTGATAGATTATATTTGAGAACAATTAGCCTATTGTATTCCTTCTCAACATCTTCCATGGTTTGTGTTCAGAGCAGCGCAATTGGCTAGTACAGGTAATTCATGAATTGTGAATTCTATCAATGTGATCTTGATGTCAACTTATCAAATCTAATGCACCAATGCTGTAAAGGTTCTGAATTGTTAGATCAGCATTTTAATTGTTTAAACTATTCATGCTTTTGTCGGCTTGTGCGACACCCCCATACCACCAAAGTTTCTTACAAACCACCCAATGAGGGAGGTAGAAACCACCCAATGTGGGAGGTAGAGTGTAATAAAAGTGCTATAGTATGATGGATCTATGAATTACATACAGTTTGTCTAAGGGTGATGTTATGTTATGTTAATTTGCATTTATATAGTGCTTTATATATCATTGGTATGACCTCAACGCGCTGTTAGGTTCAACGCCCTTGGGAACCGTAGTTCTGGTCAGTGGAGAGAGATAATGTCATAGGGTGCGTAGGTGCACCAGATAAGTGTACAGCTGGTGTAATTGCAGGGTGGTAGCTGCGTGCTAGCATTTAGGTGTGGTGCTGGAGAAGTTAGTTGGATGTGTGCAGTCTGGTGGGTGAACAACCAGACTGGGTTTTGGTTGCGTTAGGCATGAAGGACGCTTATGTGAGCAACAAGCTGGAATGTGCGCAACTAGCTGCGTTTTATTAGGGTGATGAGGTGTTGATGAGGTTGTATTCTTATGTGGACAGCTAGGCCGAATTACTCAGGGGTGTAGCTGTGTTCTATTTGAGTGATGGTGTATAGTAGAGAGTAAGAGTAGTTATGTGATATGGTGGTTAACTTTAGAGCACCCGAGACCTGGCACATGAGTAGGATGGTGGGGAACATAGTGACAGACAGACATTTAGAGGCAGGGGGATGTGGGTATATAGGGTGATACAGATATATAGCAACAGCATTCGTTCTGTCCATTCTATCTATTTCATCCACCCTGTCTAATTCACCCATTACATCGGCCTCATTCGTTCTAGTTGCCTCATCCCTTCCATCTGCCTCATCGACTCTATCCACTTAATCTTTCTATCCGCCTCATCCATTCCATCTGCTTCATCCATTCCCATACGCTTCATCCATTCCCATCCGCTTCATTCATTCCATCTGCTTCATTCATTCCATCTGCTTCATCCATTCTATCCGCTCCATCCATTCTATTTATCTTTGTGCATTCTGTCCGCTTCATCCGTTCTGTCCGCTTCATCCGTTCTGTCCGCTCCATCCATTCTATTTATCTTTGTGCATTCTGTCCGCTTCATCCATTCTGTCCGCTTCATCCAATCTGTCCGCTTCATCCATTCCATTTATCTTCATTCATTCTATCTGCTTCATCCATTCTATCCGCTGCGTCTATTTTATTACACTCCATCCACCCCATCCACTCTATCCATACCATCCACAGTATCGATACCATCCATTCTATTCATACCGTTTACTCTATCCATATCATCCACTCAATCTATAAGATCTACTCTTTCCACTCTGTTCTTCAGCCCATTCCGTCCACTCAGCCCATTCCGTCCACTCAGCATACTCTGTCCAGTCTGTCCATTCCATCCAGTCTGTCCATTCCTCTCCGCTCTATCGATTCCTATTCGTTCTATCAGTTCTATCAGTTCCTGTTCATTCTGTCCATTACGTCCTCTATCTATTCCATCCACTCCATACACTCCTTCCAAATTGTATTCACTCCATTAAAATTCATTCATTCCATTTGGTTCCATCCATGTAACCCGCCCCATCCGCTCGTTCCATTCGATCCACTCCATCCGTTCCGTCCACTCCATCCGTTCGGTCCACTCCATCCGTTCCGTCCATTCGATGAATGATCACGGCACTGCAGACATTTCCTGGTTGAGCTACTCATGGTTGGATGAGTACTCATGTTATTTTATTTGTATGCAAATGATAACTGAAAGTTCCAGAAGATCATTAATCTTTGACATCTGAATGCATCTGGAATTCAACCGATCAATTATCATAATCGATGAGAGCTTATCCCACCTTTACGTTGGAGCAGCCTGTACATCTGTAAATAATCAGCAGATGGGGCAATTAGTGTGGGGACTGCAGACAGGCAAAACAGTCAGTGTCTTTTCACAATTTATTTTCAAGTTTGGACCCCATTACATAGTGATGAATGTGTGAATGTCAACATTTTTAACAAACCACAATGTAAAAGAATATGGTTCTAAAAATTGGACACACTGTTGGAGGATTGTCTAAAAATGTGTGGTTGGGTTATCAGTCTCTTGTAGAATAACTATGTGGACAAATGGAGCAAGGGGGCAGCTATGCTCTGGAAGCCCTAGCACATGACCCAATGCTAGATTACAAAACATAGCAATGGAAGTGGGATCCTGTGCAAGCACTCCTTAAAAACCCTTTGTGAACAAAAACATAGATGTAAAGTATTTAATGAGAACACATTGTTATTGCACAAGGTGTCCCAAGTTTAGACATAAATTAATAAATAACTCTTTATATTGCAATACCCTTAATATATTATGATACGCCCCCTAGATGTTAGAGGTCCTACCAATATTACAGTGTCTAATTGTGGTAAGAAAATCAAATGGAACATGTCCAAATGCAAGAAAATGACATGTAAACTTGATTCTCTATTGAAAGAGCTGACTCCTGTGATTGCTTCAATGAGTAGTGACAAAATTGAAAAACTCTTAAAAACAACTTCTGAAGAGGTGGCTAGTATAAGGGGCTCACCTTGCATTGATAACGGTAAAAACAGAACAACCAATTTCAATTATGCTACCCTGATTGCTAAACGAAAACATTGTAGAGAGCTACAGAAGTTAAAGAAACTCCCTTAGCTGATCACCAATATTTGCATTTGAAAAAAATCTTTAATAATAAACATAGGAATTGGTGTAAACAGCATAAACTTGAAACCACCAATAAAAAAATGGCAATACATGATGGGTAAACTAAAAGATGGAGATACTCGTTTAATATGGAGTGTGCTCAAAAAAGCATGTGTGTCTTCTGGTCCTTTACCTCTTAATGCTATTGCTGAAGGTACATGGCACACCCATATTACGAAACGCAATGTATGTAGCACCCTGATACCCGAATTTGACTTCGAAGTAAGTGAATGGCCTTTGGACTTCCCTAAAAATGATATCATAAACATCATAAATAAACTAAACAATTCCAGGGCCCCAGGACCAAATGGTCTAGCATCTATGGTCATAAAGAGTGATCCATTAAAATGGGTGGATATTCTATACATTCTATGTAAAAAGGTTTGCCAGGAAATAACTATTCCCTTATCTTGGTTGACGTCAATTTTGATACCAATTTTTAAAGTGGGCTCTCGATTAATTCCTGGTAATTATAGAATTCTCTCCATCGTGGATACTACCAGTAAAGTCTTTACTGCTATTGTACTTGATCACTTACAGAGCAGGAGGAAAGAGGAAGGTTTAGGATGAGGCTGTTGCAGTAGTTCGAACACTAGTAGAGTTCGATCACTAGTGCCTTGTGTATGCAACATTCTCGTGTCTTAATAAAACACACTCCATGCCTTCTATTCCTTCTCCATGGGGAATTGATGTGTACAGACTACTGACATCTAGAGAGAACAAAATCTAATCAGGGTCTGTGAGTTGCAATTCACCCAATTCCTGTGAAAGATGCAAGGTGTCCTTAAGGTAAGTAGAAGGAAGCTGTACCAATGGTTGCAATGCAGTATCAAGGTAAACTGATAGAGGATTGAAGACACAGTATGTGCCTGCGACAATAGGTCTGAGCAGTGAGTTCATTGGATTTTTGTGTATCTTGGGCAAAGCGTAAAAAACTGGGATGTTTCTTAATCAGATATTCCCTGGCTCTCGGTGTTATCCCCTCCAGGTCTTAAGCTTTGTCAATGGTTGTCTCAATTCTGAACATACTGGTTTTGAAAGGATCATGGTCCAATTCTAAATATGTCCTTGTATCTTGTAACAATCCTAGACAGTTTTTATTGCAAAAGGTAGTGTCCATTATGACCAGAGCTTTGCGGGTCGCGGGAGTGTGCGTAATGACGTCATTGCGTCATGCGCACACTCTCGCTAATGGTGGCCATTTTGGGACCACAAGATTTCCCCAGAATGATTCAGTCACTGTGTGAAGAAGGTATGGATCTACAAAACTCCATCATTTGGTGAGTTGAATCAGGATTATCAAATAGGTAGCATTGTGAGGTTGTTATAACACCAAACCCTCTTTACTAGCAATTGATATAATCTAGATGGGGGTCACTTGTGTCTTTCAGGAAGAATATTACATAATAAAACCACCACCTTATAGGATCCAATTGGTTCCTGATCATAATAAGATACAGGTGAGCCTCACTGAATGGAAACATTAATAGCAGTACAATACGCTCTATTGCTACCTATGGAGTATATAGAGCAACCTTTCAATGTTTCTCCCTTTATATATCCTTTTTTGCATTTCAAGTGGAATACAACTGAGGAAGAACACTTCTCATGACTCCTCATCACAACAGTCCCTTATGGTAACAACTCAGACGTTAGTTTATGAATAATTAGGGAATCTTAATGTTTGGATGGTGATTGAGGAGACATTAGCTGTCTCTTCACACACTCACACCTTATCATTGGATGAATGAGGTGACAAATATTACCTATTCACACAGCACACATTTGGAGACTGTTTACATTATACAGTGGTACACAACACTTCTCTCCCTTCTTTCCTATCTATGGCTATAGGTCCAACCACAGTTAGGCACCCATTAATTCTTTAGTGATAATTATTTTCATTTTTATCTTTCTCCAGATCTATGGTCATACCAGTTGAGAGATATGTGAATTATGGTCACAGACCACCAGAGGATCGCTGGAGTTTTTATTTATAAGGTGACTGATCAAGCATAAAGTGGTTTGCTACACTAAATGTACAATAGGAGAAGTATCCTCACTGGCACTATTTTGTGTAGTGCAGTAATCCTCACAGTAAAGTATCCCTGGTGAAGAGAAACATATCTCGAAATGCGCCGAGTTTCTCATTAAACCAGAGACTGTGACAAAAAAAGAACGTTGTGTGAAAAATGTTTTATTTGAAATATGTCTGTCTAATTACTTATCTCATTAAGACAATTTGAAAATTGCTATATAATATTTGTCTAAAAATATACAATAATGCCTTGGTTGTCTCTTAGCCTTTGACAGTATGCAGGGAAGGGGAGGTCCCACAGCTTTGGGAACTTACTCTTGCGTATTGCCCTTTACCCTGTCCCATTGCCCTCCTCGTGGTCCTCTTTCTCCCCCAACCTGCTCTATTTTCAGTCATTCGGCCTCCCAGCCGTCTCTGTCTCTGCTTGTCTCCCTCTCTCTCATTCCCTTTCTCTCTGTTTCTCTAATCCTCTTTCTCTCTCTTCCCTTTCATTGCCTCTCTCTCTCTTTTCTCTCTTACTCTTTCTCTGTTTCACTCTCTCTTTCTCTCTCTTTCACCGCTGATTTTCCTGCTTTCTCTTCTCTCTCTCTTTTTCCCTTCATCTCTCTCTTTCTCTCACTTTTTCTCTTTGTCGTTCTACCTTCCTCTCCGTTTTTCTTTTTCTCTCTCTTTCCCTTTCTTTCTCTGTTGCCCTTTTCTCCCTCTCATTCACTCTCCCGTTTTCGTTCTCTCTCTCCCTTTCTGATGTTCTCTCTCCCCCTCTCTCTATTTCACTTTCTTTCTCTTGTTCTCTCTCTTTCTCTTTTTCCCCTTCATCTCTCTCTTTTTCTCACTTTTTCTCTTTGTCTTTCTCCCTTCCTGTTTTTCTTTTTCTCTCTCTTTCCCTTTCTTTCTCACTTGCCCTTTTCTCCCTCTCATTCACTATCCTGTTTTCGTTCTCTCTCCCTTTCCGATGCTCTCTCTCCCTCTCTCTTCTTATCTTTCTCTCTCTATTTCACTTTTTCTCTCTTTCTTTCGTTCTCTCTTTCTCTCCCCTCTCCTACTACCTCACCACCAGCTATTTTATTCCTCCTCGCTCCCCACTCTCTCTCTCATCGCTCCCCAACTGCCTAGTCTTTATTCTCTCTCACATCTCTCCAGCCTCTCTCTTGCCCACTCTCCTTCCCACTCTGCTTTTCCCTCTCCAACTCTTCCCTTCTTCCCTTGGTGTCTTTTCTTACCCCCTCTTCATCCAAGGGTACTCCACAGACCCAAGTCCATTGAACGTGAGTGTGCCTAGTCTGTATGCCTGCCATTGGTGCCTGTCTTGTGTCTGCAGCATTGTGCCTAATGTACTCTGCCTGCAATACGTTTGCTTCTCTGCCAGAAATAAATCTGTTACCTGACCAAAGACTGTGATGCAGTCATTTGGTGTTCATACGCTTTGGCAATAGCAGGCAGGTTACACAGGAGGGGGGACCCAGTCAACCTCCCTACAGAACGCACCCTCACCAGATTTGTTAATCCTTGGCCCACAACTGCAGCTCTGACTGGGGTCTGACACCGCCTTCCCCATTTTGGCTTGCTTCCCAGTCCACCCCTCCTCTAATCATGCTAAAACATAATATCTGCAGACAACAAACAACTCAGACACTGGAAGCCACCGTTCTGGACACAATAAGCCCAGTCCACATAGCAAAGCACACCTAGCAAGCTCACACGCAGACACCAGTTTCTCCTGGTTCTGCACAAATCAACAGATGAGCACAACCTCTGTCCTATCCCCCTCTCCCTCACTAACCAACCCTCCCCATCTTTCTTACAGAGCCACATGAGCGCCTGGGGACCATTCAAATGGCAGCGGTGCGTGGTGTAAATCAACATAACTTAACATTGACAAATAGTCAATGTGGAAGGAAAAAGAGAGAAAAGGCAAAAACAAAATATAAGTTAGTCAAATTCATGTCAAAAGAAATTGATGAGCATAATTGAGTGGCAAAACAATAATATATACCAAAAGGGAGTTTGTAACCTTATTGGGTGATGATGTTGTACAGAATCAAAGATTGTCAGCTTTGCTGTCTAAATCTTATTAGTTAGGGATTCCATAGATGTCCATTCTCATGTTGACATTATCTAAATGAGAGATGTATGTATTAGTGCCACAGAATATGTTTTTTTAGAAATAGACTAACTGAAAAAAAATAAGTAAGTTGTTAAAAATCCATCTTAAACCATAACTCTGCAGCATACCCCAGAACCCCACAGCATGATGTCTCTACCTCAAGCTGTATGGAGGAGGCAGCAATTGACTTCTTTGGACTGTTTAATTACAGCTTGTACATTTTAGAAGTCGTAGATGAGACACAAATCAAGTGAACAGCTGCTTCTGTTTTCATTTCTGTTCGTGATAACATATTGACAGCATATGGCACACCAAAAGGTGGTTAAATTTGACAATGGACCCCCATTTATGAGTCAGGATTTTAAAGGTTTTTCTGAGCATTTAGAATTCAAGCATAGACATATCCCATCTATGTAGCCCCAAGCAAATGGCACTATAGAGCTATTCATGGCTAACACCAAGAAACACGTGCAAATATTGCACCTCACAAATCGATCTTTGGAACAAATGCTATACCAACTATTAAGAGACTACCAAACAACTCTTCATAGCATGATAGGCAATTATCTGTCATAAATAATGTTTGGAAGTATCATCAAAACCAGACTGCCACACCCAACAGTGACCCAAAATATACTATTTGAAGACTATGCAATTCAAGAACAAGATGCCAAAACAGACATGAAAGGATATGCCAACACATGGACAAGAGCACAAAAATCCTCACCGGCCGCTGGTGATATTGTTCCAGTAAATCGAAAAATTATGCATAAAGCGATGATGCCATTTCATCCTGATCCTCTCATTGTCACAAAGGCAAAAGGTTTGCTAATACTGCTGCAAATGGAACAATGGAAATCACCAGAAAGTCTTCGTGTTTTTAAACAAATGATGCCTGACATGAGAGCCCCAGAGGTCGTCGAATTGTGTTCACGTGTCTCTGAGCTTCACTGTTCAGGAAACAGCGAGTTATACAATGCAGAGTGCACAGCTGTCGAGGAAGCAACTGCAAAGGGCACATCACCCCAACTGGTTTCACTAAGACCTGACCACAGGGGCATGGCTACGCAATATACAATTACAATAACCTTTCAGATGAACTATTTTATAGCCGTTGGGCGTTCAGATAAAACACTCTTACTTCATTTCTTTGTGCTTCTTTGAACATGCACCATTGGCCGAGCTTCAGCTCACAACGTCTTCCCGAGGACCAGGAGGCCCGCAGCAGTTCCGACTTCCTGTCAGCAACGCCGGGTGCGTCTGACGTTGGACGCGGCCCACTCTAATCGGGATACCAGTTTCTTTGACATCACTGGTTGCTGGATTTCACCTTGTTTCTGCATTGACAGTGACTTACTTAAATTATTATTTACACAGTTAAGGTTATATACATGAAGCAGATATAATTTGAAAAAACGTTTTCTGGCACACAATGTTCTGAAAGGATATAGTTATACTCAAATGTTATTTATACGAGAATTACCTTTTATAAACTGTGAGTCTCCTGTGAGGAATAAACCCAAATTTCGGCAGCTTCGTATATTTCTTTTCATCTCCCAGGGGTTAGCTGCTTCAATTTTAGACAATACTTCTGTTTTGCCAACTTTCCTCATATCATCTCTGGGGGACATCTCATGACTTACAATGTATAATCCTAACAATAGCAGGACATTGTGTGAGGGGCCAATGGTATAATTCAAATACTTTCCATCTTACCTTTTATTATGGCCTCATTGAAAGCTAAGGTCAAAACCTCGACTAACAAAGAACCATTTCCCAAGTGGCAGCCACCTTAAAAAGGCCAAAAAGTGATTCCCCCACTCCTGCTCAATCAGTATTATAATCTAACATGGAGACTATTTTGTTGGAAATAAGGGCACTCAAACCCTTTATGGAAAAATGAACACCAAACCTCAACAAATGGATGAACGCTGGAAAATTTCGACAACTGGATGCAGGAAGAATTAGTGGGGCTGAAGATATTACTGCTAGAGTCGCCCACATGAAAGAATCAATTCTTATGCTACAAAAACAAAATGAAGATTTGGACAATAGAAATCAGAGAAGTAACCTCTGCGTTTTTGGTTTTCCAGAAGTAGTAAAAGGTGATGATGTTGCCCTTTTCCTTAAAAAAAAACCTTACCTAATATTCTTAATCTCATTCATCCATTGTCGTCGTATATTCACAGGACGAACAGAATTGGGACCAGGTAAACAGTCACTCAACAGAAAAATGTACTTAGAACAACCATTTTTCAGCTTCTTAAATATACACAACTTCAGCTTAATTTACAAAAGGCTTGAGGATTGGATCAACTTATGTGGATTGTATGGTCACATGATTTTCGTCTCACAGAATGTATCTAAAACTACAGCTCAAAGAAGAAACAAATGACTGTCATAGCGCCATGCACTCAAGCAATTAAATGCAAGATATGGCATGATCCACCCTTGTAAGTCACCATCAATGGTAAAACATCTTCTTTCCAAGACCCTGGACTCTTAAAGAACGTTATAAGACTTAAAAAAAAATGGAAGCAATGGATTCTGGCATTACTGGTTACACTTGATCCTCTGCCTTTTCTTTCTTTGTCATTCTTTTCTCATCTTATATAGTATTTTATTAAATAACTAACCTAAAATATTTCTTCATCTGGAATAGTCAAGATTAATAACTAATTTGGAGTGGGCAAACTCTGCTGTCTGCCATCTCGTCCCCCTGTGGATGCACTTACACACCCATTTTGTTCTTCATGCTGTGACTCTGACCTTTTTGGTTTTGTTTTTGACTATTCTTAACTTTTGGGTGGTTTCTTCTTGAACAACAAACTCTTTTACATTTTTTAATTCACAACATGGTTAGATGTTGCAATGCTTGCTTTTTTCATTTTTCCTTTTTTGTCTTTTTTCTCTGCTTTTTCGCTTTTTCTTTAACACGTTTACCAGCATGATCCTTCTTCTGTTATATATTACTTACTGGTTATATATGAAGGTTCATGTTTTGAAACATGTTTTACGTACATTTTTACTGTTGTAATGATTACTATTCTCTTTTATTAAACTATGACCTTAAGGTTTATGACATGGAATGTTAAGGCCCTTAATAATCAATTTAAGAGACAGAAGGATTTAGCTCACATTAATAGATTCAAGCCAGTTATTGCTTGTTTACAAGAGACCCATTTATCATTACAAGAGTCCATGAATTTGAAAAAAAGATTGTGTTTTTGAGGTATTAGCTAGTCAAGCGGATGGCAAACTGTATGGTGTAGTAATCTTAATTAAGAAAGGCACTAACTATCAGATTCTCCGTAAAGATGCAGATACTAAAGGCAGATGGGTTTTAGCAAAACTATTAATTAGCTCTCATATTTTTTCAATTCTAAATGTATATGGACCTACCCTACCGATCCTGATTCCAAATTCTGGAAAGATTTGAAATGTATGATATTACAAACTGACCTCCCAAATTTGATACTATGTGGTGGAATTAACAAACTTATTGATCCTTTTTTTAGATAGTAGATCCTCCTGTCATTTTAAAAATGGTAAATTACATATGGAATTCTCAAATTACTTAACATAAACTAGTGTTAATGACGCATGGAGATTCTTACACCCTACAAATATTGGCTTTACTTTCCATTCCTTTCCGCATAACACATTCTCCCATATTGATTATATTTGTGTTGCTAATTTGTTAGTTGCATCAATAATTGACTCCACTATTGAATACTCAGTTATTTCAGATCACTCTCCTGTGATAACTAACATTGAATTGGGATATGTTAGAATTCTTACTAATAGATGGAGATTCAATAACTCATTACTCTTTGATGCTAATTTTGAGAAATCCTTTCTTGATTTTCATCATTCGTTCTTTAAAATGAATAAAGATGAGGATACTTACCCTGCCAATAACTGGGCCATATACAGTGACTCTACATGGGCATATAATCTCTTTTGTAGCTAAAAATAAAAAAAGGAGGCAAAAAAAGATCTTGACACTCTTCATGGCCAATTGGGGAATTTAGAGAAACAATATAACTCTACAGCTAATGATAATCTCTTTAGACAAATCCTTGCTCTTCGCTTTGAATATTAATAAAACACTAACAGAATTAGCTTCTGGTGTTTTACGGAAGTTTAAATTCAAAATATATCAATCTTCTAATAAAGCATGCAAAGATTTAGTATTGTATCATAAAGTAAAAAAAGAAAGAACTTGAATTTCTGCTAATAAAAACAAACAAGGCAAAGCTGTAAACTCTGATTCGGAAATGTTAAATGTTTATAACACATTCTATGAGAAACTATACTCCTCAGAGCATATACACTCTAATATTGACTTCAGGGATTTCTCTGACCTTGTAAACAACAATCACCCAACAGATATTGATTTAAGCAGCCTTAATTTGCCTATTCATATTAATGAAACTATCAGTTCTATTAAAAACATTAAGAAAGGTAAAGCTCCTCGACCTGATGGTTTATTTATGGATTTCTTCTTGCATTTTTCCCATATTCTTTTATTAAATACATTTTTCTCCAAGGTTGGTAAATCATCTGGTTCATTTACTGAAGCTCTTTTACTCCTTTTCCTCAAGCATAATAAGGTTATTGAACTACCCAAACATTATAGACCAATCCCGTTGATTAATTCAGATTGTAAAATGTTTGCAAAAATCCTAGCTAATAGAATAGAATCCTTTATGTTTAAATGAGTCAAATCAAATCAGGTAGGTTTTGTTAAAGGAAGATTTATCTCAGCTAATGCTAGGCATTTTACAAATCTGATCCATTGTATAAATGAAGAAAAACCATTCAACTAACTCCTATATGACAGTTGCACTTGATGCTGAAAAAGCATTTGATTGTGTTGAGTGAGACTTTCTTTTTCAGGCTCTAAAATGGCATGGCATTGAAGAGGAATATATTCAATTAAGAATGTTATTCTCTAATCCTAAAGCTTCCATTTTTATAAATGGCCAATTTTCCCCTTGTTTTACCCTTCATAGAGGTAAAAGACAAGGCTGTCCCCTCTCTCCATTTTATTTGTTTTAGCTCTTGAACCCCTATTAGAACTAATACGTAGAAATAAGTATATTACTGGAATTAGCTGTGGTGTCAGAATCCAGTTGCCCACGTCGTGTAGCTGAAGAATTCTTCCTCCTGATGGAACCCTCTGGCTCCAGAAATGGACAGCCAGAGCGATCAATCAGAGGAAAGAAAGGATACCTGATGAGACCCAGATGACCCAGAAGTAGACACGTGCCGCAGGAGTTGTAAATGCAGAAGTAGGGTGGTACGGATAGTCGAGGACAGGCGTTGGATCTGCAAGTGAGGAGTTAACACAATACAGAAAGTATAACCAACCGCCCTTCTGAACAAGACCCGAAAATAGTTACAAATTGCAATACGTTCCACAAATTCTGATAACCACCCCTTTCCCCTACGAGACTATGGCTTACCGTGTTTTATCCGGATCAACACCGGGGAGAACCAGATGGGACATGGAAGGGAAGGAACTCCGAAGTCCACGATGCAAAGTCCAAGAAGAACCCAACCACCTATCCCGCCGGCACGAGGACGCCTAGGGCACACTTGTTAGAGTGCGTTGCAAGGAAGTTCGAAAAGTTCCAAAGTTCAACAATCCAAAACTCCAAGTGTTCCAAGGTCAAGAATCCAAATTACGAAAGTTTCAAAAGTTCCACAATATTGCCCACACGCAGTCCAGGTGAGTGAGGATCCAGAAGACAAAAACGAAGAGCAACCAAAACAGAAGGGCGAAGGCTAGAAGTCCGTATGCAGTCCGAGGTCGAAGAACGATGCAGGCAGTAGACAAGAACCAAGCAGTCCAAAATCAAGGCCAGGTAACGGTCCGGGTCGAGGAAACGAGGCAATCAGGAATACAGGAGGAAACGGGGGGGGGAAGGGTTACAGAGACCGGGATTCAAGGGAGCAGGATACAATGAGCTAGGTACGAGGGGCCACCACTCGCAATCAGAAGCACCGATACGAAGTGAAGGCGGAGACTAAGAAGGAGAGGTCACATGACAGCGTTCCGCGGCTTCCAGCGTCGACCGTGGGAAACGCCAAGAGGACGCCAGCGTTGCCATGCCAACTTCCAAGCACCTGGTTGTAGTGTTCTTAAAGGGCCATGCATCCGTTGCTTAGCCCTGCTTGCACGCCTGTACATGACATGTGGTAGTTCTGAATTTAAACGTGCTGCATATACAGATGACATATTAATCTTCCTTGAAAACCTGATGGCACCTCTCCCTCACCTGTTGGATACTATTGATTTATTTTCTCATTTCTCAGGATATAAGTTAAATAAAAATGAATCTGAAATGCTCCCGCTTAATATATACTGTATAAAAGATGATTTTGCATACATGGGTCTCAGTTGGAATCCAATATCTATTAAATATTTAGGTATTTCAATGACCCCTTCACTAGCTCAAATGGTCAAGAATAATTTACAGAATCTTCAAACAAAACTAAATGAATCAGTATTCATGTGGTCCCCCTTATATTTAACGTGGTGGGGAAGATTGGGGGTCATCAAGATGATGCTTTTGCCTATGATTTTATCATATTTGCAAATGCTCCATATCCCTTTACCATCCTCTTTTTAAAAATCTATTAATAAGATACTCATTAACTTCCTTAGGGGTACTAAGAAAAGGAAAAGGATTGCTTGTAATAAACGTAATTATTCATATGAATATGGAGGTGTTGGTTTTTTAACTTTAAAAACTATCATAAAGCGTTTGTTCTAAAGCTTACCAAAGATTGTTTTCTCCCTGATAATATCCCAAATCCTCCTGCTTGGTTAGTGATTGAAAAATCTCAAGTGGTGCCATTCCACAACAAGGATGCTATATATCTTTTTACCAGCTCCAAATGTGTTTTCCTAAAGCCATACGTCACACTAACTCATATTTAAAAGATGTTTTATTTCATCAAGTTAGTAAACCTATGAAGGCGTTTTCCCCATTTATCTGGTGTAATACAATGATAACTATAACTAATAGGACTATCGTTTGAAAAGGCTGGATTGATAAAGGTATTAGGTTTATTGATCAAATAATCATGTTAGGTGATATTCTTACAATAGAAGAATTTAAATTAATTTTCACTTCCAAGAGTTCCTCACAAACAATATATTAATTAAATTAATCCTTGTCTTGATGCGAGAAGTAGAAATTATTTGAATGAATTGGTGCTGGATTCTGCTGGCAACCTTTGATATCATCAAAGCCTCTTGTCTTTACAAAATATTAAGAGGAGAAAGACCCCCTATTACAAAATGACTGTGGTATACCTTTTGATTATGAACTATGATCTTGTATTTTGACTAAAATTAAATATCTATCTGTTTCTGCAAACCTAACCCAAACGTTGTACTTCTTCATTCATAGAGCATTTGTTACACCCAAAAGCCTCTTTTTATCTAACATATCTAATGACGATTTAGGCTGGTCTTGTTGGTCTTCAACTGGATCCTTTAGTCATATGTTTTTTGAGTGTTCGCTTATAAATCCTGTTTGGAAGCAAGTTTGGTCCTCTGTACAATGCATTTTTAAAATGTCTAGCCCCCTGAGTTTGACTAATATTCTTTTGGGAAGCTTAGAAGTCAATGCTGGGAAAATTAAAACATGTTTTATTATCTTTGACTTATTTATACGCCTTGCTATCTGCTTAATTACATCAAACAAGGAATATTTTTCAAATATTTCTATCAAAGGGTGGTGGAATACTATATGGGATGGTCGTAGAATTGAGAAATGTAATGCCAACTCACCCTTGTTTTTTAAACATGATAGCAATGGCAGTACTTTGTTAACTATTTAAATTATATGAATTCTTAATCTAGTTATGTATTACATTAGCAACATTTTTCTTTGGCTATGTTAATCAATGGGAATTTCTTTTTTATTACTACTTCACGTCATAAATATATGTGGATTTATTTTGTTTTTTTATTGCCATTTAATTTGTTGATCGTTATTATATGCTTTGAATATAATACAATCTTATAAACCTTTTTAAAAAAGACCTGACTACATATGCAAGAATCCCATTTGTTGGATCGAGGAGATGGGTTGAGCGACTTTTCATATAATTAGGGGGTAGTGGGTTGTAATGCTTGTTTGTTTGTTTGTTTATTCTTTTATTTATAGAGCGCTCCACACCCGTAGGTATCTGGGTGCCTTACAAGAATATGCAGTTTCTTAGTTACAAAACTAGCAAAAACATGATACATTACAGCACTGTTATGATACAGACTTACAATACCGGTAGAAAACATGATACATTACAACACTGTTAGATACGTGAATATTACATAAGAGACAGGATATGACACAAGACATTTCAGATGCCTACTTCTTTCTTAATTACAAATGAAGTAGAAAGATATGTGAATATTTCAGGGAATTAAAATACAAATGTCATGGTGCGCGTCAATGTAGTTTGACAGAGAGAGAGAGCTGTAGATGTGCATAGTGGAGTCCAAGGGTGCAAGGTGGGCCATCTAACAGGGTGGGTGGTCTTTGGAGGTGAGCCAAAGTTTAGTGTTTTTCCTGGATTTGTGGAAGGATTGGTCTTCTCTTAGGGTGGAGGGTAGGGAGTTACACAGTTGGGCCGCCATGACGGGAAAACTACTGCCCCATGCTCTTTTCAGCTTGAACCTTGGTACTCTCAAACATCTAGAATTGGTGGACCTGGTCAGACGTGAGGAATTATTCATGGTGAATTTTTTGACGAGGTATTGTGGGGCTGCGTTGTTGAGACATTTGTAAGTTAAGGAGGCTGTTTTGAGTTAAATTCTATCCTTGATGGATAACCAATTGTTGTTACGTCTAGTCATAGAGATCTGCTGTCTTCTGGGTATGCCAAGGGCTGTTCTTAGAGCGTTGTTCTGGAGAATCTGGAGTTTATGGGTGATGTATTTATTAGCACCTAGATACAGTGCATTGCAGTAATCGATTTTCGACAGAATAAGAGCTCTGGACAATGTCAAATAGTTTTCTATGGAGAGAAAGGGTTTGCAGGCATGCATCAGCTTACAGGTGTAAGCTGTCGCCGAAGCTGTAGCACTAATTGTTTGCGTAAGTTCAAGGAGGAATCTAAATAGAAACCCAAGGTTTTTATCTCTTTAGCTACCTTGATGTCATTGCCATCAATGTTGAAACAGAGATATTGATTACTCGGTTTCTTCTGATTTGATGAGGTGGCTAAGAGTAGAAGCTCAGTCTTCTCGTTGTTCAGACACAGACCATGTGTGGCGATCCAGCCCTGAATAATGAGATAGATTTTATTCACCAGTGAAAGATCAGTCTCGTAATTGCCTGTCAGAGGTATGAGGATCTGGCTGTCATCTGCATAGTTAGTGTAAGTGACACCCAACTAGTCCAGGTCATCATACAGTGGTTTGGTGAACACAATATACATGGTAGGCGAGACACAGGATCCTTGAGGGACTCCACAGGTTGTGGGGATACGGTCTGCTGCTGCTGAAAAAACTCTCATAGAGCTATTGTTTAAGAAGGATTGGATCCATGCCGTCACTTCTGTCCATGCCGTCGCTTCTGTTGAAAAGTGGGCCACTGATGAGAGGTGTTAATGCACATTATGATTGACCAAGTCAAAAGTGGCTGACAGATCCAACAGGAGCAAGAGCGCTGATTGACCTTTGTCTTTCAAGTCTTCAATCTGGGTCTTCAGGTCAATCAAGGCTGTTTTGGTGCTGTGTTGTGGTCTGAAGCCAGATTGTCGAAGTCCAAGTAAGTTATTTGTCTCTAAGTAAGATTGAATCTGGATATAGGCTGCCTTATCGATGATCTTGAGCAGGAAGGGGACAGTAGTGATGGGTCTGAAATTGGTGGGGATACTCGGATCTAGTGATGGTTTCTTTAGAAGAGGGAGTACACATGAGTTTTTCAGATTGGTGGCGACAGTGCATGTGTGGAAGGATGAGTTGATGAGCGTGGTGATAAAGGGAGCAAGTTCACTGGCAGCTTCCTTGATAGTCGATGCAGGGCAAGAGTCTCCTTGGGAATTGGAGTGTTTCAGAGAGGCAATAATGTTTTCCACATCGAGGGTGGATACTTGGGTGAATTTTAAGAGATGAGGAGGTTTGGGATGGTCGGCACTGGTTTTGGAGATATTTATTTGAGTAGGGAGGTTGCTTTTTTTGGCAGTTATTTTCTTTTGTAGTAGCACGATCTTATTAGCTAGTGCATCTTGGATTTTGGTACACCAGTTTTTGTCCTTAATGCAGTTATCTGATGCAGGGGAGGGGGATTCCAGTTCTATAAGTCTGGTAAAAAATTATGTAGAACTTGAGCTGGCCTTCTCAATCCTATCATTATAGGTGTTACGTTTGGCTAGTAGGATTCCATTTTTGTAGTTCGCATTGAATTTAAGTAAGTTGTCCTTGTTGGATTGGGTGGGGTTGTTTTTCCAGGACGTTTGAAGTTTCCTTTTTTCATTTCGTAGGGCTTTGAGTTTGGGTGTGAACCAAGTGTTCAAGTGTGCTTAAGGTTTACCTTTGCGCAGTTTGAGAGGTGCGATTTTGTCTTGTGCTGAAGTAATGGTATTGTTATAGAGTTCCACTAATTCTGCAGGATCGGAAATGTCAGATAGAGAATTGAGTAGAGGTTGGAGGAACGGCTTAAGATTGTCCACAGTGATATTCCTTTTATTTCTGGTTGGGATTGGTGGGGCAATCAAGTTTTCTTTATTGTGAGGTTTACAATCTTGCATAGTAAATGTGAGTAGAGAGTGGTCGGTCCAAGGGTATGGTTCAATGGAAGATATTGTAGTTTCACAGTTAAGGTCCACTGTCCAGTCAAGGATTCTCCCTTTTTCATGTGTGGGGTGGAGTACTCTTTGTGTTAGGCCTAGGCTAGACAATGAATTTGCCAGTGTTATGGCCGGTTGGTCGTTAGGGTTGTTGAGACCTAAGTTAAAGTCACCTCCTGGTAGGAGATTGGAAAAAGGGGGTGGGAAGGATATGGATTGGGCAACAATAATAATAATAATAATAATAATAATAATAATAATAATAATAATAATAAGGCTTTTATATAGCGCTACAAACCCTCAGGTATCTGAGCGCTGCTTATTATTACCCACGGTGTGTGGTGCTCATTTATCGACCTCGGAAGGATGAAAGGCTGAGTTTGGCCCCGCCGGGATTCGAACCTGCGTTAACAGGCTCTGCACGGGTGTCAAAGCGGGCGCTCTACTCGCTGTGCCACTTGACCGGCTAATCTCTTAATTGTGGCAAAAATTGGTCCCGTAAAAGGCAAATTGTCATTGCAACTGCCAATGAGGAATTGTCGCTAGCTATAAAATCTTGGAATACTTGCGTCAAATTACATATGTCTACAGGAGACGGGGCTGACTTCTGCCCCTATTCTGGATGGATTTAGTGTATTTGTGCAATCTGCTTAAGAAAGTGCTGGTGGCAGGCCATCACTAAAAATGTAAACTTACCATTTGGTGCCTTGGGAGTTGAGTTTTCCTCTATTGAGGATAAGGTTAAAATGTTAATTATTAACATCTACTGGCATAGGGGCATTGCACAGCTACAGTCTTTTGTGGAGAAAGTGAGTCATGTAATTGCCGATTGGATTGGGAGTACTGTGAATGGGAGAATTATTGTGGCTGGTGACCTCAATGCTGACTGTGGTCCCCAACAATCTCTTTGGAACTTTGAAGAGCCAACTGGTGGGCAGTTTGATAATAGATTTGTTGGCCAAATATGGAAAGAAGGGCTTAAGGGTTGGGTAGTACAGCCTCTAGTTGGAAGGCAGGCTGATTCACAAATGGCCTTAGATTGGCACACGTGGCTTAGAGGCACTAGCTCTTCCCTAATTGATTATATTTTGTTGATCCTTTCCCAATTAATCATTGCCAGTCATTTGATTTACTGAGAAATGACTGGAGCGACCACTCAATCTTGACGTCTCGATTTGATTGGGTGTTGGCTACTAGAGAATTCCAGTCAGAGCCGTTAGTCACTCCTAACATGGCTGGTAATGCACTTAGATGTACTGACTCTAACATCTGTCTTCTGAACTCAAATGTAAGAAACATACTTAGTCTATCAACATTTGAATGGAAACTCAATCATTTCAATGTAAATGAGTTCCAGAAGTTTGTCGTTGCACTAGTAATTGGCCTAGCAGCAGGGACAAGAAACTCAAGAAAACAACCTGTCAAACATACTCATTGCTATAACATTGAATTAGCAGATGCAAAAAGAGCCTGAGGAGGGAGATTAAATCTATTAATCGCATCAATTCTGATCAAGCAACTCATAATGAACTCATTAGGAAGACTAGGCAGGCCTATAAAAACTATTGCAAAGCTTTGAAGCACTCTGTTCTACAGCATGATGCAGAAATTATGCTGGGAATTCTGATCAATGCTGAAGTTAGTGCCTTCTGGCATTTAGTCAATGGGCAAGACCCGAATTACATAATCTTACAATTTAACTCAATTTCAGAACAGGACTCTGTGAAGCTCTATGAGGATAGGTTCGTGCCACTATCATTCTCGAATGTGACTATCACGGAACAGGTAGGGAGTGCCATTTGGGAACCCCAATTGGACCTTGATACCATCCATGACCTGATTATCAAATGCAAGAGATCTCAAGCCCCAGGGCCTAATGGGCTTACTAATAACACCTTCAAAGATGAGCGTAACATCTGGCCAAATCTCTTGTATTTGGAATTTAAAGATATTCTAAATACTTGGATTACACCTATCCCCTGTAATACTGCCCATGTGGTCCTCATCTTCAAGTGCGGGGACAGGACTGACCCTAGTAAGTATCGACCAATCTCGTTAATCGACCCCGATTGTAAAATCTTCTGGCCGTTCCTGCTCTCGCATTTTGAGGATTAGGCCTCTGCTGTCCACCCCCTGGATCAATTCCAGACTGGCTTCAGGAAAGGGCATTCCAACAATATTAATGGCCTCGTTCTTAAATGTAGCCAAGAAGAGGCCTGGTTACAAACTATGGGGTGTACCTATTTGGCCTCAATAGACCTGACGGCCGCATTTGATTGCGTTGATCGGGACCGATTATGGGCTAAATTGGCTAAAGGGGGGGATGCCTGGTGAGCTCCTGAGATTGGTTAGTGGGGTATATAATAACTGTGGCATCCAGGTTCATCTCAGCCAAAAGGGGATATCTCCAGGAGAATACAATCTTACCGGGGAGTGAAAAAGGGCTGTGTCCTGGCCCCCTGACTATTTATTAATTGTGTTGAATTGGTGCTGTCCAACAGTTTTTTTAAGTTTAAGGATGCTTACTTCTTGCAAACTAAGGGCACGGCGATGGGCTGCACTTTTGCCCCAAATCTGGCCATCATTTTTATGTTCTTGTTTGAAGAAAATCATGTGCTCAATGTCACCAACCCCTTTGTCAAACATATTAAGCTGTACCGTCGCTACATAGACGACATCCTAATGCTGTGGGAGGGCGACTCTGCTACATTGAACATATTTATGGCTTGGCTTAATCAGGTAGATCCCAATCTTAAATTCACTTTTGAATTTTCCACTTCTAGGATTGCGTTTCTTGATTTATCCATCTTTGTTGATGAAGGGTTTCTACAAACAAAATTATATAGAAAATCTACAGAACGCAATACAACTTTGCAATTCAAGAGTCAACACCCAAAAAGCTTACTACGGAATTTACTGTATGGTATGTTTTTACGGTTACGGCGTAATTGTACTAACATTTCCCATTTTAACAAACATGCAGATGTACTACAAGCCAGATTGTTACTTCGGGGGTACCCTAAAAAGTTAATCAAACACTCCAGAAAAAGAGTGCGGTACACCAACCGGGATGCCCTACTCAGTGTACGTCCCAAAAACAA
Organism: Ambystoma mexicanum; assembly: GCF_040938575.1. Classification (NCBI taxonomy): domain Eukaryota; kingdom Metazoa; phylum Chordata; class Amphibia; order Caudata; family Ambystomatidae; genus Ambystoma; species Ambystoma mexicanum. Next base: position 120,945,503 of record NC_090933.1, on the reverse strand, counting down.
AGAAAGAGAACAAATTGTTTGTGTCTCTACATTCTGCAACTTCAGTGAGTCCATCAAAGGGATTATTCTTAAGAATTGGAGAATTCTGAATTCTGCTGAAATTAATTTGCACAAACCTCTTTTTGCTTTTAAAAAGGGTAAGAGTCTGGCACAGAAGCTCACAAGAGCCAACAGGTTACCATTACAACGCAATGTGGTCAGGGATGTTAACCTTCAACCTGTGGTAGGTCATTACCCTTGTACCACTTGTATGGCCTGCAGATTTTCCAAAAAGATTACACACTTTGAGAATGCAGGCAGAAGATGGGATTTGCGTACGTTTACCACTTGCAAAAGCAAGAATGTTGTGTATGCCATCCAGTGCCCGTGTAACTTGTTTTATATAGGTAAAACTTCCAGGGAGGTACATGTGCGCATCAATGAACATCGCTCCAAGATCAGGATGCGTTGTCTCACTGCCCCCTTGGTCTCTCATTTTTTTGAGATGGGGCATGATGTAGACTCATTAAGATGGTTTTGCATCGAAAAAATCGCAGCAAGTGGACATGTGCAAACTACCAACAAACTGGCCTACAAAGAACAAATGTGGATTTTTAACTTAGGCACCTTCCACAAAGGCCTGAACTCCATGGAAACATGGGAGTTCAATAGCAGATAGACAGTTTCCTTGTACAGATGCCTCATGGTGAGTTAATTTAGTCCATCTGCTGCAGTTTATGCCAGTTCAGGAGTCCTACATTTAATTCTATTGTTGGGTCATACTAGGCATTATGTCTCCCCCATGCATTCTTGAGCCCTGCACTTGGACAGATTGCATTTACATTACAGTCTCTATGGTTATGAGGTTCTTTTAAATTATCCTTGCATATTCCATTTGCAACACGAGTATTTACCTATGGTCTACAGCGGGACATGGCGTTTTTTTGCCAATTTCTTTTGTACTATTCGACTTTGCAATCAGGTCATCCTTGTTCATGCTGCACTAGGGCGGCTTTGAGCATATGGCCCCTCCTTTGCTGGGGAGGTCGGACCTGCATGCTAATTCCGTTTGTCTACTCATGATACGGCACTTTGTTTGTTTTTTCATTATGGGCGTGCCTTGAGATCTTCACGTACACGTAACACGGTATCATATTTTCATTGGAGACACGCGACGTGCCACCATCTACGTGATTTAGGTCCATAGCAGAGACGTATTTAGTCGGCTGCCGGCATACCGACCATGCAGCATGCTCACTGTGATTTATGGCTGGGCTGTTTTCATTAACTTCAGCCGCCCATGCCACTCCTGTTGCTAGTCCCAAGTAAGTACGTGTGCATTTTAAACTGCCGCTTTAGTTTTGCACAATCTTTTTTCTCGGACGTAGTTTTTCGTTCGTATGTATACATAAGTTCTGCTGCAGTTGTGTACGAAGATTTCTGTTTCACCTAGCCCGCAGTACCATAGGCTTTCCTTGTTTATGTACCTAAGCCCGTTTTCTTACCTGCTTGATTTGAGCCAGCGGCCAGCTAATTTCCGTTTTTTAACCAGTTTCAGCTTCAGGCGCACAGCATTTTAGCAGTGTGACTGTTAGCTCTACCCTTTATATGGCACCGCGCCCCATTAGGCCGGCACATAGCTACTTGCCATCATACCTTAATTAGCTTGCAACAGGGCCCATTGCCTCAGGCGGCAGGAGTGTTCCTGCAGTTCTTACTTTTTAAATTGTGCATGGCCTCATTGGGAAGTCCTTAGCCCTACTTCGACGAATGTGGTTTAGGCTAACATCATTTTTTGCTTGACAGTACATCAGGCCCACTTCCGCTGACACGACTTTCTTTGCTGCATTACCACCTAGAAAGCCACCGCATCATAATCTTTGGAGGGGGCCACCAAGAGCAGCGTTATGTTAATTACAGGTAACAATTGGCCGCTTTCATGTGGTTCTTTTGGTTAATGTAGTTATCCTTTTTGGTTTTATGTGTGCTCCAATTATTTTCCCACTCTTGACTAGCCACAGTTCCATTGGCGGTATGACTCCAGCATATGACCCTTCTTTTCCATTCTGCATATTAATGGCTACTTATACAAGGTCTGTTTAATCCATCATATTACAGCCTGTTTCTTCTTTTGTCATTCATTTAGTCATGGCATTTTTCTGCTGCTTGAGGGCTTTTCTGGTGGTCTTCTGACTGGGCTATCTTGGCCTTTCGGCCTATATGGTGCTCCTAATTTCTGTTGTTATTAATATTTTTTACACTCTCGGGCCGGTTCCTCGCCTCTGGCTTTTTCAAACAAAACTCTGCCTCTGGGGTCGTTCTTATTTAGGTACACTTCTCCAGCACAAATGTTTAGTTTTATTGGTCTGTAACAGGTGGCACATGGTGGTTATATACAATCTATTGTTGAGTTTAGTTTATGAGATGGGACACTGCCGCATATTTATGCAGTAATGCTCTTCTCTTGCAGCTTCTCGCCTTGTATCTCCTGATGAAGACGTTGTCCATTACACACTCTACGTCGAAACCGGTTGAGCTTACTCTTTAGGGATGTGATCTACATAACATTTTTCTTCTCAGATCCACCCTTGTGATAGATTGTTTTTAATGAGTTCTATTGCTGTTTGTTAAATACATTTTAAACATTAAAATAATTAAATGGGATGTGATGAATGTTTGTCCCACTCCCAACTGGCAAGCAATGTTAATTAATTCAGTCATTTTTAGCCATTGTTGGTTGGTTGAATGTCACTATGTATGATGTATGGTTTGGATGCTGCACTATGAATGCTTGTTGAGATGGATGCATTTTAGCCAAGTATTTTGTTCACCTATGCTGTCGTGTTATGTGATTAATTGATGTTTTACAAAGTAATATGTAATTAATTGACTTTTTCAAATTTTTTGTATCATGGTAAATAAAAACATTTTGATACTTTTGTAAGCAACACCGTTTTGCTCTCTGGACATTTCTTCAGTTTCTCGCCCCCCTGACTATTTAGTCAGTATTTCTCTGATTTTATGCTATCACTTGCCAAAGAAGGGCTGGTTGCTCCAAGGATTGGTAAAGATAAAATTGTATGGCTAGCCTATGCAGACGACCTGCTTATATTTGATCTCACTAAGGTCGGGCTGAAAAGATCACTGAACAACTTTAAGAACTATGCCAAGGACAATTGACTGGTTATCAGTCCTACTAAAACGAAGATCTTGTGTTTTAGAAAAGCAAAGGCACAATCTAAAAGATCTATGTGCTGTGTTGGAGGTATGCCCCTCAATTTCTTGAATACGGTCCGATATCTGGGCTTTAATTTCTCTGCATGTAGGGGATCTAAGATGGTAACTGAGGCCCTTATTCATCAGGCAAATCTATTGGAAGCCTAGATTGTGAAGATCGACCGAAAACTTTGAAGATTCTCCCTCAAACCCGCAATGATGTTCTATGAAGGAAAAATTGTCAACAATTAATCTATGGGCTAGAACTAAAATCTGATAATATTTGTAAAATCTTGAGCAGAATTGAAGGGAAATTATGGAGGAGAATACTTAGGGTCTCTAACGCGTTGCCGTTATCAGCTATGCGCTTTGAATTGGGCATTGTGTCCTTGTGGGCACGGGTGCAATGGACCTGTCTCTCTTTGTACTCGTAAATTAAGGCTCCTATTCGAGACTTGTTATATCAATTGATGGGCAGAAATCTGGATCATTCACAAGTAGTAAATGTCTTTAAGATTAGATCAGAATATGTTCTAAATGAGATTGGTGTGATCCTGGAGACCTTGATCGCGAATCCTATGAAAGCTAAGTGAGCCTTGTTTGATTTTGATTGGATCCAGACCGTTGATGCCTTTCATTCTTATCCGTCCTTGAGTCATCTAGCTCATGAGCATAGACGTAGAGGCTCTTTAACTGAGATCTTGCTCCAATTTCCAAATCGCTTCTACAGAGGTATCCTATTAAGGGCTCGTGGAACTTATTACCTACTAGAGAAATCCAATTGGGGAGATCCTTATTTTTGGCAGACTCAGCTGGTTGCAGGTTCTGTATGGAGAAACTGGAGTCCTTAAGACATCTTGTGGTTGAGTGTGCCCCACTACAGGGCCTGAGAGCTAACTACCTGGGACCCACAGCAGTGAATTTAACCATGCTTGACGATGATTTTTTATTTTTTTTATTTGTTTGGTTGATAAAATCAACCTTTCAAATTTTACAAAAAGTACAGAACAATACACTACAATATAATGTGTTTAGAAAATATAAAATCAACTTACATGCATATCATGACCACACAACAGAGCAGAGAATAACAACATATAAATCCATTACAGGTCATTTCACCTCCAAAATAACTTCATACAAAAGCCAATCAAATTAATAATAAATGATGATATTGGAAAGCAGAGTACAGTACTACTGTGAATCTGGAAAAATTGCATCCAGAAATTGTACAGTGGCTATCTTTACTGAAAGGGAAGTCGTTGTAAAGATACATTGCCACATATTTTTCTGGGTATACTCATTCTGATTCTCAAAGACATTTTTTAAACACTTCTTTTGCGTAATAGATAATAGTGGGCAATAGATTAGGCAATGTTCTAATGTTTCCCTTTGGGCAGGATTTTTACAAAACCGACATTGATTTTCAGCATATGGAATTTGCTTCCTATGCGCCAAAACATCTAGGGTTGGCCAGAGGTTCAGGCGGAAGCGAAGAAACTTTTGTCGAAGCTTTGAACAAGGAGCTTTGGCCAAATAATCAACCATGACTCTAAAGCGTTTATGACCAAATAAGCTTCGATCAAAGTCCTTATATTTTAGGCACTGCTTTGTGTCATACACCAGTCATGTTGATGAATTTTCAGTTTTGCTCGGGCTTCATTAGATAAAAGCAAATCTAGTTCAACAGAGCCATCAGATAAAGCATTCATAGTAAAGTCACACCACTTCCGAGAGAATGTTGGATTTTGCATAAGTAAATGTGTTGCCACCTTACCCAGTTTGTCTAGACGCTCCAATGATAGCAGACATTTTTGAAAGAAGGCGCAATATTTCCAGGTGACATAGGAAACCATTGATAAAGAACCTAATTCAAAATGAATTAATGGTAAAGTTGTACACATGAGTAGGTGTAGAACTTGCTTCCAGAAAGAAGATTACAGTTTGTCCCACCATGCTACAGGTTTAGGAGCCTGAGCTTCAGACCCATAGATTAGGTTTGGGAGAACCTTCTGGAGATAAAATTTTAACACATGTTTAATTGTAAATTTTCCAAATCTGCCTATGAGTACTCTTGCTTGGGCAACTAAAGACCGCAATTTGCCCGTGATTTCTAAGTCAACCTCAGGGCTTGAGCGAGTGTCTACAACTAACATTCCCAAATATTTATAGCTGGACACCCGTTCAAATGGAACATTATGCAAACTCCACCTGAAGGGTTTAACTTTACAACCCAAGCGCCATTTACATACCATTGTTTGAGTTTTGTTGATGTTAATTCTTTAGATGATTTAAATCTACATAAGACTCTAGGGCATCTAAGAGTTTCTGTAGTCCAGTATGGGTTTTGGAAATGAAAATTAAATCATCTGCATAAAAAAGGTATGGGATCTTGTGAGAGCCTAAGCTGGGAGGATCACTCAGGATTTGACAAAGGTTTACACCCAAATCATGTATAAACAAGTTAAAGATTGATGAAGCCAGAATGCACCCTTGCTTCAGCCCTCTATATGTATGGAATTTCGAGGACATATTGCTCCCTAGATCTAATCTAACCTGCATAGAAGTGTTAGTATGTAGCAGTGTTATCAGGGCTAGTAGGGAGGGAGGGCAATTAAATTTAACTAGTTTGTGATAAAGAAGAGTGCGATCGATGGAGTCGAACGCGACCTTAAAATCAACAAAAGCTAGAAACAGCATCTGTTTGCAGGCAGCATGATTCGACAAGAGCATGTGTAGTGTAATAATGTTGGGTATGGTGCCTAACCCAGCCACAAAACCTGACTGAAAGGGGTCATTGAGCTTGGCCTGTGCAATCCACTGATGTAAATCTCTCATAATTAAACGAGAGAAGATCTTTCCTGGAGCGTCCAGTAACGCAATGGGTCTGTAACTGGATGGGGCGGTCCTGTCCCCTTTTTTAAAAATGGGGACAATTAAAGAATGGGTCCAGGAGGGTGGAAGTTTTTGAATCATGATGATAAGACTAAAAATTTGAAACAAGATACGATCCCAGATTTCTGGATGGGCTTTTGACATATTATTAGAGAGTCCATCCGGACCCCGAGCACCGGACCGACTGGCCTTTTTGATGAAAAAAGGATGTCATCCAGATCAAAATTTATGTGGAAGGTGGACGGGGCATAAGGACTCTAAGGAGATGCCACCATCAGGAACTTTAAATAAGTTGAAGTAGTGCGCAAGCCAGGCGGATTTGGAGACTTCATTGGCTTGCATGACAGCTTGAGGACCAACCGTAGCTTGATTAAGGAATGCCCAAGTTTTACTGATGTTTTTGCTTTGTAATGCGGCCAAAAGATGTTGACTATCAATAGTATATAGGTGGGCATGCCTAGCTATGATCCAGTTCTTGTACTTTGTTCTCAGATTTATGAGATGTTTATGACGGATGTGAACTGGCAGATTTTGCGCTTCTCTTTTCTGCTGCCTAAACACATGTTTGCGCTCTTTAGTTTCGTTATCGAAAACATGTAATATAGGGCGACGGTGAGCAGAACTTAACAGGGAACTAGGCACCGAGGACCGAAAGTCTTGGATCATATCGGAATAGCAAACGTTTGAAGAGCTGCAGTTTGTCTGAAGGCTTTCAATCTTCTGGGACAAACGATCATGGAAAGAGTCCAAAGCCTTTTCCGTCCATCAGAGTCTGATACCTGCATTGTTAACATTACACCAACCTTGGGCAATTTTGTCTCTATGCAAATTGGGATCAATGTAATACTGCCAATGGGCAGTTAATTGATTAGGGTCGCTCATGGTTGACTTCACAATTTCAAAATCCAGAATATCCGAAAATAGACTTACATTTGTATACATATAGTCGATGATGGATGAGGAAACACCTCTAGACCAGGTAGAGTCCTGGGGGATATCAGAACTGAATGCTCCATTACGCCTGATGAGATTGTGATGTTTTGCAAATTGAGCCCATTTTTATGATGCAAGTCGATTTGTCCTTATTTTTAGAGCAAATACAATCGAAGTTGAAATCGCCTGCAATTAATAACTTGTGGACAGAACCGTCCAAGATAACTAAGTTCAACATATCGTTTAGGGCTTTTAGGAAGCATTCATCTGGGATCCCTGCTGGATTCCAGTATAAATTTATGATAGCATACGATGTTTGAACCAATTTCAACCGGGTCATTTGAATAAAAGCGTTAGGTGAGGCCCAAGGGGTAATGCTAGTGTTAATGTCAGCTTGAATTGCATTAAGTAGGCCGCCAAAGGGTCTGCCACATAGACCTTTACCTGCCGCAGTTGTGAGCACATCATGACAATCCCAAATAGGGTCAGAGGTGAGCCAAGTTTCTTGGAGGAGTATTAACTTGTATTTGCCCATAGAGCTACAATCATAAGTCACAAGCTTGGAGTAACCCCTAGAGTTCCAACTAATGACAGAAAATGTACTTGCTTCCACTACTTGGACTAGTTAATGCTGAGAGTGTGTCTTAGAGAGGAATCTTGGTCCTCTCGGCTCCTGGGAACAACTTTCATAGTAAGTGGAGTGAGAAGTAATGGAGGGTTGTTGCTGCTTGAGGGATTGAGCACTATCATTAGGCTCCAGGGAGAGAACAAAACCCAATTCGTACAAATGACTTCTAGCAGACCATATAGCGTTCTGTATTACTCGTGATTGCATCCAGATGCGTACTGCATGCGGATTGCATTTATCAAAAAAATCCACCAGAGTTAAATCATGTGAGCTAATATCTTCCAATGCTGGTACATCAGCAAAAATGCTCAAGATGGAATTGCGGTTTAACACATATTGCGGATATGGGAGTGGTTTACAGTTTAGCATCAGGCAAAAATTGGCTGGTCGCTTTTGTAAAGGCCGAAAGGGCGGGATCCTTTTCCAATTGCCGGGGGAAAAGACACATTGGGAGAGGTTGATTTAATTTCTTTTTGCAAGGCTACCTTCAAAAGTTCAAGGAGGTCAGGGGCAAGTTCGGCCAAAAGAGATTGTTTAGGTGCACCAGAAAGCTCCTGAGATACAGGTAGAGGTAAAGAGGCTGCTCTTGGCATGTCAAGCGGCACAGAAGGGTGTGCGGTTCCACTCGTGCCGGATGTCATTGATGGGGTTGACAACACCACTGGCTTTGGTAGACAATTAGATAAAGATGAATGAGTGCAAGATGGTAGGTTTTGAGCGGACAGAGCATAACCAGACATGTATGTATCAACCGCACGGCGAATTTTTTGCCGATGGAAATCCAGGGGCAAGGTCATGCCTCGATCATTTGCGGAGGAAGGGCCTGTAGGAGTGAATTTGGCCGGCACTAGCTTGGAAATGGAGGGTTCATCCACTGCTACTGCCGCTGCCACTAAAGCATCAAGCGGAGCATATGATGGAATACTGGGTGAGCCCACAGAAACGGGGGTGGATAAACGTGCTGCGGCCAATTGGTGATATTTTTTTGATACCGCTGAAGAAGCGATAAGAGCCCTTTTTTGAGGAACATGAACTTTACAAAGAAAATTCTTTGTTTTAGACGAGCTGTTCCTCTTAGCTGCAGCTTGATTTTTAGGTTTTTTACACAGGGGTTTTGATGAGGGTTTTGAAACGTCAGAGAGGGCCTTAGGGGTAAATATTGTATAAGGCACACTCCCTGACAAACTGATTCCAACATTTGGCAGAGAGGTAACAGAGGTTACCGGAGGTAAAGCGACGGGATCCATAGTGTTCGATATGATGCCTTCAATGAGTGGCACCGCCAAAGTTAAAGGACTCTTAGCCATAGAAGATTGGGCACATTTAGGACAAGCAGATCCCTGTATCTCAAATGAGGGTTGAATACCCAACGAGGCGGTTATGGCCAAAGGGCGATCATTTGGTTCATCAGGGCTAGAAACGGGAGTGTTTTTTGCTTGAGGTAAAGAAGTCGCATTCTCTTGCCATGCTAGAATTTTATCCAGTTTTTGGGAATGATCACACATTTGTTAACTACAGAGTCAAAAAGTTTAGATAACGTTTGTAGTGACACATGCATAGCAGACAAGGTGAGATTGATCATATTCTGAGTTGCTACTCCCGTATCTACCTTAACAGGCAACACTATCGGCTCTGCACCACGCCGTGGCGTGGGAACAAGGTATGAGGCTTCAATGGCCGAACAGTTAAGATCAATCTCAGAAAACATAACTGGAGAGTGTGACAAATTCAGGGGAGATCCCTCAGGTAGTAGTTGTTGGGAGAACTCCGACTCATTCAAGTCCAAATTGATTACCGCAACATCAGAAGGCACACAGGCAACTGGGTTGGCCTCAGAGGGAACAGGGGCCGAGGGTGGCAAATTATGTAAAAGCACACTGTCAGACAGAGAAATACATGACACAGGCAAGGATGGAGGAGGGGGTCTTATTTTAGGGCGAAAACATGGCGTATAATTACGCTGCACTGACTTGGTCATACACTCGGGTTGCGAGGGTGGAATATCACTCAAAATATCAGACTTAGTGACCTTGTGTGTTTCTTTATATAATTGCCAAATATCAGGCAATGGCGGCCCTTTGAAGGTTACTTTATTGCCATTGCAGTAACGGCTTGAGACCGGGGTCGAGCACAAAGTGAGTGCTGGTTTCTTTTGAACATTAATTACAGAGTTTCCAGAAAATTTGGGGCGAACTGGTTGAATGGATAAAGGCATCCCCGTTTTCAGGGAGGGTAATCTTGACTGCATGTTAGCCCAAACTTATACCACAAATAAATAGATAATAAACAGGTATAAATAAGATTTTTATTTTCCAAAGCACCACACAAAAATACTTTTTGAATAGATAAAACTTATCTCTACTGTACCACGTCGCTGTAAGCTAAAACGCTAGACAGCGAAACAGCAGCCTAAAACACTTTACCGAAACACTTGCCCGAATATTAAAATGTATACGACATTCAATAAATATCAGATTCAATATAGCTTGAATTTTAAAATATATGTATTATGTTTGGAATACCTTGGGAACGCCCAATGGCTTGAGGAGCAGCCTTAGTCCTCCCCAGTGACCAACTAAATAGAGCAATTACCCAAGAGTGGTCCCTCCTTACGGAGTTTAGATAAACAATAAAGGTCCCAATTAGCAACCAAGCAAGGTTGAAAACCTAAAATAGCAATAATTGAAGGACAATACCTGGGATCAAAGAGAGCTCCTCCACAGTCTCCCAGTGTCCTACTTAATAAATTATTACACCAAAATTGCAGAAGACTTGCAGGAAAGTTGTAGTATATGCGGATACTTGCCACTGCACCAAGATTACACACAGGGTCTCCTCCCGCCTCCCAGGGCCAAACAGCAGCCAAACAGTACTGCAGATGGTGCACCCTTGTCCCTACTGCAGGCTTAACGCCGCGAGGGTGGTTGGGCCGGGAGTTTATGCTCCCAGATGGTCATGTGATCAGTCATGTGCCAACCGCTGAGAGCGCCTCCTCCAGGAAGCAAATCCTCTTTCCTTCAAACAGCAAGAGCTCAGGTCTGCTCGCAATGCTGTAGTGAATAGTATTGCCGGTACAGTACCCGTGCTTTTAACAAAGCGTTCCTCCAAGCACAAATGAATCCGCCGCTCGGGCGGTTGGACCGGGAGTTTATGCTCCCAGATGGTCACATGATCAGTCCCGTGGCAACTGCTGAGACCGCCTCCTCCAGGAAGCGAATCCTCTTTCCTTCAAATAGCAAGAGCTCAGGTCTGCTCGCAATGCTGTAGTGAATAGTATTGCCGGTACAATACGCGTGCTTTTAACAAAGCGTTCCTCCAAGCACAAATGACGATGATCTTATATCGAAGAGCTGTCTTCAAAATCATAATACTCTAGAAGGGCTGGCTCTTTTGGGTTTCATTTGGGTTTTCATTAAATCACTGCATCTCTAGGTTTGAAAGTACTTTGATTGTAGCTACTGACATGTATTTTACTTTGAAAGAATTTTCTAAAATATGTGAAACAAATGTATATTTAATCTCTGTTTTGAAATTTTACTGGTTCTAATGTGCTGCTCTTTTTTATTGTTATTGCCATTGTTGCTATCTATTGTATATTGCTTTTACATCTTATTTCTTTGCTAATTTAATTATTTGTAAAGGTTTGTAATAAACCAATTACAATAAAAAAGAATAATGATAAAGTCACCTAATATTAGAATTTGTGAAGAGGGTTTGGTATTAGAGGTTAGAGAGGTAATAATATCTTCCTCGAAGGAGCCAATGGGTCCAGGAGGTCAGTAGATCATATGCATTGTTATAGTTCGTGAGATGGTGAGAGGAAGTTTGACTGACATCAGTTCACATGACTTGGCTGGAGGCTGTGGGACTCTTCTGAGACCCCAGGAGGATTTGACAATAAAAGCAATTCCACTGCCTCTTACTGACTCTCTGTCAGATCTTAGGACTGTTTAGTTATCTGGGGTGGCAATAAGAAGGGAGGGGCCTACAGCTGCGTGTAGCCATGTCTCCGATATTGCTAGGAAGTCCAGTTTTTTATCGATAATTAGGTCCACGATTTTGACTGCATGTGCTACCAGAGATCTGGCGTTGATCAGTGCACCGCTGATAGCAGTTAGGCTATTACTATGGTCAGAGGTGTCCAGTGTAACTGTTGTGGGTCTAGACTTAGAGGGGTTTTATAGGTTTTAGGTAGGTTTTCTTTGCCTTTGTGGTTGGCTATGGGTAGGTGAGGGGCTAGGTGGTTTAGTGTAGGATTCGCCTAATCTAGAGCCAAGTCTGGTGTTTCTGCATATTGTGGGGCAAGGGTAGTTTGGCGTTGTTCTGGGTGAATCAGTCTCAGATGTTTGGGTGTAATTTGGTCAGTTGGAGGTAACACCTGGTGGGTTATTAAGGGGGTAGTTGGGGTTGTTGGTACTAAAGTGTAAGGGTAATTTTCTGGAGGTCGGCAGGGCCGCACCCAGAGTCCGCGGACCTCCAGCTGTGGGAAGGCCCTAACTCCTTCTGTGTCCCAAAGAAGTAGAAGGCCCACACAAGAGCAATAGGTTACTGCTGTTTATTGCACAAAATAGACAGGGACAGGTTCATGGAGCATAGGTTCCAGGAAACTTCTCGCCGCAAGTGGGCTCGCATGCCCCTTTTGTAACTGAGTGACATAACAATCAGCGTCAACTGTGAAAGTTCATCCCCAAACCTACCGCTACTCCGGGTTGGATCCCCGAGTGGTAGGGTCAGTGTAGGACAGTATATTGGAAAGGGTTATTGGTAGAGAAGAGGTCAGGTGGTACGCTTGGGTTGTCCCTAAAAATTGCTACTTGAAAATAGTTACATGATGAGAGTTAGTGATTGGTTGTGTTGTGGTGCCGTCAGCGCTTAGGCCCCCATGTCCTGATTGGTCCATTTGCGAGCCCCCAAGTATTGGACTATCATTGTTGTAACCAGCTAGCGATGTAACTGGTGTTGGCAACAAAGTGTGACTATGTGTCGGTGGAAGACAATGGACAGGGCCTGTTACTTGCCATTAGAGCGTTCCTTTCCCACTGCTACCGGGATCTGAGTTTGTTACTCTTTTGTTGCAAGCTGGGTCCCAAACATGGGACGCCAATGCTCCTTCAGTCCTTGAGGCTTGGCATCATTTCAGGTCGGCTTGGTCACGTGTTGAGGGACCGTGTTTGAGGCAGAATTACGGGGATTTGATTTGTAGTTTGCCTTAATGGCGCCTGCCGCAGTGGAGGTGTAGCCTTGGCTGGGGGAGGTCTAAATGTGGATTGTAACGTTGCGACCTTGGCTGTGGCAGCTCCAGTTTAGGGGCGGTTTTGTGTGCTCAGCACTTTGTGGCTCTGTGTGAGCTGATCCAGGCCTGCCGATTCTGGTTTTGAGGCCTGCTTTGGCTATGTTACATGTAGTTATATAAGGTCCATAAGGCGAGGGGTGGGGGAGTGTGGTGCGGTTCTTTGTGCATTGGTCTATATGGTCTTATCTTCAGGGTTAGTTGCATAAAGCATCTGCAAGCATGTACACAAACTCTTCTGACGTCTTGCGTTTCTTCGATGCGGTTGCTGACTTATATGAAAAATAATAATGATGCACGTCTGAGAGTGTGTATGGTCCTCTATATCGTAGCAATGAGCTAGTTCTTTGTGTGGTTTTTGTGTGTGTCTGTTCCAGGTGTATGGCGGCACGTGTGTTTCAGTTCATTGTGGCTATGTCGTTGTGTCATCTCCAACGATGGTAGTCGTATGTTTGTGACGTTTAGTCGAGCTGGTCCATTGTATCGGTTTCAGTTCCATTGTGGTTCCCTCCTCGTGTTCTGGGTGGGAAGCGGGCAGGATTTGCAGGTGGAGCAGGGTCACGGTGGATGTGGATATCCGGGGCAGTGGACAGAGGTGCAAACTCTTCCTGCCGAGGGTGCTTGAGTCGTGACGTTGTCCGCCATAGCTTGTACATTGATTGTGGGAAGGGACCATCCCATTTTCCCTCTTCAGTCCCCCCTCTGGTCGACTTGTCGACCACAAAACTATCCACTCTCTTGTCTCCTCGCACTCACCACACCTTTGTAATACCATCCAGATGTCCATACCGGTCCATGTGACCTTCAAACGACCAGTACATATACACACACATCCACCGCCAGGTTTACAATAAACCCATTTCCCAACGTGGCTCTTCGGATTCTGTGGATTTTCAACCTTTATTGATGGGGGTACAAGTCTGCTTCCACTATCTGTTGGCATAGCCGTTTGCGTTCCTTGATGATGACGTCTGTGTGTATTTCGTCTTCTGCTGGCATTAGCATGTGCATGCTGATCATTTCTTCTGCTGTGCGTTTTGACCTCGTCATCCATAACTTTATCCCCATTAGAGTTGCCATTCCCAGTACCATGCATCCTGCCAATACCTTGAGACCCTCCGCCAGCCATGACGGCATCCATGACCAGATGTAAGAGAACCAGCTACCATCCTTGTTTGTCCCATTTGCTTCTTCTTCCATCTTTGCATGCATCTTGGCCAATTGCGATACCGCTTCTGAAAGAGTACCGTTACCTTCATCGTTCGCGGGAATGAACATACAGCAGGAACTTCCAATCTTCGCACAAACTCCTCCTTCCATTGCTGTAAGAAGGTCCAGCACATATCTGTTCTTTAAGGCCACCATTCTTATTGCCCTTAGTTCTTCTTTTATTCCGTTGAATCCGTTCACAGTGGAGTTTATTGTCATCATCAGCTCCCATCTTGTAATTTGCAGCCATTTTGCATTCGCATACGCCTGTACTCCGGGATGTATTACTGAGGAAAAGAACATGGCTGCTCTACTGAACAAACTGTGAGCCGGTGGGATGTTGCCGAGGGCTGTTTTTGCCTTGCCCCATAGGTAGTTCCCTGTCAGTGGTTCTCCTTGCCTCTTGACCCTAGTCAGAGTTCTTCCAGTGGGGGTGACACCCCGCGATGTCCTAACCATTTGCTCCATTGATCTTTTCCTTCTCTTGTTTCCTTCATCCATTTTGGGGAAGTTTTCCATTTTAATGTGCTTCTGTGGGACCACTAGGGGGGGAACATTTACATATACCAGGGTACATACTCCGCCCAATGATTTTGGTAGGCTGTAGTATGCTTTTGTTCCACAGGCCCAGTGGTGGTCCATTAGTACTGCAGTTCCAGCTCCCCCCTCAGGTAACTTCACTATCTGTTTGCATCAATTCATTTGTCCCTACAGCAGTTTCTCCATCATGCTGGTAACATAGTGTGGGGGATTCTACTGGGATAATCGTCAATGGCTCCTCCTCCTTGTCCAACCATGTTAAAAGTCCTGTGCTCTTCTCCCATTCCTTGTAGCATCTGTCATTTTCTTCCTGAACCTTCATTACTGGAACCTTTGCCAATGTTAGTATCTTGCTACCCACTACTCCGTCCACCCCTCCGTTCTTCGTGTATACCTTGCCATATACTAGTAACAGTGGTCTCTCACAGCATCCAGGCTCACCTCCTACCTCACTTGCTCTCCATTTACACAGCAGATAATCCAGTGTCACTTCTTTCATTTCTCCTTTGTCTGGTCCGTCCGTCATGTACCATAGCCCTTGTGTGAGTTGCCAGTAGGTATCGTACATAGGTAATGTTTTAATGAAGTTATCGCCATTTTCCCTTGCAATCGTCCTCGTGTCTGAAACAGTGCTAGATAGAGAAGGCACTCTGCTGTGGGCACCGGCACTTCAGTTGCCACAAATGTTCTGGAGGCACTCATGGCGTACGGAATCAACGAGCAAACGTAACAGTTGTCCTTTGTTGTATCCTTACCAATTTTGAACATGTGTTTATACCACATGTTGTTCGAGACGGGTGCAGATTCTGTACGATATGTGTCAACCCTGTCCTGTGTACATCAAGGGAAATACTACGTTTACCTCTCCTTACGTTTTGTCCCATGCTACTCGTACCACCTGACACAGTGCTCCTTGCGGCTGAGGTAGGGGAAATGTTAGTATTGACCTTTGCGGTTGCATGCAAACCATAGTAGGCCTGCCAAACAGCGGCCAATTATCAGTCCAGTGGTAAAAAATACCCCCAACATTTTTATTGCAGTTGTTAAAACCACTGGCATATTGACTTTACCTAATACTGCCGTCCTGCAGCTACTTTGTTTTGGATGGTATAGGTGCATGCCTGAAAATGTCTACATTTTGCATAGTTAACTGTTAGTATTTGTTAATTAAGCCCTGCGTATCAGATAGTCGTTCACTGCCCATGCGAAAAGCTCCTCCTACATCCGCCTTACCATCCTGGCTCTCAGAGTAGGAAAGGCCACGTGGAGGTGTGGGTATGAGCGCAATATTAGTAGCAAAAGCGCGTTGTAGTAAACATGTAGCCGTCTGGGCCTTAAGTACTTTGGTCTTTTAATTATATGCACACATTGGTGTGATAATGCTTCTGGGTGGTCGTTGCTAGGTAACATTTGAGCCTGGGCAGTGACATATGTTTTTTTATCAGATATTTTCATACAATAATCACAATGCACGATACCTGCATGTGCGAGACAAAAAGAGAGAAGAGAACATGCATGTGTTTACACAGTATTGTGCATATTGCTGATATCCTTGTCGCGGTTACTTCGGTAGAAATTTTGTTGGATCTTTTTAATTCACACTCTACTGTTTTACTCCGTTATCACTTATCATGGTCAAAGTTTTATTAGTATTGCAGTGGGCACTTTTGTGTCTGAGATCTCGTTACCATGGGGTGTGCTGTGGGCTGTTGTTTGTTTATGTCCTTGGGTGTATCTGATGCCTGTGCTGTGTCCTTTCCATTGTCTGTTGTTGGTGTTGCCGAAGTGTTGGCCCTGTTGCTGTGTTGGTGGGGCTCGGTCTGTGCTTTGTAGGGCTTGATGTTGTGGATATGTGTCCAAACGTCCTTGTCAGTCAATTTGACCGCTCTGGGTGCCACCTTTTCGACGGTGTGCAGACCCGTAAAGCTAGGGACGTTCTACTTTCTACAGTAGTTCTTAAGGAGAACTGCGTCTCCTTCTTTCACCGCCCACTGTCCAGTTTGTTCCTCGTTGTCGGTCGTTTCCTGTGTGTTGTTCTCTCACCGGCCCTGTATCTGCTGTATCTGTTGAGAGATAAAGGAGGCACTAGTAACCAAAGAAGTGACATATTCATACATTTCTTGACCAAATATATTATCTGTTCCTTCACAGTCATACATTGCCCTTGTGGGTAGAGTTAGTGGGAGGTACATTTGGCGTCCAGTCACCACCTTGTGGGGTATGAGGTGGTGGTCCAAACCAGTTTTATTCCTCAACTCAAACAGAGCCAGAGGAAGACAATAAAGCCAACTCTTTTTGGTGGTCTGCTGCGTCTTCGCAATTGCTTCTTTTAAGAGGCCGTTGAGGTGTTCACAGACGCCATTGGCATGTGCGTGGTATGCACAGACAAACTTATGTTTAATCCCAAGCAGGGCAGTGACGTGTTGAAATAATTTGTTTGCTGTGTGCGAGGTCGCAGGGGACCTCGTGCGCCATGGGTCAAAGGGGACCCTTGTTGCACCAGGAGGTGTGTCGAAGAGCAGCAGCCCGGTGCAGGACGACAGAGAAGTTGGCATTGAATAGTTCGAGAGCATTTTTAACAAAAAAAAATGTCTTACTATTGAACAGCGGAGAGTCGGAAGTCCCCAATTAGGGGCCAGGTAATGGTGATATATTTATATATATACATATATATATATATATATATATATATATATATATATATATATATATATATATATATATTTACAAAATGTCATCATACTATGGGTTAGCAAGAGACAATGGGTACCACTCATTAACAACACCACTTCAACACATGTGTGCAACACTGGTGCCGCACAGAGACAAAATTGTGAAATATAGTATTGAATGGACTAAAGGTACAGACAAAAAGATAAGGATACTGTGGCCACCCAATGGTAGCTTTAGAATGGAAGCACAACATTCACTGCTAGCATATTTACACAACACATGCAAGGGGCAGAAACTGGGAAGCCATTTAGAGGTTTTCGACTTGTGGAGTATGTTTCAGGGATATGCTGTAAGTGATTTCAATCCAGCACTCCAACTAAGTCAATGCCTAATATGGGATGCCCAATGGAAACCCTTATTTATATATTTTTATGTCAAAAGTTTGTTTAATTCTAGATGATGTACCCTTATATAACTCCCCTCTCTTTGAATCCCCCCCGGTTTCATTGAACCAAGAAATAGGTTTGTTTTGCACATTTAAAGATTTATTTGAAGAATAGAACAATATATATATCACACTTTTATAAATATGGATAAATATGGATAATGTCTGAATATCACACTTATGAATATGAACAACTATCAGCAATGGGTAATATTACAATATCAACAATCTCTTTAATCAGTTAGGAGTAGGAATGGAAAAATAATGTAGCAGAGAATACTTTGTATGGTTCAAGGAAATGCAATAATAGGAAAGAATGCAGCACAGAAATAAGACTTGATAGGATTTCAATCAAAAGACAATATAATCACTTTTCTCCCCTGTTATTGCTCACTCCCCCCAGTATGCAATATGAAGAGATGAAAGAGGGCACACAGGTTTCAGGAATAACTGATATGAAAGAATGCAGTTCAATCCCAATTCCCCCATCAAGCTTAGAGAGAACAGGAATGCTTTAAACACAGGTCAAAATGCTTTTGAATGTGATTTGCAATAGATGGGAAAATGCTAAAATGAGTTCAATTCACTAAATGGATTCAGAACTAGTGAGAGTTGCTTTGGATTGGTTCAGATCAACACTAGCAATGATTATAGAATGATTAGCAGATTGAAAACGAAATTCAGAAGTTGAAAGCAAGAAATAGCTATTTTACATAGAATGAAATTGAGCCAAATTGCACATTGCAGCAACTTTTCTGTCATTGGAAGGTTGGGTTCATTGGAAAGCTGAGGATGTTAGCTTCAAAATGACATTTACATTTCGCTTCTAGGACGTACGGTTCAAAAGTTATAGAGGTTTTTGTGAAGGTAGATTTTTCAGAAACAAAGTCAAGATTTCAAAATGAAAGATTGCGCTTTAAAGATTTACCAACAAGGATAGGCTTATACTAAGGAGCTATGAAGAAGCAAGACACTCAACGGGCAGCCACAACAGCGGCGCCTCCGCTCTGACTTCTGCCCATCAAAACACTTCTCCCTCTTCAGAAAAATATCAACGCATAGATGATTGATGCTACAATTATCAAGGATTATGTGGAGGAGAGAAGAACTTAGGATAGACAACAGAGATCCATTACTGCATTATTGCAGTAATGAATGGGTTGGAATGGTTGGATTGGGTTACTTAAGACTAAGAGGTTGGTTATGGACAGTTCTACACTAAATACTTACAACTATGGCTTGGGAATGGAATGGGCCCGTCAAAGATCTGGTCAAGGGTTTGGCTGGGATTCGCTTGCCACCGGACAGGTCTCAGGCACTGGGTTCTGCTCTCAGCACGGCACTCTGGTCTGCGCGGCCTCTTGGACTGGATCTGATGGGTTCTGGGTTACAGCTCTGCTCTGCGGGTCTGAATCTTGGTTCTAGCACAGGGTTCTTAGCTAGAACAGCAAAACAGCACAGCCAAGCTGTTGGATTTTGTGGGGTGCCCCTTGGAAGTTTTAGGGGTTAGAATCAGGTTGCAAAAGATTCTGAGGCCTGCTGAAAAAGGGTTCAGCTTCTTAGGTTAGGCCTCTCTGCTTCAAAGTTCTAGAGTTTGGTTCTAGAGTCTGGTCTGTGGATCTCTGTCTGGAGCCTGGATCTTCCTGCAGGGTGCTTCACCAAGAAATCAGTTGAGGAGTGGAAAAAGTGTGTGTTTCTGGGTCCTCAACACTCCCTATTTATGTTTTTCCAAAGTTGGTGGGGAGGCTGATTTACTATGCCCAAACCTCTAAGGATCGGATTGGTCAGGGAATTTCCTGTCCCCTGGTTTGAGAAAGGAGCAGTGTGTCATCCTGTGTCATCATGTGTCATGTTTATGGTTTAGGGAAAAACCCTCCCCTTTCTCTCTGTACAGTATATCTTATTTTTCATAAAAAACATATTTACAATATGCACAACTTGTTAATATTACATATACACATCACAGGTTAATTAAGGCATGTCTCTGTTCAAGTCCCCTGTTCCTATGAGCTTTGGTTCATAAATGACAACTTTTTTGCGCTTTTGGTGGGTTTCTCAATGTTAGTTCTGCACCAATTTTTATACATGCATGCATATCCCATCTGGGCACATTTCTGTAATTTTTCATGTTCCTAACATAAACACAATGGCTACAATATGAATAAATTCCAGGGTTCAGCCTCAGAACATCGCACCAATTCCAGTTTAGTCTTAAACTGTGAGCACATTTTTCATTTTAATAATCCCTAAATTTCATATTTTTGTCAGTTCAGTACACTTTGCTATAAGCATTTTTATAAAACATACATTTATTTCAATGTCAAATCAACAATTTCAGTCTGGCCCGCCTCCAGAGCTGGGCTGAATCAGAGGGTCACATGGCCTGCCTTCCTGCCAGAGCAGTTTGGTGTCAGTCACACCCAAATTAGCATTCCTATTCAGCTCAAGGACTCCATTGTCTGCACTCAGAGCAACAGGCCAGGGTGCCACTTCCAGTTCTTTTTCACACCAGCCTGCCATTCTCTGAGCCAAGAGCAGGGGGAAGTTTCCTTTGTTCAGGGAGAAGGTGTGGAATTTGTTTGAAGCACAGTGTGGGAAACATTAACTCTTAAACCCAATGTCTGAAATTGTCTTGCCTTAAAATATAACTCACATTTTTCACAAATACATCAACCAATTTCTTACTTCAAGCCTTTTCAGAATATAGTTTTGAATTGTATCCACCTCTTAGGCTTCTGATAGCAAGTCTTTCTTTGGCAGAGTTTGAGTTCAATGTTCAACTTTACACAAGATTGTTTTAAATCGCCCGTTTCTGACAGGGGTGAGTAACGGTATTACACCCATTTTTGACAGGTTTCTTCCAGCAAGCAATCCTCAAAAGTGGACTTTGTTCAGATGACATATACTTCTGTGGACATTATATTTATGTGGATTCTTGAAGTATAATAATGTGGAACACCCAACAAGGAGGTTGGATCTTTTTGGGTGGTTTGTGAGCCATCATTTTTGCACATTTTTGACAATCAAAAAAACGGATTTCCAAACAGCTCTGTGTTTCTTTTTGGCAATCAGCATTGCTTTTTTTTTCAAGTGATTACAGGCTACTTTGTGGGTAGCCCAATGGTGGGTTTTGGCAGTGATCTCCTGTGCTCACTAAAATAGGCAAAAGTGGATGGTGGCCTATTTTTCAGATTTTTACTGTGCAATTTTGGGTGATTTTTAGCGAGCAGCATGCTTTCCGGCAGCCATTCTGATGTTTCTGCTGCAAGCAATGCACAGTAATGTTGCAGGGCCTGGACCAGTGGGTTGAGACATCCCACAATGCCCCGGGGATAATGAGCATGTAGGAGATAAAGAGCGAAGTAGTGAGCGAAGGGGAAGGGGGCAGCGCGCGCCCCAGGCCCCTCCCAGCGATATAGCAAAAGACGCTGAGGAAAGTGAGCAAGAGGCAGAGCGGTCATACCCAATAAAAGAAGTAAGAAAGGAGGCAGAAGAGCTATACTCAGTAAGAGAACTGAGGTAAACAACAAAGCCCCACAATTAACCGCTGTAGAGGGATACTCAAACCCTACATACAACCCTACATACAACCCGCCACTGTATGCCCTGGTGGACCACTAACCAAGGAATTGCCCGTAGGAGGTATGCTAGGTACGAAAGAGACACAGGTGAACGTTGACGGTGTGAAGAAAGAACAGCTCGATTTAGCAGGTATGTTAAGAAAGGAAGAAGGCATACTATGGCAAAAGGGAAAATGCACACAGTTGCACTGTGAACAACTCTGAATCTAACAACGTGTATATAATACCCAAGTCTTGTGTATATATGTAAAACCCAGGAACGTCAATAAGGTAAAACAGTATTACCAATCTAGGAAAAGGGATGTGGGGTAAACACTTAGGACCTCCTTATGGCTGAAAGGAAAAGTCGGCAAACTCTTTACCCACTATGCTCTTACAGATACTGACAGCGCTAACCCACGTAGCGGGCAAGCAAGGACAGATTCTGTGAACTGACAATCTGTAGAATACTGAATAAGGCAATTATAAACAGTACTCACGAGGACCGGAAAGACCACTTGAATGTCAGTGATTTCACGAACCCTGTAGATCAAACAGGGACCCAGAAGGCTGTAAAAGCAAAGGGTTAAAGATAACAAAATACATAAACCCTAGTAAAAGGCAAGTCTGAATTGTGATAATAAATCGTGAGGAAAACTAAAGGGGAACACTCTGGAACTTGTAACAACAAACCCACACCTAATAATCAATGGAAAATGAATGCAGAAGTGCAATGGATAAATCGTGAGGAAAACTAAAAGGGGAACACTCTGGAACTTGTAACAACAAACCCACACCTAATAATCAATGGAAAATGAATGCAGAAGTGCAATGGATAAATCGTGAGGAAAACTAAAAGGGGAACACTCTGGAACTTGTAACAACAAACCCACACCTAATAATCAATGGAAAATGAATGCAGAAGTGCAATGGATAAATCGTGAGGAAAACTAAAAGGGGAACACTCTGGAACTTGTAACAACAAACCCACACCTAATAATCAATGGAAAATGAATGCAGAAGTGCAATGGAAAACATGGAGTGGAATCTCAATAAGTTGGATCAGGAGCAGGGAAAATGATATCACAAAAGGAAACCTTTCCCACCCAATCCAAGGAGAAAAGGCAGTAACTAATTCTACGAAAGTAAATAATAATACATCATGCTTTTCAGTAACCAGGGCAGCATAAAGGGACAGAAAACACCGGCAAACTGGGCTGCATCAAATAGTAAAGTACAGAGAAAGGCTGTCTGCAGACAGAGGAAGACAGAAAGGGAAATTCAGAAAGCATAAATCAAATAAGCGCATAAATCCGAAATCCAGGACAGAGGAACAAGATACAGGAACTAGTAACTGGGCACAAAGCTAGGAACAGGAACTAGGTACAAGTCATGGAACTAGGAACAAGGAACTGGAACTAGATACTTGGCACAATATCTATGAACAAGGAACTGGAACTAGGTACAAGGCACAGAAACTAAGTACAGGAAACAGGGACTAGTCACAACAGGAACACTGCTACAATGACCAGCGCCGGACTGAAGCAAACTGAGGCTTTTAAAGCTGCTTAACGAGCACACCCCTCAGGCGTGCCGCCTGCTGCACCTGCAGCCACAGGTGTTGCCTATCCTCCTCCCAACGTTGTGCTGCAAGGGAGGAGATGATGCAGGGAGCCAGGCATTCTGGGAAGCAGGAGGTGAAGCAGTGAGCCAAGGCATTCTGGGAAGCATAGTCATTTGATTTAAATAGCATGCCGGATGCCAGGGAGGAGATGAAGCAGTGAACCAGGCATTCTGGGAAGCAGGAGGTGAAACAGTGAGCCATGGCATTCTGGGAAACAGTCATTTGATTTAAATAG
The DNA here is from genome assembly GCF_040938575.1 of Ambystoma mexicanum. NCBI lineage: Eukaryota > Metazoa > Chordata > Amphibia > Caudata > Ambystomatidae > Ambystoma > Ambystoma mexicanum. The sequence continues at coordinate 120,922,276 of NC_090933.1, read as the reverse complement.
CATGCTGGCTGCCAAAAACCAGGAATGGATCCGGAAGGGAAGTAACTGGGAAAATAAGGTTTTAACGCTCCCAATTCATCAGAGCACTGTAACATAGGGTTCGAAGGAAATGTCCAGTAAGGAATAAACCCCAGAACATGCCCCCAAGTGGCGGGGACGGGAACGAAGGGAGCGAGCCGTGACACTATACCCCCTTCCACGGCCGACTCCAGGCGGCCGTTACTCGCACAAAACATCTTCTTTCCATGACTGGAGCGCTTCGTCTTCGGAGGTGGCACAGACGAAAACAATGATCCACGGGCAGAAGCAGAAAGACTGGAATGAATAGAATCAGGCTGCAGTCTATAAGAGTCATAGGCAGGTTTTCGGTAAGGAAAGGACTCATGGGTTGAAGAAAGGCATGAAGGACTTGCAGGACCCGAAGCAGAGTCGGAAGGTCCGGGAAGCTTAGTCACTGGAAGAGGATATGCATACATCTTTGGGGAGAGAGGCAGGCTGGTGCTACATGCCTTAGACAACGGTAGAAGTTCTGTTAGCCTCACTGCCGAGAGTGGACACACAGGAGGTGAGGAAACAGCAGGTTTCAGGAAATGTTTATGTTCGGAAGAGGAAGCTGGCGGCTGAGGTAGAGGTTCGGATACTCTGTCATCCATCTGGGTAAAGGTTTGTGGTTGAAAGTGACAAAGATTCGCCTGCATAAGTTCCATGCCTTGGAGGTCTGGAGATCCAATGGGTTGTACAAGGCTGCCACTCCGGTTGACAGTCATGTAGCCAGTCAAGTAGCCACCTTGTTGCACGTGGGATACAACCGCAGGAACGTTTGGCATACCGATAGGAGTGATAGACGCAGTACTTGGTACATCAGGCACACTCGAAGCTGGAGCAATAACAGACACATCTTGAACTGCAGCAGTCATATCCTCCCTTTGGCTACTAGCACCCGAATGGTGCAGCAGTAGGGGAACCGTGCCCGTCCCTTCCTTCAGGCTCATGTGAGATCCGGCAACAAAAGGGCTGTCAAGCGGTTTATCCAAACCGGCCCCCAAATGTGAACCGTCCGGCCCGTTATCCTGGTTGGCTGCTTGTTCGATGTCTAGGCCATGGCTGATGGTATCGGTCACCCTCTTGTAACACTCCAGGCAAGTCCAACGGCCTTGCATGTAAGGCTCTCCCAAGTCATGAACCAGCTTGATGTTTTTGGCAGGAGTCTCAGACTCAGATGTAGCATATGCGGGAGGTGCTAATTCTACAGACAAGCAGTTGGGGAAATTAGCTTGTGTAAAAGGCAGGCCTTCTGGTGATCCTCCTGAAGCATAGGATGGGCAGATTGGATGTTCATCCGTAATAAATGGCTGGGATTTAGGAGGTAGCTCTGAAGTAGATGAATCTGCAACATGATCAAACAGAGCAGACAGGTTCACCCCCGATATTGGCAGGGAGGCTGAGCAGGATACAGGTCTTTCATGAACTGAAGCCAAACTAGCAGTAGGCTCTGGGACCGGAGACACGCACTCAGGATGTGCTACCAGAGGCTTCATGGCTGAAGGCTAAACTGCTGGATGTGTCACTGTATCTGAAAACAGGCATGCCAGAGGAAATTCAGAGGCTGAGGGCATGCAAGCTGGAGCCGTCTCGTTAGCTGAAGACAAACTTGTCAAGGTCTTTGGCTCTGACCACGTACATGGTGAAGGCTCTTGAGTGACTGGCAGATATAGCAATTGTTCATTGATTGAAGACACGTTTGACAATGATGACTGCAGAGCCGTGGACTGGGTAGTCGAAGAGTCAATAGTTGTAGAAGGACAGACTGAAGTCCCAGAAGTCGACAGACATATTTGTGAATCAGGAATGGAAAGCACCTTTAGGGCGGTTGACTCCATGACACCATTAACCAAAGACTGAGCTGGACCCATGCCGCACCTTTCCTTAGTGGATAACATAGAGTCATTTCCAAAGTCTCTGTTAATCAGGATTCCGTCAAGTGTCCATTCCTTTGTCTTAACTTCTGAAGGTGGCAGATTATCTATCAACAGTTCAGGAATCGCTTGCCTGGTCCTTGTTTTAGTATACTGTGGAATGAGTCCATCAAAACAAGAAATATGTACTGTCTTTGATTGTTCATTGTGACAAAATTTGGCAGAAGGAGGAGTGAACACAGAGGTAGCATCGTTTTCCACATCAGCTTGAATGTTTACTTCAGTCTCAGCAGCTGGATCAAGGGCTGAACCTAAGCCTACAGTAATGACTGATTCTGTGTACGCATGCATTGTGGATTGTGTTCGGAATACAGAAGCATGTATGTGTTCAAACTCTGAATTATGACTGACTGCTACAGGGGAATTCTTAGGCAAAGGAGTGACTTGTAAATCTTCTACTAACAGCAATTCCTGACAAACGGTAGAACAATTGTCAGAATCTGTGCTCTGAATAAGTGCTGTGCAAGAAAGAGGACTTTCACTCCCAATAGGTTTTTCATATTGACAAGTATCATGACCTACTAAAACCTCCTCACTCAGAGATTGAACAGTATTCACTTCATCAACGGATAAAGTTTGAGGTGTAGTCAGAAAAAATCGTAAAGTTTTATTCTCCTCTAGTAAACTGATGTATTCTCGTCTTAATTCCTCAAATTCAACTCTTAACATGCCCAGGCTTAACTGTACATCCCTATCAGTAGTCACAAGGGAAGGTATGGTGGCATCGGGGCTGGAACCTGCCCTAGTCATCTGGACGTGTACTGATTGTACATCGTCATTTACTGCTTGCAGGTCTTGTGATCTATACTCTCGCTTACCGACTTGGTCTGTGTTACCCTTAAGTAAACTACTGACATCAGACCTCTTGACATTAGGGACTACAGTAAGTACTTGTGCAGAGGAGTAAGCAGTTGGCTGAGGGCTGAAAACAGAGGTTATGTAATGAACCCCTTCATTCTTTATGTTTGAATCATGAAACTGTTCAATCTGAGGTAAAGCACAACCGGAATCATGGGGTTCAACAACAGATGTACTCATATTTAGTAAATCTAACAGTGTTTTATTTTCCGCTGCTAAGGCTTGTGCGGACATATCTGGATCAAAATTAAAAACAGAATTAGGATCAGGCAATGCATGATGGGCCAGGCGATGGGTATAATATTTTGCACGTAAATACCCATTCGTGTCAAGGAGTTCATTTAAGTCTGGATCAGTGTTTTGATTATCACAGGCAAACGTAGTCATAACTTTCTGTACACATTTTTTAGTAGCCTTGCTACCCTTCTTTCTTGATCTGGCCGTATACAAACGGGAAGAAGGGCTGGTCATTCTGTTAAGAAAGGAAGAAGGCATACTATGGCAAAAGGGAAAATGCACACAGTTGCACTGTGAACAACTCTGAATCTAACAACGTGTATATAATACCCAAGTCTTGTGTATATATGTAAAACCCAGGAACGTCAATAAGGTAAAACAGTATTACCAATCTAGGAAAAGGGATGTGGGGTAAACACTTAGGACCTCCTTATGGCTGAAAGGAAAAGTCGGCAAACTCTTTACCCACTATGCTCTTACAGATACTGACAGCGCTAACCCACGTAGCGGGCAAGCAAGGACAGATTCTGTGAACTGACAATCTGTAGAATACTGAATAAGGCAATTATAAACAGTACTCACGAGGACCGGAAAGACCACTTGAATGTCAGTGATTTCACGAACCCTGTAGATCAAACAGGGACCCAGAAGGCTGTAAAAGCAAAGGGTTAAAGATAACAAAATACATAAACCCTAGTAAAAGGCAAGTCTGAATTGTGATAATAAATCGTGAGGAAAACTAAAGGGGAACACTCTGGAACTTGTAACAACAAACCCACACCTAATAATCAATGGAAAATGAATGCAGAAGTGCAATGGATAAATCGTGAGGAAAACTAAAAGGGGAACACTCTGGAACTTGTAACAACAAACCCACACCTAATAATCAATGGAAAATGAATGCAGAAGTGCAATGGATAAATCGTGAGGAAAACTAAAAGGGGAACACTCTGGAACTTGTAACAACAAACCCACACCTAATAATCAATGGAAAATGAATGCAGAAGTGCAATGGATAAATCGTGAGGAAAACTAAAAGGGGAACACTCTGGAACTTGTAACAACAAACCCACACCTAATAATCAATGGAAAATGAATGCAGAAGTGCAATGGAAAACATGGAGTGGAATCTCAATAAGTTGGATCAGGAGCAGGGAAAATGATATCACAAAAGGAAACCTTTCCCACCCAATCCAAGGAGAAAAGGCAGTAACTAATTCTACGAAAGTAAATAATAATACATCATGCTTTTCAGTAACCAGGGCAGCATAAAGGGACAGAAAACACCGGCAAACTGGGCTGCATCAAATAGTAAAGTACAGAGAAAGGCTGTCTGCAGACAGAGGAAGACAGAAAGGGAAATTCAGAAAGCATAAATCAAATAAGCGCATAAATCCGAAATCCAGGACAGAGGAACAAGATACAGGAACTAGTAACTGGGCACAAAGCTAGGAACAGGAACTAGGTACAAGTCATGGAACTAGGAACAAGGAACTGGAACTAGATACTTGGCACAATATCTATGAACAAGGAACTGGAACTAGGTACAAGGCACAGAAACTAAGTACAGGAAACAGGGACTAGTCACAACAGGAACACTGCTACAATGACCAGCGCCGGACTGAAGCAAACTGAGGCTTTTAAAGCTGCTTAACGAGCACACCCCTCAGGCGTGCCGCCTGCTGCACCTGCAGCTACAGGTGTTGCCTATCCTCCTCCCAACGTTGTGCTGCAAGGGAGGAGATGATGCAGTGAGCCAGGCATTCTGGGAAGCAGGAGGTGAAGCAGTGAGCCAAGGCATTCTGGGAAGCATAGTCATTTGATTTAAATAGCATGCCGGATGCCAGGGAGGAGATGAAGCAGTGAACCAGGCATTCTGGGAAGCAGGAGGTGAAACAGTGAGCCAAGGCATTCTGGGAAACATAGTCATTTGATTTAAATAGCATGCTGGCTGCCAAAAACCAGGAATGGATCCGGAAGGGAAGTAACTGGGAAAATAAGGTTTTAACGCTCCCAATTCATCAGAGCACTGTAACATAGGGTTCGAAGGAAATGTCCAGTAAGGAATAAACCCCAGAACATGCCCCCAAGTGGCGGGGACGGGAACGAAGGGAGCGAGCCGTGACAAGGTATAGGGCCAGACGAATGGAAAGCAGCACAGGTGCTATTAAAACTCCTGGGGACGATGACAGGAAAGGAGGAGGAGGTGATGCAGGCAAAGTTCTATTAGTAGGGCAGTGGGGACATTTTATGTCTGAGATCTCGTTACCATGGGGTGTGCTATGGGCTGTTATGTCCTTGGGTGTATCTGATGCCTGTGCTGTGTACTTTCCGTTGTCTGTTGTTGGTGTTGCCGAACGGTTGGCCCTGTCACTGTGGTGGTGGACCTCGGTCTTTGCTTTGTAGGGCTTGATGTCGTGGATATGTGTCCAAACGTCCTTGTCGGTCAATTTGACCGCTCTGGGTGCCACCTTTTCGACGGTGTGCGGACCTGTACATCTAGGGGTGTTGCACTTCTACGGTAGTTCTTAAGGAGAAATGCGCCGCCTTCATTCACCACCCACTGTCCAGTTTGTTCCCTCTTCAAAAGGTCAGATGATTCAGAGGAGGCAGGAATGGTGTCGGATTGATCTGTTCTGGAAGGATCTTAAGTGGCAGAAACCAGGTGGGCTTGATTCAGTTTGCAGAGTTTGCATGGGTGGGCATAGGGGCAATGTTTCTGAATGATAGTGAAGGTGACTTGGGCTGTGATGTCTGAGGCAAGGGTAGATTGGCTCTATCACCTGGGGTAGGAATGGCAAATAGCATGATCTGCAATATACTACTAATGATGAAGGAGGTGGCATACATTGTTGGTGGCATCGGGGTGCGCTAGTATAGGTCACAGGTACTAGATTCATATAAGTCACAATGGACTTCAAGTGGTTGGGGGCTCAACAGTGATACAGGTCACAGCTGGCTCTGCATTCCAAATGGGGAGTTCAAAATCTAGCAAGAATGGATAAGGGGTTCCGAGGCAATGGGCAAGACCTTGAATATACAGCCCACAAGATCACAGTAGGCTGAGTCTAGCCCTGACAACAGTAAATAATAAGAGTAAGATGTACCAAAGCACAGTGGACTAAGTATGGCACTCAAGAACAGTGGTCAAAAAGGACTAAAAGGCACAGTGTCACAATAGGCTAAATAAGCACTAAATACGACGCTCAAGAGCAGTGGTCAACAGGACTAAAATGCACAGTGTCATAGTAGGCTAAATAAGTACTAAATATTATGCTGAAGAACAGTGGTCAAACAGGACTAAAATGCACAGTGTCACAGTAGGGTAAATAAGGACTAAATATGACGCTCAAGGACAGTGGCCAAGAGGACTAAAATGCACAGTGTCGTAATAGGTTAAGTAAGGTGCTAAAAGAGAGTAGGCGATATGCATAAAGTGCACTATGTCTTAGCATGCTAGATGTGGCGTTCTAAAGCCTTGGGCAGCTAGATTACAACGTTCATTGACACAATAGGTTGTGTATGGTACTCAGGGGCATGCACACGCAGTTGGCTAGGTATCGCAGGCTTAAATATTCATGAATGGTAGTTTTATACGTATGTGCAATTAGTATGAATTGGTAACAGGAACGCGACACATGGGTCGCAGCAGGCACATGGTAGGGCAAGGTTATACAGACGAGTGGCAAGAGGAGGCTAGCAATTGGAGTCAATTACTGAATGATATAACATTTCTAAAGGTTGCGCCCGCTAGATAAGAGGTTCTAGGGACAAAGCATTGTACGGAAGTGGATACAAGTTCTGGCGCGGCAATATCTCTTGTGCGCTAGGGAGGTTCAAGAGGGTTCAGTGCTGCGAAACAGGATACGAGGGTCAGGTGTTACCCGATGAGGATGTGGTCCGGGCAAACCAAGTGGCAAGGAAGTTATCCTCGGCCCTGAGTCCCGCTCACAGAGGAAAGGAGGATGTTCGCGAATAGGTTAGGCGAGGTCCTGCGGTCCGCCTTGCACTAACAGGCACAGACATGCGAGCCTTGTAGCCAGGGCCTTCAAGACAGGGCCGACTTCCACCTGCTGGCCGAGTTCTATTGGATAAGAAAGCTGTGTGTTGCTAGGCAACCACATAAACAACGTGGCAAGGCCATGTCACACTTCGTTAGTGCGCCAGCCATTTTAGATATTTGAAAATGCAATGGTAGACGATTTCCGTGCAGATAACGCAGGTCTACCTACGGTGGATCTGACTAACACGGGCTGACAAGGCATCTATTCAGAGCTTGGGCGCAGCACAGAGAAAAATACAGGTGTCGTTGAACAAAGTCGGTGTGGCTTCGATTGCTTCCAGGACATGAAGCAAATGCCGGCAGGTAAGGGTGTGGGAGAAGCTGCTCCTGCAGCACTCCAGAGGGGAGAGGGGCTCCTGCCCTTAGGATAGCTGGATGTTGAGTGTCTGTGCAAGTCATTAGTGCAATCCTCTTCACATAATTATGTGAAGGACTCCTCCTTTTGGGTAAAAAAAAGGAAGTGACATAAAAGAAGTTTGGGAAGAGAAGACACAGAAAGGCAAGAAAAGGGACAGTCACGTAGATACACCTTCTGGTGTACTTGCCTTATTTGGAGTGCGTTATATCATTTGTATTTTTGATTGCATCCACAACAGGGATGGCTATTGTTGGAAAGAGGTGTGTCACATAATGTCATGCACCGTCTTCCTTAGGAGGTGGATGTTGTACCAGAGGTTTGGGTGCCACGTTTTGATTTCTGAAGGGAGCCCCAGTCACTGAAGTGCAGTAAGGAGGACTGTGTGTGTGCATGTGTGTGTCATGTCACTGCAAACAATTATGACTTTCATGATCCTCAGCGGTGATGTCACAGAGAGAAGGTATGGACATTTTAAAGGTGTGAAGTGCCAAATAAAAGTTAATGGGACCAACATACACCATGCTTACCTGGTTTTATATGGTACAATGGCCCTCATTACGACCCTGGCGGAGTGGGTTTACGCCAGCGTTATTCGTGGCGGACCCGTCCGCCCTACTACGAGTTCCCGTAGCGCCATGGAACGTTTTCCGCCTGGTTTTTCCGGGCGGAGAAATCCATGGCGCTACGGGACCTTGATGTTAATTACGCCACCGTATTTTGCGGTGGCGCAATTAACGCCTTCCCCACTCCCATTATACCCTATGGGGCAAAAATGGGAATGGGGAAGGGTAAAATGGGGATTGGGGATTTACCGCCCCGCCAAGGTCGGCATGGGGCGGAAAATCCGCCAACCTCCATGGCGCTATCGGCAGCTTTCCGCCGTGCTCCGCGGTGCATTTAGCACCGCGATTTCCGCCAGGGTCGTAATGAGGGCCAATGTAATTTTCTATGTGCCCAGGTTTCAATCAAACTTACTTTTTGTTAAATAAGGTAAACACGCCAGTTGAGTTTACCACAGTCTTTTATTGCATAGGGGAAAGGACCACTGGTACAGACTCCCAACACATCCAAGTAATCAGGCTCAACTGAAATCACTTAAGCAACAACAACCCTACAAAGGTTTTACATTCCATGATGGATCTTAACTCACATGCCAATAATGGAGTGTTCGTGTTCATTCCAGAATTAGCCTACTACATCATGAAATGACATGGCTAGTCAATAATACAAAAAACCCCATCCCCTAAAAAAAATATGTATATTTCCAAAAGTAACACATTGGCCTTCATTACGACCCTGGCGGAGATCCATGGTGCAATTTGCACCATGGACCATGGCGCAAAGCTGCCAACTCCGCCATGGGGGTTGGCGGACTTACCGCCCCATTCCGACCTTGGCGGGGCGGTAAGTCCCCAATCCCCATTTTACCCTTCCCCATTCCCATTTTTGCCCCATAGGGCATAATGGGAGTGGGGAAGGCGTTAATTACGCCACCGTAAATTACGGTGGCGTAATTAACATCAAGGTCCCGTAACGCCATGGATTTTTCCGCCCGGAAAAAGCAGGCGTAAAAGGCTCCATGGCGCTACGGGAACTCGTAGTAAGGCGGAAGGGTACGCCATGATTTACGCTGGCGTAAACCCTTTCCGCCAGGGTCGTAATGAGGGCCATTATATTTTATTTTCACACAGAAGAAATGTGGCTTTATCTCTTAATCTTTGCAACCCTGGACATGTTCCAAATCTGACCACTTTCCAACCCATCTTTCCTTACGCATATCCATCCTTTTTCTCATAGCATCCACAATCACATCCGTCTCTCTTGCCCTACCCAACCAGGCTGGCGATACTAAAGTGTTTGCCTTTCGGCCTCTTATAAGTTCAAATGGACTCACACCTGTCTCGAGACATGGATCCATCCGCAACGCATACAACCTATCTTTCACAGCCACTCTCCTATCTAGACCAGACGCATTCGCTCCTCGGACAGCTTCCATGATACAACGATTGACTCTTTCGACCATACCGATACCTTGGGGATAGTATAAGGGAGTGTTCTTGTGCACAACACCACATTTATCAAGATATTCTCGAAACAACTTTCCCGTAAATTGCGGACCATTGTCCGTGAGAATACTTTTAGGCAGGCCCTCCCTCTCAAAAACATTTTCTAGAAACTCTATGATTCGTTGACACGTAATCTCTCTCATGATCTTAAATTCAGTCCACCTTGAAAAAGTATCAACTAAGACAAGGATAAACCTTCCTCTACCCACACCCATGTCAACTGGCCCCAAAACATCCATAGCTAAATCCTGCCACACTCCCACAGGAGTGGTTGTCTTTCCCATTGGTTGGGATACTGCCAACAAATTTTGCCTGGATTTGTCACACTCGGTACATGCACCAATCCCACTCTCAATCTGACAATCAATCCCTGGCCACCAATAGTCTGCCTTTATCACTTCTTTCGTTTTACACACACCAATGTGGCCTTGATGGGCGGATCTTATCAACCTTTCTCTCAGGCATCGAGGAACCACCAATTTATCCCACCGATACAGTAATCCTTTTCTCACTGACAATTCAATCCTTCCTTCCCATAATGATCTTTCTTCACCAGACAGTAATCTTTTTTCAGGCCAACCTTCCTTTACAAAAGAGATAACACGTTTCCACATTTCCTCGGATTCCAAAACTCGAACCCATTCTTGCCTTTGAATCACACCTTCCACGGTTAAAAAAAACATTTCATCCTCGCCACACAATTTATCCCCTCCCTCACTGGTACTATTTTCCAATTTCACCCTAGAGGCATGATCTTCTTCATTTTCTCTATACCCCAATGGCACGCCAAAGCTTCTTTTTCCAGAACTGAATAATTTAGTTCTGCACCTCTCAACATCCGGGATGCATGCATTACAACAACCTCTGTACCATCAACATCTGGCTGCAACATTACCACCCCTACACCAGTATCACTGGCGTCAACCGACAGGATGGTTTTCTTCCTTGTATCAAACATCGATAACGGTTTCGCCATGTCAATTTTTCTTTTAATCTCATCAAATTCTTTTTCACATTCCCTGCTCCAATCAAATTCAACACCTTTTTTTAACAATGACCTTAAATTGGTAATAAAATCAGTGTAATTCTCAACAAATCGATGGTAAAATTCAATGGTACCAAGAAATTACCTCAATTCCGCTTTGTTTTTGGGTGGTTGGGTTTTTATGATAGAGTCTACCAAATTTCTTTTTGGTTTGAGTCCTTGCTCCGATATCTCATGGCCCAGATATTCAACCACTCGAGTCATAAAAACAAATTTTTCACCACGCAACGTTTTGCCCCTTGCTTTCAAAATTTCTAGGACCACATTAAGCCTTCCCTTTAATTCTTCCTCATCTTTTCCACATATGAGAACATCGTCCTGAAAACACCACACCCCACTAACATCCTTCAACAACTTGTCCATAACCTTCTGGAATACAGAGGATGCCGGTTATCAATCCAAAAGGCATGCGCTGAAATTGATATATTCCTTCATAAGTAATAAAAGCAGTCCATTTTCGAGACTCAGCATCTAAACAGATCTGATGGTAAGCACTCGCCATATCAAGTTTTGCAAAAACTTTTGCACTTCCAATCCTACTTAACAATTCTCCCATGTTAGGCACGGGATGGCGATCAGCCACAACACACCGATTGAGTTCCCTCAAATCAATGCATACCCTCAAATCCCCACGACTTTTCTTCACCACCACCACAGGAGAAATCCATTTCACCGCCTTGGCAGGCTCAATGATGCCTTCATTTTCCAATTTTATTAGCACCTCCCGCACAGCTTTTCTCATTGACAAAGGTAACGGTCTAAGTTTAGATGCAACTAGTTTGCTTCCCTTTTTCACAACACTCTTATGCATCATCCCTTTAAGGAATCCTACATTATTACTGAACACTTCTGGATACCTCACTATCATCTCATGACTTCAAGGATTATCCCCATTAGATCCAGGCATATTGGCCACATTGAGAACTTTTTCCTCACTGTTAGGGTCTAACTTAATACATAGCCCCCTCTGTTCCCTCCAGCCAAGCAATGTTTCTCCCCTTTTCGTGACGTAAATTTTCCCATAAGTCGCTCTGCCTTTGAACTTGAACTCAGCACCACAGCATCCCAAAATTTCAATTTTATCTCCATTGTACCCACCAGGATCTTTATCCGAAGGGAGCAAATGTTTTATCGAACCACCTAACACATTTTCAAAAACAACTCTAGACATTAATGTGATTTTTGAACATGAATCTTCTAACATTCTAACCGGGTGTCCGTTTACTTCTATCCAGGCAGCAGGATGCTCACATTCATCAGACCCAGTGCATCATACCATGTGAACAGTGACAATTTCATTCTCTGAAACATCACCCTCCTCCGATGATGCACCATCATATTCTTCGATAAGCAAAGTTCCTTTTCCCCCACCAATCCGATAATTTTTACAACAATTTTCAAAATGGCCCATCTCTTACATATACTGCAATTCACACGCCTCCCAGGACATATGGGGGACGTGGACAAATGGCGCGCGCTACCACATCTAAAACACAACCTATCTTCCCTTTTTATGTTGACTTGAGGACCAGCTTGGGAGCTATCTTTCTGGATGCGTCTATTTCCTTGTTCACTACTGCCACCTTTGCTTTGAGTAGCCTCATAGCGTTTGTTAGACCTGATTCTCTGTTTCTTCTTTTCTTTCAAAAAGGCTCCCTTCTTATCACCCACTCTTAGAACCTCAACAATTTGCGACCCCTTATTTTCTTTAGCAGACAATTTAGCCACACATTGTAAGGTATGCTCAATCCTTTTCACAATACTTATGACCTCCTCTAGGCTGGGATCATCTTTTAACCAAATCTCTTCACGAATTTTATCATTCGAACAGTGTAGCATAAATTGTTCCCTTATATGCTCATCTAATGCATTGCCAAATTTACAATTAAGAGACACATGTCTTAGAGCTGTAATGTAGTCTTCAACAGACTCTCCCTCATTTTGGAACCTCATACCAAAGTGGTATCTTTCCAGTACAGTGCTTGTTTTGGCCTAAAAATGTTTATCCACCTTAAACAAAGCTTCATCAAAGTCATTGGATCCCTCTTCCAAATCCAGTTCAGGAATGTCTGGGAGAGTGTCATATATCCTTTGACCCTCATTCCCGAGAAAGTGCATCAGCATGGCCACCTTCCGTTCAACAGACATTCCATTCCCACAAGTGGCTTTAACATAGTGTAAAAACCCCTTTTTCCAGGGCGCCCACTTAATCTTGGGCGGACCTGGAGTGGGCATAAAGATTTGGGGACCCGGAAATCCAGAAAGAGCCATGGTGCAGCTTCACTTCACTGCAAATGGAAACTCTGGGAGTAACAGAGTGTGTCAGACAGCCCTTCAACAGTACCAGAACCCCAATGCAATATTCCCTCAACAAGAACACAACAGTATGAGTTTCCTCAACCAGTACTCCTTCCTTAGAGAATCCGGCTGATTAATACCAGTTAGTCACAATTCCAGAATGCAAAGAGAGAAAAAAAAAATCACTTCCTCCTTTACACAATCCCACCTGTCGATTCTCACTTCGACAACTATCCTCACAGGTTGCAGAATGCCTTCCCCTAAGGGCCCTGGGCAGTCAAAGTAATTTCCTGGATCCAGACACAATCCAAAGCATGCTGGAATCGCCACTTCAAAACCCAGCTTTATTCAAACAACGAATCTCATTTGGGGCAACATACAAGCATTTCCTCTTTTATCTCTTCCAAACGATTACACAATGGTTTTGTTACAAAATTATGTTAGAAATGATATCACATTACGTTAGCAATTTACAAAAGAAACGGGGAGTTGAGGTTAGTTAGTAGGTCGAGCTGCAAATAGAAGGTTTAGGGTTAGTCACTTAATTGGTGGATGCCTATCTGAAGGCTCCACCTGGGCCCATCCTACCTACCAATATTATTTGCAATACATCAATATAGGGCTGATTGATTGGTTGGCGCTATCCCTCATTGGAGGTGTGGTAAGGTGTGGTAAGGGGATTTTTTATGGTTAGAATCTAGCTTCCCAACCTTAGATACTTGACAGATCATCAACAGATGAGCCAAACGTAGCATAGGGGGGTGAGAGGCCCCCGCACTGCTCTTCTTTCAATTAAAAGTTACCATCCCTCATCCTCAGGCCATGAGACTGGGCAATTCCTTTGTATTTGGCCTTGTGTGGGGTTTCATGTCTATGTATAATTTTAGGGAGTATTGCAGTTGGCCTATCTGTGTTGGCATCTATTGAATGGCTAGTGTTTTCCATATCTGGGTCACATGTTGGGATACCATGTTTGAGAGTGTATTTGCTTCTATTCATTAATGTTTTAGCTAATATTAATATGCATGTTGTGTTTTCTCTTGCCACTGGGGACACTCTTGGGTTATTCTTCATGGAGTCTGTTGGCTTACTGTTCCACTGCACCGGACTATCAATGGCTGTTTGTGCCTTTCTGAAACCTTAATTAATTTGGGAGTGTGGTGCTTGCGTCTTGGGAAATGTTATCTCATGCCTTTGTTCTGCCGTCCCAATACTCTGTTATTTTCCTCTAACATTGACACTTGTTGCCAGCTACTGTCTGAGCTCTGCATGAAGATGTGTTTCTGTAGATTCAGCCTTATAAGTTTTCCCAAGGCTTTGGGGCCTGTTCTCATACTAAGACACGCTGCGGCTTCCATCTCTGGAAAGATGGCTGCCCAATTACACTTTCGCTTCCATGCTAGTGAACTATATTTTGCGTGTCGTTCATGCTGTATTCACTTTATGCATTGGTCATGTTAACGTTGTTCATGTCTATGGATGATATTTTAGTATTCTTCATGTCTAAATACATATATTACCTGTTGTATGTGCTCTTCATGTGGAATGCATGTTTCATTGCGTCTAATGCAAGCACCTCTGCTATGTCAACTTTGTTTGTATCTCTCTCTCTCTGTTTCTGTCTCTCTCTCACTATATATATACTGATATATATATATATATAGTAACAACTACCTGTCACTCTACTAGTGAACTCATCTATCTTATTCATAACAGTAACTTCATGGTTTTAGAGGGTCTAATCTTCCACCCCTAGACTCTTGGGGAAGTAGGGCTGTCTCAGTTGGTAATGTTTCTCACCTGGACGATACTGGTGAGGGGCGGGGACGGGAATCGGTAGTTGCCCATTCATCGTTCTCTCTTGCTCTCCCTCCCTCTCTCTTACTCTCTGTCTTACTCTCTCTCTCTTTCTCTCTCTCCCTTTCTCACCCTCTCTCTTTCTCTCCCTCTCTCTTTCTCTCTCCACACCCTCTCTCTCCCTCCTTTTCTCTGTCTCTCTTTCTTTCTCTGTCTCTCCCACTCGTCCTTCAATAGCCTTATTTTCATGCATTTGGGATGACAATAAAGACCTGGGCACTCGTCTCAAACAGTGAACATTCCAGGAGTGTGATGGGCCTTGTCCAGATGATCAAATAAACATTTCTACCTGGATAAAATAGCAGCCTTTCTGCATATTAAAACAACACAATCCTTCACCATGCATCACTGTCCACAAGGTGCTCCAAATGTGGTGCCTATGCCCCATTGGCTGTCTCAGTCTTGTAATTGCGAGTTCAGTGTCTATCACAAACTGGCAAAGGGCTGAAGGGCTAAACATTCTGTGAATGCAATGGTGGGCTTACGTTGACAACCATAAAAAGTGTCTCTTTTGTATTAGGTGGGTTTTAATGTGGTTTTGGCAGGGTGATTAGAGAGCGCTTAAAGCATACTGTTGAAAACCAATTGGAGAAAAACGTATATAATCACTCATCATATATGATTTTCCCGATCATCTATGCCCCAAGCGTGTTACATGTGGGACTCTGCCTGCCACTGTTTGTTTTTTGTGGAAGGATCAACATGGCCACACTTGGCTGCAGGCTGTTCTTGGGTCTGTGGGTTCAGGTTGAAAAAATAAAACATGCACTTATGCCTCTTCTATGTTGCACGGCAGGGAATGTGCCTGCCTCTGACTAATTATACAATGCTGACTTCAATGCAACCGTTAACTATTACACTGAGAGAGTTGCTTTGTTTGTTTGTTTCTTTTATTTATTTATAAAGCGTGCCACACCCTGAGGTATCTGGGCGCATTCCAAGACAGCTTATATGCAAAAAAAACAGTTTGATACATACAATAAAGATAAAATACAAATAAAAACTTCATACATACAATAAAGTTAATAACAAAGTAAGTTGCTACTTCCTAGATCATGCAGATGTATTCTTTACCAACTATGCAGATGATACGCAGCTGGTATTGGAACTTAGTGGAGACCACAAAACTGACAACGACAACCTCCTCAGAATATATGACATCATAGAACAATGGATGGATTCCAACTGGATGTGCCTGAACGGCAGCAAAACTGAGCTGGTGGTCTTTGGATCCACCAAAGCCAGAAACTCACTATCCCACGACTACGCAAACTTTAAGATCGAAGACACAAACATCAAAGTACTTGAAAAAGTGAAAACCTTGGGAATGATGATGGAAGCATCGCTAGGAGCAGAAGCTCAGACTCAGTACATAGAAAAAAACATGCAATTACTATCTGAGACTCCTCAGAGCCATTAGACCCTACCTATCAGAGAATAACTGTGCCACAGTGGCCAGAGCAACTATCCTATCCCGATTAGACTATGGGAACGCACTAATGGTAGGAGCCAGCAAAAGAAGCCTACAGGCATACCAGATTATCCAAAACAACGCGGTTAGGATACTCAAACGTAAATCTAAATCCGATCACATCAGTAACTCTAGGAAGGAATTACATTGGCTCAAAGTGGAGAGTAGAAACCACTTCAAGGCTCTCACAATAGCCCACAGATGCATCCATGGGAAGGCACCAGGCTACCTAAAAACCAAAATACAACCTTATGTTCCTAAACCGCGCATTAAGATCCATGGATCAAAACAGGATAGCAGTAATGCCACACAAACGCATGTCCGGACTGGGAAAATCCTTTCTAGTCATCACAGCAGGTATCTGGAACAGCCTGCCAGTCCACATAAGGAAAGAATCTAACTACTTACGCTTTCGTAAGCTAGTGAAAACGCACCTCTTCAACTGAGATTGCCACCCCTGACCCACTGATCTTGAGATTCTATTAGGAACTGTCCTGTCACATTTATGTTTTGTCCTCCTGTCCATGTCTCTGCGCCCCGAAAACTTGCGAGTTACCGGCGCATTACAAATAAATAAATAAAATAAAAATAAAACAAATAAGTTAGCCACATGGATGAAGAGCTAGAACGAAAGGCTGTATGCTATGCACAAAGCAAGTAAACAGCAAAGGCAGACTAGCATATGGAGAACGCGGAAATTACACAGGTCGATGGACAAGTGCATGATCAAGAAAGGCCTAGGTAACATTATCTAGAAACTCTAGGCTCTCTGGTGACGAATGTCATTCATAGTTAGCCATTTTTTAGTGTTGGACCTGAAGTTTTGAAAGGTCTGAGTGGATCACAAGTGGAGGGGGAGAGCATTCTAGGCTTGAGCTGCTAAAACAGGGAAGCTATTGCCCCCAGCTGTTTTTAAATTAAATCTTGCCACTGTGATGCAGAAGGAATTGGCGGCACTCGAAGGTCTCAATGAAGTCCCTGTGATGATTTTGTCTTTAAGGTACTGTGGAGTGGCATTATTAAGGCATATATGCGTGATTCAGACAATTTTGAAGAGAATCCTGTCCTTAATGGAAAGCCATTGGTATTCCTTCTACTTTCAGAAATGTGGTTTCTCCTTGGGATGCTCAGGGTGGCTCTGAGAGCATTATTTAGTAGTATTTGGAGTTTATTTGTGATTTTTTTGTTTGCACCTGCATATAATGCATTGCAATAATCCAGTTTAGACAAGATTAATGCTCTAGGTAGTATAATGCAGCAATTTCGAGAGGTATGGTTTGCAGGTGTGAATAAGCTTACAAGTGTAGGACGTAGCTGAGGCTGTCACATTGACTTGTTTTCACAGGGTGAGAGTGGAGTCTAGGTAAAAACCCAAAGTTTTTGTTTCCTTGGCAGTCTTGATAATATTGCCATCAATACTGAAAGAGGAGTATTGGGCATCAAGCTTAATCAAGTTAGTGGGGGCATCTTGAATTAGGATTTTGGTTTATCATCATTCAGGCAGTGACTATGAGCTGCCATCCATGCCTGAATGATAAGGTGGAATTTGTTGAGTAAGGCAAGGTCAATGTCATAGTTCCCCTAGAGTGGAATACGTATCTGGGTGTCATCGGCGGAGTTAGTATAGATGACACCCAAATGATCCAGTTTGTCAAACAAATGCTTGGTAAAGACATTGTACATGGTCGGGGAGACGCATGAACCTTGCAGAACTCCACATGTGATAGGGGTCTGGTCTGCGGCCGCCGATGGAGAGAAGACTCTTCTCTTCCGCTTCGATCAGTTGTTTAGAAAGGATTTAATCCAGTCAGCAGCTTTTTAAGAGAAGTTTGCTGCTGTTGAGAGGTGTTCACACAGAATGTTATGGTCAACCAAATCAAAGGCTGCCGAGAGGTCAAGTAAAAGTAGTAGTGCGCACTGTCTATTGTCTTTCATTTGATCAATTTGCAGTTTCAGATCAATCAGGGCAGTTTCAGTTAAGTGGAGCGGCCTGAAGCCTGATTGTCTGAGCCCTAAGCGATTGTTGGTCTCCAGGTATTGCTGTATTTGGAGGTAGGTTGTTTTATCGATGATTTTGAGAAGGAAGGGAACAGTCGTTATAGGTCTGTAATTAGTAGGGATAGAAGGGTCGAGTGAAGCTTTCTTGAGTAAGGGCAGAACCCAAGCGTCCTTCAGGTTGGTTGGAACCTAACAGGTTCTGAATGAAGCGTTTATAAGTTTAGTGATAAATGGGGAAAGAGCTCTAGCTGCTTCTTTGATTATTTGGGCTGGTCATGAGTCGCCTTGGCATCTTGACGGTTTGAGGGAGAAGATGATCTTTTCCACCTCAGTAATGGTTACTTGGGCACATTTTAATTCTTGTAATTTGTTAAGGGGGGTGTTTTTGTACTCTCTGGGAGATGTCTGGGTTGGTAAGGTTGAGTCTTTTGGTCGCAATTTAATTTTGGAGAGTGTTGATTTTATCAGTGAGGGCATTTTGGATGTCAGTGCACCATTCTTTATTTTTTGGGCAGGAGTCATCAGGGATTTTAAGTGATTCTAGTTCCCTCAAGATTACAAAAAAAATCCTTAGTATTGGAATTGGCCTTCTGAATCCTATCGTTGTAGGTTTATTGTTTAGTTCTAATGATTTCAGCTTTGGATTTAGTGGAAAGTTCATTCACCTTATCTTTGTTTTCTTTGGAAGGTAAGATTTTCCAGATGGCTTCCATTTTCCTTTTTTCTAGTCTAAGGGCTTTAAAATGAGGGATGAACCAGGTATTTAGGTGAGCTTTTGGTTTACTCTTTCGAAGTTTGAGTGGCGGGATGGAATTGAGGGCTTGGGTTATGGTATTATTGTACAAGTCGACCAGTTTTGCTGGGTCTTGCAATTTGGAGGCGTTTATAGGTGGCAGCATGAGGGGAATCAGCTTGTCTGTAGTGATGTTTCTTTTATTTCTAGTTAGAAGAGGTGGGAGAGTGATTTTAGGTTTGTGAGCTGGCGATCAGCACAGATGGTGAAGGAGATTAGGAAGTGGTCTGACCATGTCTGGGGCTCGATAGCTGTGATGGAAGTTTCACGGTTGAGAACGGCCACCCAGTCTAATATTCTACCTTTCTCGTGGGTCGGTAGGACAATTCTTTGTGTGAAGTTTAAGCCACTTAGAGAGTCAGCAAGTAGTTTAGCAGGAAGGTCGTTGGGGTCAAGGAATCCTAGATTAAAGTCGCCTAGCAGTAGTATTTGAGAAGTAGGTTTGGTGTTGTTTGACAGTATAGTGTTTATATCCTCCTCGAATGAGCCAATGGGGCCAGGAGGTCGATAAATTAAATGGATAGTTAAAGTGCGAGAATTAGAGGTGGCTATTTTAATTGATATAAGTTTGCATGATTTGACCATGGGGGCAGTGGTTACTCTCATAGCTAGGCTTACCTTGGCAATGAAGGCGACCCCGCCACCTTTCGTAGTTTCTCTATCCGCTCTTATAATAGTGTAAGAGTTGGGGATGGCCAAGAGGAGGGCTGGGCCTGCAGCCGCATGGAGCCAACTCTCTGACATAGCTAGGAAGTCTAGATTGCCCTTGATGATCACATCCGCTATGTCAGTGGCATGCGCGATGATAGATCTGGCAGTGATTAGAGAGCCTTTGATACAAGAGTTTTAAGCCTGGGGAGGGCTTGTGGTGTTCTTTTCTGGCTTCCTGTTAACTTTTTTTGTCAGAAGTGTATTGGATGAAGCAGGAGGCGGTCGTTGAGGCAATGTGAAGCTCAAAGTAGATTGATTGAGGCTAGTAGATAAAATATCTTTCTCCAAAGATTCTTCAACTAATATTGAGGGTCTAATGAGTCTGGAGCATAGTCTTTTGTTTCTGAAGTCCCCGCTGCATGGTTGATTAGCTGGTGGTTTGGTTGCATATAACTTAATCCATTGACTTGGAGTAAGGAGGTCTGTTGGGTTAGTTGGCTTAGTTTGGCTAATGTAGAGGCTGTTGGTGTTTAGTGTATGGATCGGGAGGAAGGGGGTATGTTTAATATTTGGTTCATTTAAACTGTATTTTAGGGGCAGATGAAATTTGGTAGGTTTAATGTTAGTGGACAGGGGTAGGTTCATATTTCGACTAGAATGAGTTGATTCTAACTGAGCAAGATAAGTTAGTATAAAAGTTAGGTGGCTCAGCATCAACAGAGGCCTCTAACAAGCCATGTGAGACTTTATAGTCAGCGTACTATAGTTAGTTCTGTCCCTGGTAAGTCTTCTAGGTAAGCACGTGTGACACAGATAGCGACAGTCAGTAATCAAAGCATAGGGGTTTGAGACTATACTGCCGGCATGATCAATTAACTGGTCGTATGAATCTCTAGTACGCACACAAAAATAAACCTAAATGCTGTGTATAAACCAGAATGGAATCGCTAGTACGTACCCAGGTAAACCTGAATGCAATGTGAATAAGGAGTGAGAAGCAATGCATGTGAGGAATCAAGGTGCCTACCTAATGTAAACAAAGGCAGACAAGAATACAGCATACAGTGGTAGAGTTGTAACTGGCAGTGGGTCACAATAATCATTGGTGGGGGATGGGAGTGCAACGGGCGGTCCGGAATTAACAGTGGCGGTGGGTTTACCGCCACTGTTAAGTCCGGACCGCCCGACCCGTAATGAGGCCCAATGTGTTAAAAACATGCTGAAAGGAGTTCAAGTGCCACTTTAAGTAATTCAAGGGCCAGGAGAACATGCTTCTAATAATTTGTGTAAGGATGATAATTGCATCAGAATAACTGCACCTTAGAATATGATGATCCAAAATTCCTGTGCCTCTCCTTACTATCCACATTACATTCTCCTGAGGGTAGTGATAACACCAGCCTTGGAGCTAAGAGACATATGCAGCATGCATTTTTACTCCCTAAAAAAGTAAAATGTCACTAACAAAAATCAGAAATTATGAACATATCATTGCTTCAACCCACAGAGGTACACTGATTTTTTTTCGAATTGGGGACCAGTGGAGCAGTGGCATAGGAAGGAAGGAACTCTAATAATATTAATGCTCGATCTGAAAAGGAATTTTATGGGGAAAACATCTTTTAATAAGCAGAAAGTATCCCTATTGGTAGAGATAATTACTTTTTCTACTCCCTGAAAAATAATTTGACTCCAAGTAGGAAGCAAAATATGATTATAGCCCTGCTTGTACCCCTGACATAGCAAGTGAAATGAGAGGGCACATAATAAAGTGTATAGATGTTCCCACCCTTCCGCACCACAGCCTAGATAAAATTAAACAAGAGCCATACTGAGGTTAAATATGGAGCCCTGTTGAAGAACATCACACATATATGCCTTTTAAGTTAATTGCATCAATTCTTCAGAGACACAACTGATTGAGTGACTTCTTCTGTAACTATGGATCCCTATTCTGCAATTCTTTGTGATCAGTTAAATAAGATGCAGGGGGATGCTAGGGACTTCACACACAGAACACATGATTATATTGAAAAGCCCTTAGCAGTTTGGCATAGAAAGAAAAGAAGGTGCTGTTGTCTAGATGGGTACTAGAATTTCCTATCCTTTAGCAGACACGCAACACATTTCCTTCAGTATACTGCCGAAACATCTGACTTAGTCCTTGAAATGTGCTGCGTTGTTCATCAGCCGTAAGGAGTGATGCTTCCACCCATACCCTTACCAGGCTCCTGTGCTTGCCTCCAATACTAGTTGATGGAGCACTGTAAAAAGTGAGGGTTTGTAGCAGTAAACACACACTGGAATATTTGCAGACCCACAATAATTTGCAAGCAAGGCATATTTAAATGCCTCAACATATGATGTGCATTTTAAGAATGTCATGACTCTGCATGTACACAATTTTTTTGCAGTGCATACAAGATTGTTTGCAACATACCCCACCCTTATATCATTGTGTAGGATTGCACAAGTGCTCAGTGAAACTGTTTTTGTATAGAAGCAACTTACCATTTAATGTGTGAAGGTCTATGCCCAAAGGAACTATGAACACTTGGAAACAAGGCAGATTGTGTGAAAAGCATTCTCCTGTCTGAATATCCGGTACTATGGACGAGTAATCCCATGCATACTCCATACCCATTATCCCTACGGGGCTCAATGTGAATGGGGAGCATTTTTTTCCCGGTGCCCAGGAATGGCCAATTACCGGGTCAGGCAGGGCTTTAATGACACAGTAATTGCCCATTCCTGGGCACCAGAAAAAAATGATACCGTGGCAGCCGTGCCTGTTTTACCGGTACGGCTACCGCCAGTATCGTAATGAGGCCCAGTATCCGATATTTGAGCTGGTAGTTTGATTATATAGTGTAGGTGACACTTTCACAGAGCCAAGAGAGAAAGAGTCAAGGTTGTCTGGCAGTGTCTTAATGTACTCAGGGCAGAAGTTAGAATCATAAGGTAAAAGTGTGATAGAGTCAGGTTTAGGACACATGGGTGGGGAGGGAATATTTTTGGTTAATGTGTACAGGCATATCTTGGTTAGATTCTTTTGTTCATGGCGTCAGTTTTTCATATTAGTTTTTAACCTCTTGTGTTGTATTTTGCTGTTAGGGATGTTAGGTGCATAGCAGTGTAATGCAAATTAGCACAATATCAAGACTAGTTGCTTATTTCAAGAGAAAGAAAATGTCAGGTAATTGCTGTGGATTGTGCCTTTATTAAATATTTTTGAATAGGTGAGAATTGTCTGTGTGCGCTGCTAAAAATCTTCTGAGCGGCACCCAGGAGGAAGCTGGGCAAGCGCACATGCGCACAGCTTAGAGGGAACACTGCTCCCATGTTGGAATTACAGACGAAGCCCAAAGGCTTACCTCCGGCACTCGGGTGTGTGGGGAAGGATCGGTAAGTTGCTCCTGCAGCACAGGGATGGTGGGAGCTCCTGCTCCAGTTGCAAGGCAACGAAGGTTGGCTGCAGGCTCAGTCAGTAGCCTTTCTTGGATGCCTTCGCTGGAGCCAGCTATCGCCTTCAGGTGCCTCGTGGTTGGCTGTATTGGAAAGGCTAGACAATCAGGTGGCAGGCTCTTGCAGATTGTGTTAGAAAGGCAGGATCATGAAACGGCAGCCATCTTAGAGAAACAAACCTGCGTGGTTTATAGGTGCAGCCACAAGCAATGTGAGCAAATAATAGATCTACAGCCTCAGTACGGCTAAGGTAAAGCTTATTAATACATTGCTGGCCAAAAGTAGGCTTGGGCAGCTGTAGGACAATGAAAAGTTGCACTCCCATGTTGGACAAAGCCCTTGGCTTACCTCCAGTGCTCGGATGTTTAGGGAAGGAACGGTGAGCTGCTCCTGCAGCACCCGGATGGTGGTAGTTCCTGCTCCAGTTGCAAGGGGACAAAAGATGACTGCAGGCTCGGTCAGTAGCCTTTCTTGGAGCCTTTCTTTATACGACCCAGCCCACATCCAACCATGCACAGACATGGCAAAAGAATCAGGACCTGTGTAGGTCTGCATAGTTCATCTTGCAGTGAGTCATGTTCTTCTCACAGTGTGGCTACATCGTAGGGCTGCTCCTAGGGGCAGACAAAGCAGGCAGCTGCCCAGGGCACAGAGTGGGATGTGGCATTGCAAAGACAGATGTAAATGAGTCCCAGGACTGGTGGGTCACCTTACTAGCATCCTAATTGGGCAGAGTCAGGGGCGGAAGCCTGCTCTGGTCTGTGTCAAGACTTGATGGTCGCGAGGAACAAAGATACCTCCGTCCCTAAGCAGCCAACAGCGAGGTAAAGAAACACTCGCTGTTCGAAGATTAGGGCCACAGGTGATAGAAACAGGATACCCCAGGATTCCAGATGGCTGCTGGAAGGGAAAGGGCAGATTAGGTAATGGGCAGATTAGGTAATTAGAAAAAGATAAACAGGGTTATTTGTATACAAGAAATAGAAAGAACACCTACCAAAAGCCGGGAAATGGTGGACACTAGATGGATGGGGCTATACCTGTTCCCTCGGTGGGTCAAACGTTACACAAAGGCACTGGGATGAAAAGAGTAAGTGCCTGTTTGCCGCACTGGAATGCCTGTAGTCTGATGAAAAGGACCTGTGGCTGATGGGATGGCAGAGGAAGGCAAAGCCCAGGTCTGTGGTTCCAAGCAATGGGTAATCCGTAAACAATCCGTGAACAGTCCGAGGTCAGAATCAGGTGCAAGGGTCTGGAGGCGTAATGCAGAAAGGAAGGTCCGTAAACAATCCGAGGACAGACCGAGGTCAAAATACCAGGAAGACAATCCTAAGGCGTAGAACAAGAGGAATGAAGCTAGAGGCAGTCTGTAGAACAAAGTCCAAATGGTCGTAGTAGCACGAAGAAACCAGGTCCAAAACGCTGAACGCCTTAAAACAACAGCTGAGAAGCACGGTCTTTATTGGATAGAGTTCACTTTATACCGCAAGTACTGTTACGGGAGTCTGCGGGTCATGTGACGCGTCACGTGATCCTACGGCTGACGCCTCGTAATGAGCGTGTTTGTTTTTGCGGCCGTACGTGTGAATTGCTTGCGCCTGGATGGCTGCATTCCCAGAAGTACAGTACTCCTCTGGCTTTGAATGCTACTTCTGTGTTGGGCATACAGGTGCCACGGGAGTCACCACCCGAGGTATGTATGATGGCTTCTCCCGCAGTGCTTCGGCAATGCTCTCCCCACTGAGGGAAGGAGACCCTGATGTGGGCGGGGGAGGGGGTGGGGAGCACCATACGTGTGCTCCAGGCGTTTCCGGGTGCGGGGTCTGGAGTGGGCATTAGGTATCTGCTGAGGGTGTGTAAGGGACCGAGAGTGGGGGTGCGTGGGTGTGACAGATTCCCCCCAAAGGCCCACGACCCTGTGGGCATGATGGGTGCTCACTTTGGAACCAGGATACCAACAGGGGCGCATGGACATCAGATGCTATTCCCACGACCTTTCCTCGGGACCATAACTCACCCAATCCACCAGATAATACAGTCGACCCCTGGAAAAACGGGAACCCAAGATGGCATTGAGCTTGTATTTGACAGAGCCATCAAGTACAACCAGGGAAGGGGGCGCAGCCAACCGAGAAGCAGCCGGACATGGTTTGAGCAGGGAGGAATGAAAGACAGGATGAATCCTTCAAGTAGGAGGCAGAAACAGTTGAAAGGCCACTGGGTTCACCACCCTCTGTACCTTGTAAGGACCCACAAAACGGGGCATGAGTTTGCGAGAACCGGGCAACTGTAGGTGCATAGTAGAGAGCCAAACCATGTCCCTGGGGCATAAGAAGGCGCAGGAGACAGTTTAATGTTGGCCGCTACCCTCATACATTCCTGCGCTTCAAGAAGGTGTGTGAGTGTCTGTGCATGGACCATGGACATGTTACGGACACAAGCTGATGCCGCGGGCACAATCGAGCCGGACAAGTCTGGTATCGGAAGGGTACGAGGATTCTGTCTATACAATGCATAGAAAGGGGAAGTGCCTAGAGAGGAATGTGATGCGTTGTGGTGGGCGAACTCTGCCAGGTGTATAAGCTCATACCATGTCTGCTGGTTTTGCAAGGAGAGACAACGTAGGTATTGCTCCATAACCCGATTCACTCTTTCAGTTTGCCCGTCCGTCTCTGGATGGTATGCAGAGGAACAACAGGCATCTATCCCTAGTATACTGTTGAGGGCCTTCCAAAACTTGGACGTGAACTGGGTACCACGATCCGAAATTAGGACCGTGGGTAACCCGAAAAAAACAGAATATCTCCCTAAAGAATAGCTCTGCCAACCTGGGAGCTGAAGGTATACCTGTACGTGGGATAAAACAAGCCATCTTTGTAAAGGAATCGACCACTACCCATACGGTATCAAACCCCTTAAACCTGGGTAGATCTGTTACGAAGTCCATGGTGAGGGTATGCCATGGTCTCGGGGGCACAGGCAGGGGTTGGAGCAGGCCAAGAGGATGTCCCTTCCTGTGTTAGCATTGCGCACAAATGGAACATGTGGCAAAGTAGGCGTTAATGTCCGCTCTCATCGAGGGCCACCAACACCAATGCTGTAGTAGGTCCAGAGTGCGCCTTTGCCCGGGGTGACTGTTAAATGGGGTATCGTGGGACCATTCTAGGGCTAAATTGCGTGCCTCAGTGTCTGGAAAAAAAAGCAGGTCTTGATGGTAAGGAAGACCGTCATGCAACACCAACCCCCAATCTGAAACCCGTTCAGGATGAGCTGCCGCCCACTGACGTAATGTGTGCAAGAGGGTCAATGGCGGAGCACATAAACACACTACATGTTTCTTGTCTAGGATGGACTCGGGAAAAACCGGGAGAGAAAAACCTCCTGGGGAACTGGAAAGTGCGTCATCTTTCCGGTGTGTAGTCCCTGGCCTGTGTTTGATGATAAAATCGTAGGCAGCAAAGAACAGGTGCCACTGGACTTGTCTGCTGTTCATACATTTCCAGGAGGCCAGGTCCTGCAAGTTCCTGTGGTCAGAGTAAACTATTGTTTGGTGAGAGGCCCCTAATAGATGGTGTCTCCAGACTTGGAATGCCTCTTTTATAGCTAGCAGCTCTTTTTCTGTGACGGCGTAGTGTATCTCTGTGTTGCTGAACTTGTGAGAGTGGTAAGCCACGGGGTGTAGACGACCTGTGTTGGGGCATGTTTGGGATAGGATGGCCCCCATGGCCTATGAGGAGGCATCGGCTTCGACAACAAAAGGAAGATCGGGGTCTGGGTGTTGGAGAACCGGGGCCGAAGTGAAAGCAGCCTTCAGTTTGGTGAAGGCCTCTTGTTGTTCCGTGGACCACAGAAACAGTACTCTGGGACTGGTGCGGTCGGTAAGAGGAGCTGTGATGTTCGAAAACCCAGATATAAACCACCTGTAAAAGTTGGCAAAGTCGAGGAAAGACTCCAGGGCTTTGAGGGAGGTGGGTATCGGCCAGTCTAACACTGCACGGACCTTGGATTCGTTCACAGACAGTTCCCCAGGTGATATTGAAAACCCAAGAAGTCCACACTGTCCACATGGAATAAACACTTCTCGGGTTTGGCATAGAGTGAATGGGAAACGTAACCGGGAAAGCACTTCTCGGACATGGGTCACGCGTTCCTGTAGAGTGGACGAGAACACTAGTATGTCTTCCAAATAGACAACAACGGATACATCACTGATAAAGATAACTGCTGGAACGTAGCGGGTGCATTACAGAGGCCAAACGGCATGACGGTGTATTCAAATAGCCCATACCGTGTACAAAATGCCATCTTCCACTCATCCCCTTGGCGTAACCTGACTAGATTGTAAGCCCCCCGAGGTCTAGCTTTGTATATATCGATGCGTGCGTTTGCCGGTCTAATAGGGGACTAATAAGAGGGATAGGGTACCGGTTCTTGATGGTTATGGCGTTCAAGCGTCTATAGTCGACACAGGGACGCAGGTCCCCCTCACGCTTCGGTACAAAAAATATCGGGCTGGCAGCAGGTGAGGTTGATGGTCGTATGTGACCCAGGCCTAAGGCCGTTTGTATGTATTCCCTGAGAATCTGCTCCTCCCCTGGTAACAAAGAATGCACTCTCCCCTTGGGTATGTCGGCGTTTGGTACCAAATCATTAGGGTAGTCATAAGGCCTATGTGGTGGTAAGGCCTCTGTGCACCTTTTATCGAATCCATCAAGGAATTCATGGTACTCAGTAGGGATCCCAGAAACCACTGTTTCCACCATGTGTTGGGGTGGATCAGTGTCCATCGGGGGCGACTCCTCCAACGCCAGCCGGGTAACTGCCCCCAAAAGCTGTGAGAGCGTCATGGCTTCTCCCCGTTGAGTAAGACATGTCGTTTGACAAAAAGACGACTCGAAATACAACCGGCCGGATGACCAGTCAATCACCGGATTGTGGAGGTGCAACCAAGGTATTCCAAGGATCAGGCCGAAGTGGGGGGTGGTGATTAAAACAAAGGATATCATCTCTTTATGGGTTTCCTGGATAATCAATGACAAGGGAGCAGTTTGCTGCTTGATAGGACCCGAAACGAGTGCAGTGCCGTCTACTGCATGTACTGGTTCAGGATGTGGCTTGGATTGCAAAGGCAAATTGAGAGAGAGTGCCAATGCATTGTCAATGTAGTTTCCTGTAGCGCCTGAATCAATGACTAGGTGGACTGAATGCGGGGTGTCAGGAGAAAAGAACAAATCAGCCTGTATCACTATGGGTTTCAAACCGACATGTGTTGGTATGGATGGTATGGGGGTCTGATCGTGGCTCGTCCATGCCCCCATCTTTACGGACAAGCCTTTTGAAAACCCAATGTTTTGAGGTGAGGTCGTCTAGGACATTCCTTAACGTAGTGTCCATTGAGACCGCAGTAAAAACAGGCGTTCGCTGACCTTCTGCGTTCCCTTTCTGTGGGTGTGATAGGACTGCAAACCCCCCGATCTGCATGGGTTCCCCTTGGGATTCTTTCGTTGTTGGAAGGGCAGAATAAAAACCAGTCTCCGATCTTCTCTCAGCCCGTCACGCATCCACTTAGAGGGCAAGATCAACAAGTTCATGATAGAGGTCCGGCAAGGATGGGACCACTGCCAAGGCGTCTTTCATGACGTTGTTAAGGCCCTTATAAAAGACCACTGCCTTCTTGTCTTCAAGCCAGGCAGTCTCTACGGCCAACTGATTATATCGGGTAATGTAATCAATGAGTGAAGTTTTGCCTTGTGCTAAATTAAGTAGTTCTAGGTCCCTTGATTGAGCCTTGTGTCTTATGTCAAATACTTTAGTCATTTCCGCTACAAGGAGATCAAAGTCGTACAGTGCCGGACTATCGCTTTCTAACGGGGTTGGCCCATGTGGCCGCAATCCCTCCTAAATGAGAGAGCGTGAAAACTGCTTTTGTTGTTGAATCAGGGAAGGATTGAGGTTTGCACAGGAAATGTAACTTACACTGATTGAGAAAGGTGCAGAAGCTTCTAGGATAACCCTGAAACTTTTCTGGTGCTGCCAAAGGGAAGGGAGTGGGTACAATGATCTGGGTAGGGACGGGTGGGGCGGCCTGAGGAACACTGGGAGGTGTGGGGTCCCTAAATTGCAGATCAGACGGCAAAGCATGGCGTTCACTCTGTATAGTATCTAGGCGTTGGTGAATTGCTGCGGTGGCAGCCACCATATCAGCACGCAGGACAAAGATAGCCTGAACTAGGGCAGCCACCGGGTCCCCTGCGGAGGGATCCATGTTCCAGGCGATTGGCTTCTCAGTCTCTCAAGACTTGATGGTCATGAGGAACATAGATACCTCCATTCCAAAGCAGCCAACAGTGAGGTACAGAAACACTCGCTGTTCGAAGATTAGGGCCACAGGTGATTGAAACAGGATACCCCAGGCTTCCGGATGGCTGCTGAAAGGGAAAGGGCAGATTAGGTAATGGCAGAAAAAGATAAACAGCGTTCTTTGTATACAAGAAATGGAAAGAACACCTACCAAAAGCCAGGAAATGGTGGACACTAGATGGATGGGGCTATGCCTGTTCCCTCGGTGGGTCAAACGTTACACAAAGGCACTGGGATGAAAAGAGTAAGTGCCTGTTTGCCACACTGGAATGCCTGTAGTCTGATGAAAAGGACCTGTGGCTGATGGGATGGCAGAGGAAGGCAAAGCCCAGGTCTGAGGTTCCAAGTAATGGGTAATCCGTAAACAATCCGTGAGCAGTCCAAGGTCAGAATCAGGTGCAAGGGTCTGGAGGCGTAATGCAGAAAGGAAGGTCTGTAAACAATCCGAGGACAGACCGAGGACAAAATACCAGGAAGAACAAGAGGAATGAAGCTAGAGGCAGTCCGTAGAACGAAGACCAAATGGTCGTAGTAGCACGAAGAAACCAGGTCCAAAATGCCGAACGCCGTAAAACAACAGCTGAGAAGCGCGGTCTTGATGGATAGCGTTCACTTTATATCGCAAATACTGTTACGTGAGTCTGCGGGTCAAGTGACGCGTCACGTGATCCTACGGCTGACGCCTCGTAATGAGCGTGTTTGTTTTTGCGGCCGTACGTGTGGATTGCTTGCGCCTGGATGGCCGCATTCCCAGAAGTACAGTACTCCTCCGGCTTTGAATGCAACTTCTGTGTTGGGCATACAGGCGCCACAGGAGTCGCCACCCCAGGTATGCACGATGGCTTCTCCCGCAGTGCTTCGGCAATGCTCTCCCCACTGAGGGAAGGAGACCCTGATGCGGGCGGGGAAGGCGGTGAGGAGCGCCAGACGTGTGCTCCAGGCGTTTCCGGTTGCGGGTCTGGAGCGGGCATTAGGTATCTGCTGAGGGTGTGTAAGGGACCGATAGTGGGGGTGCGTGAGCGTGACAGTCTGCCTGTTTCATTGTCCCCCAATGCCCCGTTTCATGTGCAGAAATCATAGCCACTGTTCATCACCATCCCCAACAACGGCACCTCCTTATCAATCTAAATGTCCCTGAACTTGGATGGGCCTTACCACCCTCTGCGAGAGACTTACCAGGCGTGAGGGTAGGGGATCGAGGAGGCTCTAAAAACCAAAGTGCGGTAGATAAAGGAAGCCAAAGGAAAATGAGAGTGAAGGAGAAGCAAAGTGAGAAGGTGATAAGGAAAGAAGAGGGGGTCTGAAAGGGCCAGACTAGGTTAGAGAGTGAATGAGGGCCAAAAGACAGAAAGGATTAGGTTAAAGATGAGAAGGAAAGACAAAGAACATGGAAGTAGAAACAATGGGCCGCATGACAGGTTTGCCGGCCCGGAAATATGTGTGCTGGTAAACTTACTAGCTCACTTGTTTCCGGACTGGCAAACAACGTGTTTGCTTGCCAGAGCCGCTGTGCCCAATAGGTCTGATCACCGTTAGCAACTGTGCCAGTGCTTCCGTGTCCCAAATCCCATGGCAATGGGGATTAACAAATTTACCGGCACCTGATTTCCCTGCTGCCGTACTCACAATGAGCCGGTAAATGTTCATGGGTCCAACAGCAACCTGGCGGTAGCACCGGCAAGTTTACCACCGAATCGGTCATGAGGCCCAATGAAGAGTGAAAGAACTAATGGAAAGAAAAGAAAAAAAAGGTGTGGTAAGAAAAAGACAAGGAAAGAGAAAGAGCGAAACAATGGTCACATAGAATGAAAGCAACAGAAGAGGGGGTAACAGCAACGAAAATAAGGTTCAGCAGAATAAAGAGGACAGAGAGAGAGGCAAAGAGAGAGAGAGAGAGAGAGAGAGAGAGAGAGCGAAAGAGACAGAAAGAGAGCAAGAGAGAGATAAAGAGACAGAAAGAGAGTGAAAGAGAGACAGGGAGAGAGACAGACAGAGAGAGAGAGAAAGAGAGCGAGAGATAGAGAGATAAAGAGACAGAAAGAGAGCGAGAGAGAGAGAGGGACAGAGAGATGAAGGGAAGGTAATATGGACAGCAAGAAGGGCATGGGGTGGTCTAAGAGAAGATAGGGAGTGGATGATGGTTGACAGATGAGACAGGAGTAAATGAGAAAACAAGAAAAATCAAGGTGGAGAAATGGGGAGAGTGGGGAAACACATGCGATAGGCCGGGAAGTGGTTGTGTGACAGAGCAGAATGTGCAGGATATAGCTGTGGGCTGCGCATGCGTGGAGGGGCGGCTTTTGGTTTTCAGTGAGCACCCTATTGCTTATTTACTGCCCAGCTACATGGGCATGGAGCTTTGCTTCGCCCCTGGCAAATGGTGTGATGGGCAAGGAGTCACTCAGCAGAGTACACGAACAGAACTAAGTCAGGTAAGGAGACTTCAGTGTGAAAGGTGTCATTTTTGGACATTAGCATTGGCCATGGTGAATCAAACTTGAAATTTGAACCGTTTTTTTTTCCATTCTGAAGGTACTCATTGCAATCGCAATGTGCCCACACAAACTAGAACACTTTTGTTATCGTACCTGTTTTGGAATTGGCAGACTATTCACATTACAATAACGATACATTTTTAAATGCACAGGGAGAAGAGATCGGTCCAAAGGATAGCATTCATAAATCCAGCAATTCCTTACTTGAATATTAACTTTTATAATGTGCTCTCTTTGTGCTTCATATTGGGTTATACAGGAAGGTCAATCCGTCCAGTATTGAAACAGAGTTAACGGTTTATGCTGCTTTGGCACCATCTTGTGACAAAGAGGCGAACTGTAATGAGAACCTTTATTTTCAACCGAATTCCAAGAATAAAATTTGTGGTCTAAACTTATTTTCAACATTTGTGTAAGCATTTTTCTTGATACGTTTGTCTTCCATTTTTTGATCTGTTTGAAGGCATTACAGTGGAAGTGACATCAGAAGGGGAAGGGAAGTGCAGTCTACAGATCCATTAAAGCAGCAAAGGAGAAAAGTAAAAGGTTGCATCATTTCTGCACCAAAAAGATGACTTCTTTACAAATCCTGCACCACCAAGAGCAATAGTACCAGGAGTAGTAGTGCTAGTATTAATACTGCAAACAGTAGTACCACTACTACTGGCAGCAGTATCGCTACTGCCAGCAGCAGTAATATTACTGCTACTACCAGTAGAAGCACTTTTCCTAAACATATTATTACTGTTGTCAGGATTACTAGCAGTAGTAGTAGAACTACTGCCAGGAGTACTAGCAGGACTATACTCAGTTGCAGGAGCAGCAGCAACAGCAGCAATGCTACTACCAGCAGTAGTACTAATATCACTGCTAGCGCTAATACTATAACCAGTACTATTCCTCCTAATACCAGTCGCAGACATAGTACTAATATTACTACTACTATCATACTACTAGAAGT
Source organism: Ambystoma mexicanum (assembly GCF_040938575.1). Lineage (NCBI taxonomy): Eukaryota > Metazoa > Chordata > Amphibia > Caudata > Ambystomatidae > Ambystoma > Ambystoma mexicanum. The sequence continues at coordinate 120,889,324 of NC_090933.1, read as the reverse complement.
AGTCATACCAGATCATGGGCCCCTTTTCGGAAGTTGACCTATGGTCCTCTTTCTTTTGGCCCCACGTTTTGGTCCTTGCTCAATACCGGTTTTTATTGTAAACGATCTTTGGGTCAACTTTGATATTTCTCATATAAGTTCCCCACAAATGTGTTCTGCGGTGCAGGTATGTTCCTTCCATCCTTGCCCTTTGTGCCAAATCCTTCACTTTTTCTCTTTTTTTCTGCCAGAGGTACAGCCATCAGTCGCTTCTTTTCAAGTGAAATTGACGACTGCAATGATTTATTTTCCGGGCCTCCCTAAAGTTTCCATTGCCCAGCCTCAACGTGCCCAGAATGCCGCAGCCAACGGGCCTACGCCTGTCCGACCATGTCTCCCTGGCTGTCCTTTGCCTGCCAGTTGCCAAGACATCATCAAGTTTAAGGCCCTCTGTTATGTGTTCAGAACCAGCAGCCACCCAAGTGCCTCCCCGGGTCACTTACATTTGTTTACCCTTCTCCCTTTCTGTACCCTTCCATGAACGTGGCGTGGCAGTGATCTCTGTATCAAATAATAATGCCATATAAAAACACGTCACAATAATGACCTGCACACGATTTATAATACAACCCTCATCTAAAAATTGATATAATTCCAAGTTGCCAGCTCCTCTGTCTAACCATTTCTGCAGATCTCTTTTCTTGAGCTAATGTTTTCTCTGGAAGTGGGCTCGGAACTTTTAATCCTACTTCCTGAAATTATATGTGGCAGAGTGGTATTAATAACAATTCAAAAAGGGCATCCTTACACTGTCTGAAATTGCTGTTCTTTACTGTAAGGCAACGTTTCTGGCCAATATGTACACTTCTCCTTGCTATGTCATGAGTGCTCGGCCTTCCTTTCCTGCAGAGACTGCCTTTTCCTCCATTTTACTTCTTTCTCGATATTGCCAGCCTCTGCTAGCTTTCTCCGTGTCTTTACAATCCGTCTCTGGGCTTTTTTTTAAAAAAAAAGAATGCTCCACTTAGGCTCTAGACAACGCTCACGCTTCCCGAGTACACAGCTCAGGCTCTGGGTGCTTTCTGAAACTTCCCAGCACCCATCTAATTCTCTCAACTTCCTTTAGGTTTCTCAGCACCCCACCCAGATGTAGGAGCTCTCTAAATGTTCTGAGCGCTACTCACAGGCTGTAGGCACTTTCTAAAAGCCTCTTAATGACCATCCCACATTTTAGGAATGTATCAGAGATCTCAGCGCCCCTCTCACGACTTTCAGCGGATACTAAACATTTTGTGGAGGTTCTTTCACAATTCTCAGTCCTTTTCAGAGTCACTTACTTTCAGGTTCATCACCTATTTTCTAAGCCTCCAAGCTCTTTGTAGACTACTCTATGCCCACTCATGTTCTAAGTGTTTTACATCCTTCTTGGTGCCCCTCTCTGGCCCTCTGCCCTGTCAAAATGTACTAATACCCCTCTCAGGCGCTAGGCGTCTTTCAGCACTCTTCACTTACTCTAAGTGCTTTCCAAAACGTTCTAAAACTTCTCAATAGCCTCCCACATGCTAGGCACCGTTCAGACTTCTCAGCACTCCTCGCTTACTCTAAGTGCTCTCTAAAACTTCGCAATACCCTCTCACATGCTAGGCAACGTTCAGGCTTCTCAGCACTCTTCGCTTACTCTAAGTGCTCTCTAAAACTTCGCAATACCCTCTCACATGCTAGGCAACGTTCAGGCTTCTCAGCACTCTTCGCTTACTCTAAGTGCTCTCTAAAACTTCGCAATACCCTCTCACATGCTAGGCAACGTTCAGGCTTCTCAGCACTCTTCGCTTACTCTAAGTGCTCTCTAAAACTTCGCAATACCCTCTCACATGCTAGGCAACGTTCAGGCTTCTCAGCACTCTTCGCTTACTCTAAGTGCTCTCTAAAACTTCGCAATACCCTCGCACATGCTAGGCAACGTTCAGGCTTCTCAGCACTCTTCGCTTACTCTAAGTGCTCTCTAAAACCTCTCAATACCCTCCCATATGCCAGGCATCGTTCAGGCTTCTCAGCACTCTTCGCTTACACTAAGTGCTCTCTAAAACCTCTCAATACCCTCCCATATGCCAGGCATCGTTCAGGCTTCTCAGCACTCTTTGCTTACTCTAAGTGCTCTCTAAAACCTCTCAATACCCTCCTACATGCTAGGCACCGTTCAGGCTTCTCAGCACTCTTCACTTAACTGTAAGTGCTTTCTAAAACCTCTCAATACCCTCCCACATGCTAGGCACCGCTCAGGCTTCTCAGCACTCTTCGCTTACTCTACATGCTTTCTAAAACTTCTCAATACCCTCCCACATGCTAGGCAGCATTCAGGCTTCTCAGCACTCTTTGCTTACTCTACATGCTTTCTAAAACTTCTCAATACCCTCCCACATGCTAGGCAGCGTTCAGGCTTCTCAGCACTCTTCGCTTACTCTGAAACTTCTCAATTGGTGGCATAACCGGAAGAGGAGGCAATGTGGTTAACCTGGCGGGTCACGGTAAGTGAGGCGTCCATGTATACACCCAGAATTTTGACGGAGGAGGTGACCGGTAACTTGTGGCCATCAATGGTGAGGGTTTTATATGCCTTGTGGAGTTTGGCCCAGTGATGAGAAGCTCAGTTTTGTCATCCTAGAGGCAGAGGCTTTGTGCAGCCATCCAGGACTCAATGGTTTCGTAGATGGTGTTCACTTGGAGGGAGTCCGTGGGGTGGGCAACAGTGAGGGGATGAGGATTTGCTTATCGTCTATGTAATTGGTGTAAGAGATGCCGAGGATATCTAGGTGGTCGAATAAGGGTTTGGTGTATATGTTGTAAAGGGTGGGTGATACACAGGAGCCTACATATATTGAATGTACACACATACACTTGTGCTCCAAATGCAATGGGATGAGACATAGCATCCCTGTCCCAGAGATGTCAATGCATCAACTTGATATACACAGCCATCCGTGCACATGTATCATACTCAGCAGATGTGTCTGCACGGATGTGCTGTCAGGTGGGCCACACATGGAGTTGTCTATCATGCACATCCCTCACATGCCCACAACATGTCTGCATCCGTACTGTCCCAGCACTTGGTCCATGATCCCACACAACATATGCAAGTAATTGATGAAAAATCAGCCAACACCCATACAAATGCCAGTAAACAAGGTCTGATGCCACACTTGCGCAGCATTGGCATGAGGCAGCAAGCTGCTGCATTTCTCACCACACACAAGCTGCAAACAGAATGTGGCATCTGCAAACATGCATGCCATACATATGCTGAAGAGCATTGCTCCACATGGGTACTCACTCACCAGCAGCATCCAGACAACTTATCCAAGCCAAGATCTGGGAGTGAAGGTCTGGATAGAACCTCTCAAGGACCTGCAGCTCCTTGGATTGGCTACAGGCCTTGAATCATCTCAACACTTCCGAACCATGGTCTTTGTGTGGTCTGCCACTGCCTCCATGTTGATGCTAGCTGTGATAGGACCCGATCCACCAGGATACCTACTTTGGTGGAGGTGAAGTTTGCAGCCCTCTCTTTCAACGTGAGGGTGCTGCACTCCTCAAAGGATGCAGATGAGGCAGACATGGCACCCAAGAGGCAGGTATGGCTTTCCTGGGTCCTGAGTTGGTGCTGTGGAGCTGTGGTGGAGTTGGCAGGTGGAAGTCCCAAGTACAGAAGGGGTGGTCACAGGCCCAACACAGGAGAGCAGGCGAAAGTGGGACAGCTGGCACTCCAAGAAAGTGCTGGATACAAGCAGGGACTCATACTCGACTAGGCAGCAGCAGATTAGGAGTAAGTGAGGCAATTCAGGGCTGGAGGAGGCAAGAACAGCAGTTTGCAGCAGAAGGAACGGTGGTCTGTCTCCCATCCGTAGCAGCCGATAACAGAGTAAAGGCCCTTAACGTGTAAGTTATGTCCTATGCACAGGGATGCTGCGCACACATGCAGCTCATGGCAATGACGGTGTAATATAAGGCGTGCGACATGTATCACTGGTTGTGTGCATTAAGGTACATTCCGGACGAGTATCACATACGTATTTGGGGTTGCTTCGCAAGACGTTGACTTCAGGTTATGCGTACCGCATATATTTTTTGGGAGGGTTGACTCTGCACATACGCACATGGAATTTTGTATTTCTTTAGGCCTATAGTGTGTTGTGTATGCATATCTTGAGTTTAGGGGTGCCTCTGAGTATCGCGTACAGTATTTCCTGCTTTTCGGAAGCTTTTAAGCATCGAGTTTGCAATTTTTGAGTTATGAGGTGCCTCTGCGTATCGCGGCTGTGGTACCGCACAATACGCTATGCCTAGGAAGTGCTCTGGTTAGGAGGGCCTGGTGCAGTATCATCCTGGCACTCCGCAACTTAAGTCAGAGTAATATCTGGTCTTCCCTTTTGCTAGGTATGGTAAATGACAGTGTGTGTGATGTCAGTGTGTGTGAGGTCATCTGTAGAATGTGAGTAAATATACAGTGTACATAACCCTGATGTTCCACCAGTGACCATTGGAAAGTGTTATGTGTGTAGCAGGCACCAGTGGGTAACTCACCGTCATGTACTTTACTTAAGAAGATACAATGTTAATGTTAAAGGTTATTTGTACTGAGCACTATCACCACCACAGTGGTCCCCTGACGCTCTGGCAGATCTGAAAAAGGACGGTGTGAAACAGGGAGGATGTGGGAGCGGTTAACAGTGTGCAGTGGGAATAGGAAATTGAGATATGATGTTCTGTTGGCAGCTTCAGTTCGGATTGCACCATTGGCTGAGCTTAGGTGCGATTTTCGAGTCTGAGCGATTCCCATGTGCTGTTGTGTATGGTGATGTGTTGCTTGTATGTTGCTGCAGTGTGGTGAAGTACATGCGATATGCTGTGGAGGGATGTGGTCGTCTGAGTTTCTGCAGGAGAAGAGTTTGTGGAAAAATTAGGTTTTAGTATTGGGTTAGCAGGTTTTTTTTTCTTACCTCTTTGCTTTGGTTCCTGTGGTCAGCATCTATTACAATGCTTTAATATTGTTTGGCATCCTAGTCAGCGTGTACATTGTGGTGTGGTTATTATCTTCTGTAGAAGTCTAGCGGTATGTGGACACGGGTCATGGAGGTGTGTTTTCCCCCCTCCCTAGGGTTAGAGATGGTTAGGTTAGGAAGGTTATGGGGCTCTCCCTTGACTTCTAGTGGGGGGATCCTGCCTACTGTGGTATTCCTCTGTAAACGTTGTGGTATGTGTGCATGAGAGGTCCAAAATGTCCTCCCTACACCCACCAGTTGGGTTTGGCTAGGCAATGGATAGTACGTTGCTCCCTGGTTTTCCAATTTCTGCCAGAATGTATGATTCCTACTCATTCCCTTCTGATTCTGGGTTGAAGAGCCATGTTTTTGGTTGTTTTCTGAATCCCAGATGACCCCTTGTATTGCGTATGTTTTTTGGTAGGGAATTCCATGTTTTAGGAGCCAGGTGTGAGAAAGATGCTCCTCCAAATGTTCTTTTATTGAATGTTTTTTTTGGTTCAAGGTGAATGTCGTATCTCGATCTGAGTGGTCTTGCTGGATAGAAGATGGTTATTTTCTTCTTTAAGCACTCTGCTCCTCGGCCGTGAACTGCTCTGTGCATTATGCACATTGTTTTGAACCTTAGTTGTTGTTTTAACTGTAGCCAGTGTAGTATTTTCAGTGCTGGGCTAATGTGTTCTCTTCGTGGTAGTTTGAGCAGGAGTCTAGCCGCTGCAACTTGCGGGTCCAGTTATCGTTCTTTACAACACTGGAGATGAGCGTTCCAAAGGAGGGCCAGGAAACGAAAGCAAGAGTGCTGTGGTTGGGATAGCAGCTGACCCAGGACAAACTGCCACCCAGAAGGAATACCACCACCCAAAAAGGACTTGAAATTAGAAGCCGGCCAGTAATATTTGCTGCAGGGCCCCGGTTAGGTAAAGGAACTTGGCACGGTGTGGCAAGGCACTAAAGGGCGAAATCAAGTGCTCAGAGATGCAGCCCCTCTAAGCAGTATCCCTCTTATGGCTGTGTGTGAGGCAGAGGGAGACAGGAAGGAGTGCCGTTAAAGTGCAGCCCCCAGTACCATGGAGATATTTGTGGCGGACTGTGGGGAGTATAGCTGCCCCTCCCAGATGGATGGACCAATGAACGCGGCACCTGCTGGGTGGCGCCAGGAACTCCTCTCTCAACTGTGGCCTGTGGGCAAGTGATGATGTCTCCACCAGGGACATGTCGAGGATGTATTTCTATGACGTGGGGTCATACAGTGGACAGTAATACGACAGCGCGCACCCATCAGCTCTATAATGTGAATGGTTTGCACATTGGACAAGATCAGTAGCTGCGACGACAAAACTAAGGAGCATGGCAGTGTAGTGGGAAGTAGCAATGTTGTTGCCCTCCACTAAGTTTATGATTAGCAAAGCATCATATCTATGTTCAACATTCAGCAGTCATGTGGGGGAGAGGGAATGAAACAGAGTGTGACCTGCCAATAGCAATGAGGTATGGCCACACGATTTAGGTGGCCATAATGTTAACTCACAATTATGAGGTACTTAGCGAGAGGCTATTTTAGTTTCTTCGAATGTTCATATGAATGATAATGAGCTGTGAGCTAGCATACTAACAGCGACAGAGAACCATTTTTTCCACAGATGGACTCATTGCATTACAGTTTACCAACCATGATATAAACTATTGTATTCGGGGTTAGTCGCAGGCTCTCTGTGGCATGAGCAGTAGTGTGACCTAAGAAGTGTGTGAGAATAAAACAGTGATATGCCAGGGAAGCCACTAAGCTATATCCACTGTACTATGCACATGTGTTATTCCCAGTTGTGGGACGTGCTGGAGATAATGCTTAATCCGGCAACAAACAATGTTGCAAATGTTGGAGTGTGCATTTATTCAGTGAAATATATAATGATGGCCACATTGAGTGTGAATCTATTCAGTGAAATATCCTATGATGACCACATGGAGTGTGCATCTATTTAGTGAAATATCCTAAGATGACCGCATGGAGTGTGCAACTATATCCTAAAATGGCCACATGGAGTGTGCATCTATCCAGTGAAATATCCGATGATGACCACATGGAGTGTGCATCTATTCAGTGAAATATCCGATGATGACCACATGGAGTGTGCATCTATTCAGTGAAATATCCTATGATGACAACATGGCGTGTGCAACTACTCAGTGAAATATCCTATGATGACCACACAGAGTGTGCATCTATTTAGTGAAATATCCTAAGATGACCACATGGAGTGTGCATCCATTCAGTGAAATATCCAATGATGACCACATGGTGCCGGAATGGTGGGGACATGTCTGTGAAACCTATTAGGTTGCTGACATGATATATTGTTGAAGATGAAGCGTTTACCTTATGAGAATGAAACGTGTTGATAAAAAGTATGGCATCAAGGTGCTGCAGGGCAACAGGATGTTGTAAATGTTTGTTCATTTTTTTTCAGAACTTTTGGCATCACCTGGTGATGTATGCCAATAATTAGTATTCTATGGGGTATATTACAAATGACAGATGAGGTGGTGTGAGGAACCCCTGACTGCTTAGGCATCCTATAGTGGTGTATGCAAATTAAGGGTACTTTACAGGTGACAGAAAAAGTGTCTAAGGTAACTATGGTAATCTTGGCATAACACGGTGGTGTATGCCAATTTATGGTGTGTTACAATTGACGTGAGTAGAGTTATGAAGTCCTTGTAGTTGTTTCAGCATCACGTGGTGGTGTTTGTCCACTATGTGAATGTTGCCGTTGATGACACTTAGGGTATTGTAAGTATATTAAAGAGTATTAGTTTAGTATCTCATTGTTATTGGTTATGATGTATGTATCTGTATTATGGTTTACATTGTTTGTGTATTCACATATGCAGATGGGCTGTAGATATGGAATATAGAATGTTGTAGGAAGGGAGGATGCTAGAATGCTAGAATGTAGTTGCTGGGAGAATGATGCACAGGAAAGGGTCAGTTATGTTCTGTAAGTTGTGATGGCCGGCGGGTTTCAATCCTCATACATGAATAAACCTTTTATACCGTCAAACACATGTAAGAGGATATTTCAGTGGCAACGAGGATGGGATTGAAAAGAACGGTAACCCACCGAGTAACCGTTCTTCATGACAAGCTTTTCATTTGATGAAGATCACCTACATTAAAACAGGAGAAGCTGTTTCTGAAGACTTGAACTGGACAAGGAAACAAAGTGAAAGGAAGGAAGGAAGGCGTTCCTAGAGAAAGTAAGTCAAGCGGTTCCCTGCTATACAAGTCCTTATTGGAATAAGGGAGTCCATTTACTTTGGATATTGGCGAGCACAAAGGTGTGTCAGAAACTTCCTATAGTTGTACCAGTCGAAACTACAAGCTTAGATATTTTGCCCACAATGCTATTATTTACTTAAGAAATGAGCTTTCCAACAACTGCATGATGAGCCGCATTGTCAAAAGACATCTGCCATTATTACAGGTTTAAGCAACCAAGTTTAAACATCCTGCCCGCACTACCATTTTGTATAACTGTGGCAATCATCATGAGTGGGATGCACGAACAACACTGCCTTTAAAATGATTGTGGTTTGTTGTTCCTTTTGAACTTCGTCGGAATTCATAATCGCACTAGTCCAAAAGTATCCATGCAGTATAATTCAAAGTGCATTATTTAAAACCTCTTTACTAACCGGCGCTGCGCGGTGGCACAAGCTTCAACGTTCTACTTGGCCTGTGAATTGCAATGAGGCAGCGTTACATCAGAGGAAAGGACCTAACAACGTAACGAAACGTGCCTCCATTTTATGTTTATCACCATAGTAATGCTGTGAATACGATAAAAACAATCGCATTACACTAAAGCAATATGAATGAACTGGTGAATCTATTTGATGTGAAACCAGAGTGGAACAATTATATTTACATTTATAAATGACTTGATATCACGCAACAACTTACATAGGGAATCCTATATGAACGTAATATTGCACATAACTGTTATGCAAGAAACTAAGAGGCATGCTACAAGAGCAAAATAAAGGAAAATAATACTCACACAAAATAAGTGAAAGTGAACTGTTAATCTCATAGAAAAAGTGAACTTATCATTTCAAAGTACTATTATTGATACAAACAGAACATATTTTCACATATACTAAAGAGACTGGAGAAAGTCATAAAGAGCATCACAAAACTACAAGAGCATTACAAAACTACATAGAAAGACAAAGGCCATAAGGAAAAGAATATATCCAGCCATTATGCAGGGAATACCACCTCCTGATTATTTCTTGAATACAAAGGGCGAACCAAATATTCCATGGAAGCGATGGATGAAAATATTTGATCATTATGTTCTTGCTGCCCATGGACTGAATTTTTCAATTGAAAGGAACAGTGTCTTTTGATACATTGCTTAGGAAGTTATGGGCAAGAACAATTCGAGAACTTACCAGCACTTTCTGAAGAAGATGTGTTTGGTCTTACAGAATATGAAAAAAGAATTAAGGTATTAGATCAACATTATGAAAAACCAGTCAGTATTATCTTAGAAAGATATAATTTTGGCAAGCACAAGCAAGAAGAGAATGAAACTGTAGAACAATTTATCACTACTTTGCGTGGTTTGGCCACATCGTGTGACTTTGGGATTGCACTTAATGAAAGACTTTGCAATCAGTTCATGTTGGAATGTAAAGACAGCAAAATAAGGGAAGCTCTTTGGGCCAAAGGAAATCCTTCTTTAGAAGAAGTAATCAGAGTTGCGAAAGAGGTGGAGCACACCAATAAGGGTGTGAAGGAACTTGAAAGGAGAAACGATGATGAAAATAAGAAAGACAAATAGCGCACATTCCACAAGTATTGGCTATAGAAGGAAATGACTATACAAAGAAGAAATGTTTCATCAAGAAAGATATATCAAATGTGAATAAGAAATATCTTAAGAGTAAAGAGAAAGGGGAAGAAAATGACAAACGTTGATGTTACAGATGCAATAGCTTATTTCATTTAGTTGCCAGTGATACATGTCTAGCCATAAAGGAGTTATGCAAAAGATGCAATAGGAGAGGGCATCTCACTAAGTGTTGTAGAACAAAAAAGGAAAACATAAATTGTTTGGAAGAATTATGTGAAAGTTCTGAAGAATGTACTTTTGCAGTGGAAGATGTCTACTGTGAGAACATGAATGATGATGATGCTGACAAGGAAAAGCCCATGACTATGATAGAATTAAATAGTAAGCAACTTGACATGGTAATTGACTCTGGTGCGAAATATGCCCTACTGCCCAAGTTTATGTTTGATAAAATGTTTGGAACTAGCATAGACTTAACTGTGATTGACATCAAGCCAGTGGCGTATGGTGGAAAGCAAATTGATCTGATTGTTGGTTTTGGGCAGTAATTACATTTAAAGACAGGTCTGAAAAAGGAAAAGTATATGTTACAGTGAAAGAAATGCAACCTCTTTTCAGTTGGTCTCACCAGGCTAGATTGAAGATAAAACTGGATCCTTGTGCAGAGGAGTCTCTCTACTCTGAGGATCGGGAAACAGGAGCACACATACAGACTTTTGATGATCATATGGTATTTAGGGAAGAACTGGGTCTGTTAAAAGATTTTTCCCATAAAATCAAATTGAAGCATGATGCTGTACCTGTGGTACAAAGACTGAGGCCAGTACCATTGAATGTAAAGTCAGCGGTAAAAGAGGAACTTGAAAGATTGGTGTGTGATGGTGTGATTGAAAGTATTGAGTCATCAGAATGCGTGTCACCTTTGGTAATAGTTTACAAACCAAATGGAAAATTGAGGTTGTGCATAGACCTTAGATCTGTCAATAAATGTGTAATTCCTGATAGTCACACATTGCCGAATATAGCTGAAATGTTGGGTACTATTAGAAGTGCTAAAATTATGAGTACGTTGGATCTGAGGTCTGCTTACCATCAGATAATGTTACATCCTATGTCAAGAGATATTACTGCATTTATTACCAGTGAGGGATTGTTTTGTTGCAAAAGGATGCCTTTCGCTCTTGTTTCTGCTGTGTCAGTTTTCCAACGAGTGATGTATCAACATTTTCATCAAATGCAGGGAATTTTGTGTTTTCAAGATTATGTATTAATAGATGTTAAGGATCAAATGGAGCATGATGATAGACTATATGAAGTTCTAAATATATTTTAAAATGCTGGGCTTACTTTGAGTAAAGATAAATGTAAGTTCAATAGGTCCACCATATCCTATTTGGCCCATGAGATATCAGAGAAAAGAATCAGACCTAAAGAGGAATTGGCCAACAACATTTTGAATTTTCCTAGCCCAGATAACAAAGAGAAACTGATTTCATTTTTAGGGATGGATCAGTTTTATACAAAGTGTATTCCCGAGCTAGCCAGTAAGACATTTTACATGAGGAAGTTGGTGAAAAAAAATGTAAGATTTGATTGGAATAAGCTATGTGAAGATGAGTTCAACAATATTAAATTAGATTTGAATGCTGCACCCACCCTCAAAGCTTTTAATCCAAACATCACCAGGATTATTACCACTGATGCAAGCAATTATGGTGTTGGTGTTGTGTTATCGCAAGCGGAATGTGGAAGTAAATACCCAATTGTGTTAGCTTCAAGAATGTTAAAACAAGCTGAGACTAATTATTCAACTATTGAAAAAGAGTTGTAGGCTGTGGAATGGGCTGTTGAGAAATTTAGGTCAGGTCATTTATATGGGGAACAAAGTTTGTTGTGAGGTCTGATCACAAACCTCTTAAGGAAATTCTCACCACGAAAGGACTTGATGAGAACTCATCTAGGATTAGAAAATGGGTAGCGGGTCTACAAGAATATAATTTTGATGTTGAATTTGAAAAAGGGGTTAAAAACAAATCCGCTGATTGTTTTTCGAGATTAACCAAGGTGGCCGAAAGTGTGGATGATGATGAGAGTAATGGTGAGGAACACATTTTGAATATATGTCAGGATATTGTATCTGAGGATGAGTGGTTATCTGCAATGGATTTAGATGAAATTCTCACAAAGGTGAGGGAGTTACTAAAAAGTGGTGTGAAGGGTAGTGAAATCAGAAAAGGTGTCTTGCCGGATGCAGTGAGACACGTATTTGACTAGTTGCATTTGCATAATGCGTGAGTTTTAAGAAATTAAAAACTTTATCCGCCCGTAGGAGTGAGGAAAAAGATATTGCAAATAGCTCATGAGGGACATCAAGGGATGACCAAAACCAAGCAGAGAGTTAGACAGAATTTTTGGTGGCCTGATGTTGATCTGCAAGTGGAAAGACTCTGGTTGTACTTGCGAAGACTCAGCTAAAAGTTATGTAGCTAGGCAGATGCCAATGACCATAACCTCGATTGCCACTATACCTTGGGATCATGTTGGTTTAGATATTGTAGGTCGCGTAAGAAGTCAAGGTAATTTGAAATATTGTATGGTACTTATAAACATGTTGTCCAGCTGGGTAGAAGTTGAGTGGGTGCAAAACATTTGTTCGAAAGATGTGATTGCGTTTTTGGACAGAATTTTCAAGCGTGAGGAATATCCAACCACGATTATCACGGACAATGGGGTGCAATTGGTTTCACAAGAGATGAGTTTGGTTTTGAAGGAAAATGGAGTTGGGCATAGGACAAGCTCTATTTATCATCCCCAGACCAATGGAATTGTAGAGAGGTTCAACAAGGTTATTAAGAATAGTATTAGGTGTGCATTGGCTAACAATACTGACTGGAGAGAAGCGGTTGAAGATACTATTGTTGCTCATGGATTTATGGCACATTCTACTACTGGGATTTTTCCATTTGAAATTCTAAGGGGTAGGAAACCTAATACAAGACTGTGCCCAGCATGGTTGAGCAGAACGTGTGTCAAGAATGTTGATTGTGAAGAATTGAGCCGAAAAGTGTTGCGAAAAGCAGGAGTATAATAAACAGCGGTTTGATGTGAGAATGCAGTTAGGGAGTCCCAAATAAAAGTAGGTGATTGGGTGAGGATAAAACTCCTAGGTGTTAATGCCAGAGGTTGGATCAAATGGTCAGATTCCATTAAAACAGTTAAAAGGTTCCATGGTGCCATAAAGGTATCAGATGGGAGAGTTTGGAATCTTACCAGAGTATGTAAATGTTCAAAACAAGAGTTTGGTGGGGAAAAACAGGTTAGGGCCAGGAAGGAAGTAGAACTAAACAGAGAGATGCAAGTTTGTAAGAATGGTCATAATAAACGAGTATGTACAAGACCATTATATCTGAAAGATTATGTAAGTTGAAATTGTATCTCATATTTTCTGCTAATTCTGTATAATCGGTTTCAGATGTTGCAACGGCTGTTCAACTTATTTTTAATTTTGTTATGTAATTTGTAAATATCAGAATTAAGCTGTATATATCTTTGTGTATATATGCTCAAACCAGTTTTTTTCGTTGTCACTGTAAAGAGAGGAGGTGTGTGTATGGGTTGTGCAGTATTCCATTGGTTAGTATGTTTAGCATGTATATGCAGAGATTTCTCCATATATTCCTTTGGGTTATTTATTTACGTCACTGTAAAGAAGAGAGGTGTGTAGTATCTCATTGTTATTGATTATTATCTATGTATCTGTATTATGGTTTACATTGTTTGTGTATTCACATATGCAGATGGGCTATAGATATGGAATATTGAATGTTGTAGGAAGGGAGGATGCTAGAATGTAAATGCTGGGAAAATGATGCACAGGAAAGGGTCAGTTATGTTCTGTAAATTGTGATGGCCGGTGGGTTTCAATCCTCATACATGAATAAACCTTTCATACTGTCAAACCCGTGTAAGAGGATATTTCAATTAGTTATACCAAATTCCAAGAACGTGAAAAGTTAGAGTTAGCTATCACAGAAATAGTAACCTGTCATCTTGACCGTAGTGAGGAGTGATTTAAGTATTTTTTTATCAACCTCCCTCCAACAGGGATGGTTGTACTTTCTGTCCTGTGTGTGGAAGATGGGTGTTTGAAGTCAACTTTTGTGGTAGGGTGCAGACACCGAGTCTGGATGTCTTGATGGTCTCCTGTAGTTGAAGGGGGCATTAGGCTCATGAGGGTCTAATTGTTGTTGGTTATATACATAGTTGGTGTTGGTCTACTTTTCTCCAATTCACTGAGTTTGTCTTCTTTCCCTAGGGAACACCTCAGCGATGTTATGTGTGCGTGAGTGTATGTGGGTGTGCTAATGTTTGTTACTTTCTGGAAAGAAAGAAAGAATGTATTCAATGCCTGGTTTTCCCTTCTCCCTGTCTGTATATATATATATATACGTTGTGAGCAAGCGGCAAGTAACGCCGCGAAACGCGTCGACTTTCTTGGGAAGACTGAAAGATGTATTTTAACTAATAAAGAGGCCATTACGGATATTCTGGTGACGGTCTGATTTTTCAAGCATGGTATGAAGGAGAGTGCTCCTCGAATAACTGACGGTTAGCCAGTTCCTTTGAAAATATATATAATATATATATATATATATATATATATGTATATATATATATATATATATATATATATATATATATATATATATATATATATATATATATATAGCTAGAGAGAGAGAGTGTGTGTGTGTGTGGTGTGTGTGTCTGTGTGTGAGAGAGAGAGGTATCATATGGTGGCTCAGGTCGTGTGAATATTGTTAGTGAATGTAGAATGTCCTTACCCCTGCAGTGATCACTGGGTCCTACTACATGTTCTTTACTTGAGAAAATGTAACTGAATATGTTTACTTACCAGATGACTTAACGGCACCTCTAGTTGGTGTGATTTACAACAGTTAACAACGAATAATTCGGAAAAAAGTGTTTTCTTGACACCACTCCCTGCTATCTGCCATCAAGGTGCATGGGACGGGCCATTTGGAAAAGCACCTGTTTCAGTGGGAGTCCGAAGCTGCAGCGACAATGAGCAGATAGAGTGTCTTTGCATACATGCATGTTTATGTGCATACCTGTGTGAGTGTGTAGGAGAATCTGTGAGTGAGTGCAGTCAGTGCATGTGTGTGCAGGTGTGTTGATCGTGTAATGTCCCAGGGCCAGTGAATGTGAGTGAGCAAATGTAAATGAATGCCTCTGGATATAGAGGAGCCATTGCAGGGTCTGGGAAGGGGAGCGAGGAGGGCTGCAATTCCCCATAATCAAAGGACCCAGAACAGGGCAATGGATGGAGGGTCAAGTCGCGGAGTGGCACACACAAGCATGGATATGTGTTCTTGAACTGGCAGGGCTGTATAAGTGCAATCATGGTAAAAGCTTAAGTGAATCTTCTAACGTGGGGATACAGGCCTTCACTGACACAGCCAGCATGGACATGTTTTCTTTAACTGTCACAACAATATTCATTGCATTATGGGCAAAGCCAAAGTGAGCGTTCTTATGTGGGGATACTGGCCTGTATAGGTACAGCCAGCGTGGACATTCTTTTCTACAGAAGCACTGCAATATCTTCTTACATTATGACACTTACCTTTATGGGCACAGCAAAACAAAATAGGTGATGGCTGGAAGGTTTAGAATTAATCTTAACCTCTGGCATTGTTTTGGGCAACCCTCCTGACCATCGTTCGTCAACTGCCAAGCCATTACAAAAGGGTCAGGACCATATGCAAATCATGCTTGGTCCCATCCCAAAAGGGGCAGTCCAGCCGGGACTGCTTGGTCACATCCCTTCTGCACGAGACCACAAGTATCACCAAACACGTTTTGGCCATGTTAGGCCTCATCAGTGAAGACTAGCTTGGGTCTCTAGGCCCAGCAGGCACGGGACCCACATCTGGGCATACCCATACCACTTTGGCTGACTACAGCAAAACAGAAGAGGTGATGACTGGAAGTTTTAGAATTCATTTTAACCGCTGCCATTGTTCCTGGCAACCCTCCAGACCATCATTCTTCACCTGCCAAGCCATTACAAATGGGAAAGACCATATGCAAATCAGGGTTGGTCCCAGGAACCAAGCCTGATTTGCATGTGGTCTTTCCCTTCTGTAATGACTTGGCATGCTGAAAAATGATGGTCTGGGGTTTTTTCCCAGAGCTGTGCTGTGGTTATGATTTATTCAAAACCTTACAGCCATCACCTTTTGGTTTTGCTTCATGGGCACAGCCAGCATGTACATGTTTTCTTGCAGTGGCATTGCATAATGTTAATGTTAATGTTAATGTTAAAGGACATTTGTACCGCGCACTATCACCACCGAAGTGGTCCCCTGGCGCTCTGGCGGCTCTGAAAAAGGGGAGGAGAGGGGGTGGGTTAGTGGGAGTAAGCTGGAAAAGTGCAAGAGAGCAGTGATGTGCTGTTGGCAGCCTCAGCCCGGTGGGTCCGTCGGCTGGGCTTGGGGTGTTTTATGGTCCGTAGTCGTCGTCGTGCTGTTGTGCAAGTCTATTGTGTGGTTTGGTTTGGGCTCTTATGTGGGAATACGGACGAATGTGGTCACAGCCAGCATGGACAAAGTGAGTGTTCCTATATAGTGATATTTGTCTACATAGAAACTGCTGCCAACATCGACATGATGCATTGAACTGGCATTGCAGTATTACTAGATGTATGGGCAAAGTAAAAGTGAGTGTTCCTACATGGTGATACTGGACTTTATGGGCACAGGCATGTTTTCTTGCAGTTGCATGGTATTATGAGTAAAGCTAAAGTGAGTATTCTTACAATTTTATTTTATGTTTATTTTTTTATTGGTTTCTACAAACCTTTAAAAAGAAAGAACAAAGTCCAAAAGAACGTAACACAAGCTTATCAAGCTCCACGATCATACCACATCAGCGACATCCAATGTCCAAAGTTCCTTACAAGCAATAACAAATCTGACAAAATGGAGGGACCAGATGTAAAAGACGATCTTAGATCATGCTAAAGGGGTCCAGGGTGCCTAGACTTGTCCTTAAATCTGTCAGAAACATTACCAGTCCGTACATGAGTTTTCGATCTGACCCTTCAAACATAGTTTGCCATCAATCTTCAGCACAGTACGTTTAGCACCCCCAAAATATTGGGCCAAGTAGACGGGTTCTTAAACTTCGAAACATTGGACAGAACAAAGTTAAATGTTTAAGGGTCTCTGGAAATTGAGCACAAAAACGGCAAGAAATGTCATTTTCACTTTTGTTCCAGGTCTTGGTACGATCTTTGGTGAAAAGGAGGTTGAGTCTGAATTGTAAGAACAGTAGCCTTGAGCCTTGATCAGGTGATTGGAGCAAATATGGCTGCAGATTGTTGTATGGTCGTGCTTCAAAAGGGGTATCCTACATAAGGCGAGAGCTAGATCGTTCTACCCAGGTTTGGTGCCAGTCAGCTCTCCAAAGCTTTTGCTTCGCTTTCTCTGGGT
This sequence comes from Ambystoma mexicanum, assembly GCF_040938575.1. Lineage (NCBI taxonomy): Eukaryota > Metazoa > Chordata > Amphibia > Caudata > Ambystomatidae > Ambystoma > Ambystoma mexicanum. Next base: position 120,871,927 of record NC_090933.1, on the reverse strand, counting down.
TATCCAACAGTGTGGTAACCGCAATATCGTTTGCTTTAAGTACTTCACAGCATAAGGCGCCCCACATAGAGAGAATTGTGTAGTCTGAGTCATTATTCGGTTTATGCAGAATTTTTAACTGTTGAGTTGATGGCGTTAGTATAGTCTTTCGATGGAGATTTAGTAAATTCCAACTCACTCTGGCGTGTAGGGATATCAAACCCAGTTCATACCTTAAGTTGACGGCTGGGCAACCGTTTGGAAGATGTAAAGCCCGAGTCCAAAATATGCTCTCCAACGTATTCCATACTTCCTGCGAACAACCAAAAATGTTTTCGGTGCCGTATATAAGTGCCGGCATGGCTTTTTGACAGTAAAAGGCTACGAGTGGTTTTATGGAAAATTTGCCAAATTGTTTATTGATTGTTGCGGCTTGGCATGCAAGGTGTCGACATTTACTCTTGGTAGCAAGAATACAAGGTCCATCCTTTATGTTGGAATTTAGTACCACGCCCAAGTATTTGATAGTATGAGATATTCTTAGGGATGTCTTTTCCAAATGCCAGGTCTGTTTATTAGTTACACGCTTTTGAGTCTTCAGGTTGCGAAGTATCAGTATCTCGCATTTTTGTTTATTAATACACAGGCCATTGTTGATGACATATCTTTCAAGAGCATCGAGCGTGCATTGTAGCCCGATTGGCGTAATGTCTAGGATAATCAGGTCATCTGCGTAAATGAGATGCCCGACATGCGACCCATGTATCTTTGGCGGATAGGCTGCCGCTTCATTAAGTGTATCTCCAATATCCGATATAAAAAGATTGAAGATGATGGCCGCCAAAGGGCAACCCTGTTTGACACCTTTGAAGGTGTTTATTGCTGATGACAGCGTCCCTCCTTGATCCAATCGAATTTTGATGTTTGTATTAGAATGGAGTTCCTTAATGGCTTCAAGTAAACTCGGTGGACATTTCCATGCTTTCAGTTTATCCCAAAGTATGTCACAATCTACACTATCAAAGGCGTCGGAGAAGTCTATTGCTGCCAGATATATGGTGGTGTTGGTTCTAATGGATTCCATTTTCATTAGGTTCAGCAAAAGATTATTAAGACCACATCCCACGCCTTTCACAAAACCTGCTTGCCGAGGATCTATGTGCTTATGTTCCATTGACCACTCTAGCAACATATATTGTAATTGGGTTGCATAAATTTTACCCAAGACATCGAGAAGGGCAATGGGTCGATAGTCCTTCGGGTTAGCCTGATTGCCCTTTGTAAAAATTGGCACAATGATGGCACTTTTCCATGACGTAGGTGTTGCTCGTTTGGCTGTTATTCTGTTGAACAAAGTGAAGCAGAAATCTGCCCAGGCCTCAGGATGTAGCTTGATGGTATCATTTGTCAGGCCATCAGGGCCAGGAGCTCTCGATGGGCGGGATTTGTTAATGGAACTTAGAATGTTCGCTTTATCAAATTTTAGCTCCCACAAGTCCATGTTTGTGTTCGATTGGATGGTGTCAGTTTTAGGCTTACTGAAAACTTCTGTGTAATAATCCACACAGGTTTTTTCAGAACTAGGGGAAACTTGAAGCGCTTCTTGTGGGGTCGATGAATTGTTGATAAGCCTCCAAAACTCAGACATGTTCTTATTTTTTAGCTTCATCAGCATGTCTTCGGAGTCATTCTGAAGCAAGGCAGACTTGTGGGCCTTACTCCAGTTTTTATAAGATTGCTTTATCTTTTTTATTCCCGCAAAATAGTAGCTATGATCAACGCAAGATAACTTCCTGATCTCATGACGCATCAGTCGTTTACGCTGTAGAATGTGGATATCAAAGGTATGTTTATGTCAGAACTTCGGCTGTTTGAGTCCCTGTTTGTGTTCGAAGAATTGGGCCAAAAGGTGTTGATATTCAATGGTGTTGGGTTCTAAGGTTAAGCTTGAAGTGATCATGTTGACCTCAGTGTTTTCTTCAAGATTAAGGCTTACCCGACCTGAATGAAAAGAAATGGAATGAGGCCAAATTGGCTGAACAAGGATACCTGGCGTGGTAAATGCCAATTTCAGCATGTCATGATCGCTATGAGTCATAGCGATAACCTCCAAATGGGTTGCTTGTATTTGGAGGGTTTCCGAGACGAAGATGTAATCAAGTGTAGAACATTGTTGGTCTCTTCTCCGCGTTGGGTTAGCTGGAATATCACCCAACAAGTTCCCGTTTAGTAAGGCTATCTTGCAAGCGTCCATTTCGTTGCACCAAGTACAGGCTGCTTGATGTTTTATCAATCCTCTTTTTGGTTTAGTTGTGTGACTAGTTTCATCACTCACACAATCGATGTTTAGATCACCACAAAGTAGGATTTTTGTGGCAATTGAGTCCTCGAGTAATGCATCCACTATTGTAGTCACCTGGTCGATAAAGGGAGTGATGCCAGCTGCGACCTGGTTCCGTTCAGTATATGTTGATAATATGTACGAACTCAGATTCAAACAAGCCGTTTATCGACACTTTGGCAGTCTGAATAAAGGGTGAGATGTTTCTAGATTCGACAATTCTTAAGCCTGATGCCTTTTTTACCGCAATCAAAAGCCCTGCCATTGGTCTTCCCTTAGGCTTTTGTAGCGCTGGATTTAGGGCTATCTCAAAATGTGAAAGTATCGGGCATTCCGTTAGCCAGGTTCTTGTAGACATGCAACATCCAGTTGCATGGTATTATGAGTGAAGCTAAAGTGAGTATTCTTACAATGGAATACTGGCATATGCAGGGATACTGGCATATATTGGCGCAAACAGCGTGGCCATACTTGTATTACACCTTATCACACTGGCATTGCTAGCATGTTGGGCATGTTGGGCAAAGAATACGGCTATATATTCGAAAAAAGGACCAAAGAACTCCGCTCTGGTACTGTGTGCTCACAAATGGTTATGATTAACCAAAACATTAATAAGTGTTCATCTTCTTTCAATTCTGTATCTGCTCAAAGAGTCCAAAATTAATGACACTTTTCTTGCACATGACATGACACAGAAGCAGACATGATGGATTGGCTAATGCGTTTTGGACCTAGTCCTTCATCAGGTCAAAGATCTGTGAAAAATAAACAAGAAGAAATAAACAAGAAGAAATAAGCAAGAAGAAATAAGCTGTGACATCTGAAGCTTCCAAAGGAAATAACAGATGACACAAATCCCAAGGACACACAATAGCAATCAAATAATCCTAGCACCGACCTTTCCTGCTCAGAGGGGAAGGCTAATAGCATTGTAATATGAAAGACACATAACAAAAATGCCAACACTGAAATATATTGGCACAGCCAGCATGATCTGGCATTATGGGCAAAGCCAGCATGAGTGTGCGGGAGCCCTGGCATATATTTTCACAGGTAGCCTGAACTTATCCTCATATGCATTGGCAATATCATTAGTGGGCATAGCCAGCGTTGAACATGTTTTCCTGCACTAGCAGAACACTGGCATGTGTTGTGTGCAAAGGCATCATGAAAATGTGCTGGAAAATGTTCCTGTTTAGTGTTGATGACCTAGCAGCTATTAGCTTTTGTTCTTGTGTTATCCTTGAAAAGCAATCGTAAATTGTATGACTTCTAACAATTTCTTTTATCAAATATATACTGTAAAGCGCATACCATTTCAATAGATTATTTTAAAGCATTTCTGATTGGAGCTCCCTTGCTTTGCTTGTTCGCTCACACATATTCATTGGAATCATTTACTCCCCTTCAATAAAGAAATTCACGAGCCGCCACCAGCGTGAGCAACCAAGTCTCACACTTGTGAGGACTGCTCTTTGTTTGGTATAATTTATCTTAATCAAATAGCTACTTGTGCCAGCTAAAGAGGCTGATGGGGCTTTACAGTTGCACTGTAGATTGTGGCCCCTCTTTTCTGTCCCTTAACAGATTATCTATATGCCATAGTTCCTATCTGCTTATCATTTTTGCGTTTGCATGAATTGAGTCTGTGGAACTGAACCAGCTACCCCAATATATAATTACATAAGATACATAATTCAGGCAACTGTAGCTGCATCACTGCTATGAATGTCTACCTTTAAGTGTGTCATATGTATTTACCCATCCATCAAGACAATAATGTATGCAAGACACTGGGAGTCATTGCTCCAAATGTACAAGGTGACTACAAATGTAAGAGGGAGATCCCAGAATGTGATTTTGAAACAAGTTGTCTCTATAGTCTGGAGCAGAAAAACATTTCATCCCCCAAATCAGAGCTCCATAAGGTTCCATGACATTTCACTGACAGTATTTACTTAGGGGTAATTTACTTTGAAGTAATTACTTTGAAATGTTACTTTGATTGCTTTTTGTTTAGTTGCGGCTTCCCCCATATCTCCCCTTGCCCTTTATTTACTACCCCTACCCCAAACCCCGACCCACCCCTTTTTACCCTTTAATCCACAAATTCATATATTATTCAAAGTCATTTTAAAGTAGTTAATGTCTTTGAAACCACGAGATAAGCTCCATAATTTGCAATTGTCAAAGGCTTTGCCGAAATATTTGAGATATAGAGCTGTCTCTTTATTTGGGTGACAAATCTCACAGCGACTCACCGTTGCAGTGAACAGGTAAGTGGGATTGGGAGGAGGGATTTAAAAATAAAACCGGCCAGGTGAGGGGAAGATGGCGGGTAGAGGAGCTGGCCATCAGGCGGCATAGAACGCAGTCTTTCACTGGTAGTGTCCGCCCGTGTTTCAAGCCACCTGGTTGGCTGGCTCCCCCACCCAGGCCGCTAAAAACCCCATATGTCCTTCACCAACATCAAAACATATACAGTAAGTTAGACCAAGACAGAACGCTCTAGCCCATGAGATGGAGCCCTCCACTGGTTTGTACGATGATGCTCACCTTGTCACTTCCCACAGTGGTCAAAGGCAGCAGGAATGGTCGGGAGCGGCGTTCCACTACTTTAAGTTTTGTTACAGTTAACAGTTCTAGTACTTTTTGTAACAATTTTAACCATTTCCGGAACCGTTCTTTGTGAAGGTAAATCACACTTCTCTACTTTACCATCCAATAGCAGTTAAGGCCAAACTGGAATCTGTTTCTACTATCAGAGATCCGGCTACCGATGTGTGGGTAAAAGCGGGGTATCCGGGAGAAACTCTGGGAAATGGTGCGCATGATGGGGCATCCTTTAATAAGATTCGAGCGAAAACATGGGATGCGCTGCGGTGAGCATTCCCTGACACACCCGACTTGCACTCGATCATGCAATGTACCATGGGTGATGATGAAAACGCTGCTCAATTCATTCTTAAAGTTCAGGAGATGTGGAGAGTCGAAATGGGTAACGCATAGGATCAATCGATACCCTTTTTCTACTTCATTTTCAAACAGGGCCTGCCCAAAGAAGTGCAGATGGCACTAGGCAAAAGTGTGGGGGTTGAGGCAAAGTACACCATTGCAGAAGAATAAAGGAGTGATAAGGAAACGGCTCAGAGGCGACAAGCAGAGGAAGCAAAACTAGTACAAAATAAATTAGCTAACGTCGCTATGGAGGCATCAGTATTGACGCCATCACAGATATAAGTGTCAGGATACACGCCTAATATCATGAATGCCAGAATAGCTGTGGTGTGGTCAGAAGGAGGACAAAGACAGTGGGGCGGGAACACACAGTACCCCATACAGCAGTGGCAAGCAGAACAACAGCGAGGAAGAGGTGGGATCTGAGGATCAAGGGGAGATGGATTTGGAGGAATGGGACGCAGGGGAGGAGGAATGGTGCCGTCACAATGTTGGAACTGTGGAAAATGAGGGCATTTTTCAAGAGCGTGTAGATGTAGATAGGGGATGGGGTACAGTTATGGTCAACAAAATGATAGTACACCGCCTCAAGGGGCCTCTAAAGGGCTGCCTCCCAGAATGACCTCCATACCCCACGAAATACACCAATCCTACACAAAGTTGGACCCGCAGATACCAGGCCCAAAGCAAACGATGCAACAATATATGCCCTACAACACTTTCCAGCAGACAGATAACTTGCAGTCCTTTAACGGAGCTCCCAATGGCACGGTTGCCCCACTCCAAGGCGCAACCGTGGTGGGGGGAAAACCCTTCTAATTTCCTAGGACAAATACATACCCTGATTAGGACATCCCACAGAGAGCACTTGCATGTCCGGTCCTGTCAATAACCTTTAACCCTGAAGAGGAACCCTTGGTGGGGCAGGGATAGCTAACAAGCAATTAATATTTATGATTGATTCCGGCACTGGGAAATCATGCATCAATAAAGGGGACTTTGCATTATCTGGCAAAAGTCTTGACATGCAGGGATTCTCTGGGGCTATTTCTGCAGTTCCACATACTAAAGATTTGGATGTGAAGGTGGGGGGCAAGGTGGTGCATGCTCACCTATCATACTCTGAGAGTTCTCCTGTCAACCTGCTCATCAAGGACCTGCTTAGCAAGTTGAAATGACATTCTCATTTACTGTTCACAGCATTGTCTGCGCCATACCAGAGATGTGCCCAATGAGAGCGATGGTCATAATACATGCCATGGCACGTGATGTAGAGGTCCGAGGCATACCGATTGACCCAGACATTTTCATCTATGGCATAACAGTACTCGTGGAGGCAGTGTCACAAATTGCCAAAGCCTGCTGGAGAGTGCCAATCGATTTCCTTTTTCGCCCTGTAGTGTCCCCAGAATTGGTGGCAGGTACAATCTTGTCTCTAGATTTACATGGGTTGGTAGTATCTGTGAAAAGGGTGGTTGTTCTCGGAACAGACAGGCAAGGGTGCAAATGGCGTACAGTACTGTGCATCGATCCCACCGTTCCTCTTAGAGAAGTAACAGATACAGAACCTTTTGAAAACAATGATGCAGAGATAATACTGGAGATTTGTATTCCTTTTGACATCATGGTGCAGTACAGGAGGGTGCAGTGCCCCTAAGGGCCATTGTTGCGCCACCTCTCTTCATTGAGGCAGACTTGGAGTATGTGCCCGCAGAACTGTGGACTACTAACCCACATGACGTAGGGCTTCTAAGAGAAGTGACCCCAGTACACATTACACTGAAGTTTGGAGCAGTATTACACTGAGTGAAACAGAACCCACTAACAAGGGAGGCAGAGGAAGGAATAAAAGACACGATACAGACCCTACTTAATCAACGGATAATAGTAACCTCCACCTCACCATGCAATGCTGCGATCTACCCTGCCAAAAAGGCCACAGGGGCAATTGGAGAATGATCCAGGATTTACGCCCTCTAAATGATGTAGTACAGAAACAATTTCCTGTAGTTCCAAACTAGGGCACCATGTTGTGTAGTACCCCGAAGGAAGACATCCACTTCACGGTAGTAGATTTAAAGAATGCCTTCTTTTCAATACCTTTGCATCCAGATTCACAATGCCTCACCGCCTCTACTCATGGCGGAAAGCACTATTAACACACTGATTTGACCCAAGGGTACTGAGAAAGCCCAATCATTTTTACCAGAATACTACACGCTGACTTGGTAACATCCAAGTGTTGAGCATGGTCATCCAGTACATGGACGACTTGCTTGTGTGTAGTGACAGCGAGCAAAACTGCTGAAGAGACTCCATTACTCTCCTAAAACATTTGGCCTGCACGGGGGCACAGGTTGACAGGTCCAAATTCCAGTATTGCTACCTGGAAGTAATGTACTTGGGCAAGGTGGTATCAGCAAACGGCAAGAGAATAATATCAGACAGAGCAGCATCCGTGTGCGCCATGCCCAAACCTGTGACAGTGAAGGACATGCAAAGGTTCCTAGGGTTGTGCAATTACTGCAGAGCTTGGATTCTAGATTATGCAGCATACACAAGACCGCTTCTGCAGGGTCTCAAACAAGCACAAAAAGGCAATTACAAACTTGAATGGACAGCAGACATGGTACAACATGTTACTGATCTACTATGGAGACAACAATGCATTGGCAAGGAAGTCGTGCCATTGGAGCTCATGGCAGTTGCATTTGATCAGCTACACCACCCATCTCAGAGCTCCAAGCAGCACATTGCATGAGACATAAAAGAAGATTGGTTAATACCAAACCTTCAAGAACATCTCACAAACATGATTGTACACTACACCACCTGCCAAACTTTCAGCACTGGCATGACGCTGCGGACATTGCGAGGTACTCTGCCCCGCTTCGTTGGGCCGTTCCATGAGTTAAACATAGACTATGCAGAAATGGGGGAAAGATGCAATGGGTCCCGATATCTGATCATTGTAGTATTCCCTTTTTCACAATTGGTTGAGGCTGGACCTTGTGCACATACGGATGCCAAATGCGCTGCTATATTTTTGGTGCTCAAGGTGCTCCCTCAATGGGGTATGTGCGATGTATTGAAGTCCGACAATGGCACCCATTTTTTCAATGAACTCTTCAAAGAGATCACAGCACTGCTTGGCATTAAACTCTGGATGTGCTACATTTTTCACCCCCAAGCAAACGGCATTGTCGAGAGAATCAACAGCCTCCTTAAAAGCAAACTCTCCAAGCTCTGCACCACAAAATAAAGCACATTAAAGAAACACCGGGTGCACTGCTTGCCCTTGGCCCTCTTTTTTTTATGCACACAACCAAGTAAAGACCACCACATGACACTCCACAAAAAAATAACTGGCATGCATACGACCATCTCCCCAGTTAAAAGGGCATAGAGTTGCAGCAGTTCTAGGGGAAAAAATCAAAGATTATTTGACAAACCTAACACATGCAATTAAACATGTCTTCCAACAGATTGCACCACCCAGGCTAGTAGACACTCCGAACACTGCAGAGCAACCCACCACAGATCCCATGGCCACCAAACCACTTCTGCCAGGAGACCTAATATACGTCAAAAGCTTTGTGCGAGCGAAGAAAATGGAATGCTCAATGTCAAATGATTCATTGTATAATAAAAAACTAAGTATAATGTTAATTTGAGATGGTTATATTCGTACACCTGTGGATTACACGTTTGCGCTTTCATATTTACTATACTGATGTTTATGTTAGGCATTTATTGGGGTACATCTTTTATCTGACAAGCCATCTAAAAAAGGGGTGCAGGGGGAACATAAAGGGAATTGTACTACTAAACAGAACCAGCAACGCCACTGTATATATGCATAACATTTACCATGAGAGCAATAACAGTGTTAACACACAAACAAATGTATCTGGACGGATGAGTGTGAGTAAAATATTAGAGCATTTATTTCCTACCATTTTTAGAAAAACTATTTGCAAAACAAAGTACGTAGTACACTGATAAAAAGATATATATCAAGGCATGATAGAGGAGAAGGCAAGCGTGTAGGCCCAAATATGATGTACACCACAGACTAGGCCTGGATGCTATTGAAGATATTAGACACCCTGAGCTATCCAACAGTTACACTTACACTTATACTGACATTGGTGTGGTAGGAATACAATCAACCAATGGAAGCTGCTATGTATGCTCATTATTACTGCACACATCAGGGGCACCCAAGGTTTTAGTATCACAGGAAGTTACAATTATAGATTATAGAGGCACAATGCCTGGTGCATCTTGCGCTATGTAGAATAAAAGGCACATTCCAGGCACACAGCGTGTGACTAGAGCTTGTGGATCCAGACCCGCCAGCAATGCAATGACAACCCAAGAAACCTCAACTGCCTACAGCAACCATATTTAGTAACTGACGACTCAAGTACGTAAACATCAAATGGCAAGAAACAACACTCAGCTGTCTGGCAGAAGGCCTTCTGGGAAACGAGGAAGAAGTACTGGCTTTAGTGGGAAGAACCTGTGCACAAAAATGGATAGAACACATTCCAGAACTGGCATGAATTGCGGCAATGGAAAAGCCAGTGAAAGTGAACTGAGAAGAGACTTATGAACTCTGTTTCCACAGTGAGGGAACTGTCTTCATCAGCTCTAACGAATGATGTTACAGAACATTGTTGATTCCAGACTTAAAAAGCAGCACAGTAGCAGTGATGGACTATTACTGGGTCTGTGGCCAACAAGCATACTTGCACCTCCCACTATTGTTTGCTGGCCACGCTACACTCAGCGCTACTAGTAGTCCCAGAAGAACACCTAAAAGGGGGACCGATCCCAGATACCGCGCAAACTGTTCCACCAACATTCAAAGAACAAAACCCATTACCATCGCCTGAGTTCCACATCTTACCCAGAAGGGGGCAGTATGAGAAACTAAAAAGAAGAAAGAGGTTGAACTACTTATCCAAAGACTGATCTGCATTGCTTGCAGAGATGCCAGATGAATACTGACTTATCATATCAGCGGAAACCTTCTTTGCCTCACTTCTGCTACCTGGCATACAAGCAGCAACCAACACCAAGTGGCTGCAAACTGCATTCTGTAAACTGGTTCAGCTGGCAAATGATACGGAACACAGATTAAACATCAGAAAGGTTGAACTGAGAACAATAAGACTGATAATGATGCAGAATAGGTATGTGCTTGACATGCTGACGGCAATGGAAGGAGGTGTTTGCCGCAAGATTGGCAACTCTTGCTACACATTTGTGCCCCAGAAGACACAGAGAATGGGTCACTATCTCATATAACTGCAGTAGTACATGGACTAGGTGCTCACATGAAGAAAGAAGGAGGAATACAAGGGGTGGGGGGCACTCGTTTGATCTGGCCTTCGATTGGGCCCTGTCCTGGTTAGGAGCCATCGTGAAGATGCTGGTACCAGTTATCATGCTCATCCTGGTCATCATCTGCACCTGCCAAATGGGACTCCGCTGCTGTTCCAAAGCAGTGCCTAGTAGCCCAATGACGATGGTATCAATTGGTGTTTCAAAAGTACCTGACAATACAAAAGATACTGAAATACAAACTGGGGCCCATTTGGCTTTAAAAGAGCGCTGAACCCCTCACTTAGCAGATCACCTGAAGACTTTGCAAGGAGTAAGAAGAAGGACTAATTTGGACCTGAACTAAAGGTGCAGTCTACCTTACATCTTCTGCCAGTGAAGGAAGGCCAGGAGTTCCAAGAGGTAAGCAAGATCCCTCCCCTAAACATCTCCCAGGGAACAGAGGGAGATACCGGACTCAGAGGAAAGCCCAGCAGCTCAAGTGCAGGTATCCTGCCAGCATATAGCATGCCCTGCTAGGTTCTGAAAGCAAGCTTCCTAGGTCGGAAGTGCCGGAGAGTCTCTGGACAAAGGACAAGGCTGTTGCCAGATAACACCCTCCTGAGCTTTGGGCCATCTGCCTTGGAAGGACATGAGCCCTGCGAAGAAGCTAAGAGGAATACCACACATGCATCATCCAGCATCTATCTTTTTAAGGGCAATTTCGAGACAGGTGAGCCCTTGAACTGCATCCGGCTGCACCACTGACTGTTGTCACGCCACAGTCACCAGAGCCGTCCGAGACGCCTCAACCAGCATTCCAGATCCGCCAACCAGCACATAGACTATGATTCTTGGCCTGAGCCGCTGTGCCGGATAGCCTACAGATGTCCGTCCAGCGTTGCTTGCCAAACTGCCTGCCGCTTGGTACCTGCAGCTGCCTACCGGCACTAACTCTGTCACATGGGCTGTGAAGTGCCCTGGAACCACCTTGACGCTGTTGAGCACCAAGAACTTCTTCATCACGAGGTACATTGTGTTTCTGCCCCCCTGGTCCTTCTCTGAAGGCCCCTTGAGACAGTTACGACCATATGCCCCTTTGGTGTTCAAACCAAATAACATTGAACAGTAAGACTCATTGCTTTACCAACTACTCTTCTGTCAGTATCCAGAGTGCATCCCTTTCCTTTGTGAAACTGTCTGTCCTCTGTGTTCCTTTACAGTGTGGGTTGTAATTGTAGTGTGATAGAACTGTCTGTTGAAGTAATAATAAAGTAGATATGTTTATACAACCTTGACTGGACAGTCCCTTTTATCATTGGGTAATAATTGTACTGTTGCTGTGTTGCAACTAACCAACGATCCATGACCTTGCAGAGATAAGCCTGCCATCTCGTCCACGTTACCAAAATTGGACAAGAAGTCTTATAATTCACTTGTATTCCAATCTGTTCAGATCTCTTCTGGTGTACTAGAGGTGTGGGGTTGATTGATGATTTAGAAACGGATATTCATCCCTGGACCGCTGGTGCCCTGGAAGTTGATTCGTCACAAGTAGACCGATTATACCACACCATCATTTTTCCACCCCCAGACCCTGAAAATTATGAGGAAGTTTGGCTAGATCTAGCTGGAGATGAGGGATGCATTTAGATGACATGCACACTCGAGGAATATGCACAAGCAGGAGAACGTTTGCGGTCAGTATGTAGAGTTTGGATGCCAATGAAGGAAACACCACCATGTGAGGCCGCAGTAAGAAGGGAAAATGTATGCATGTCTGCAGAGGCATTTGTTACCATAGTAGTAACAAAAGGGGAGAATGTTGGGAAGGAGATGAACCTATCCCAACCTTCTAGGTGCTTCTGAGTAAGGAAAATCCCATAAATACACATGTGATGTGCCAGGGGGGAGAGGGCGTATTAATCACATACTATGTGAAATGTTGGTGCTTAGACTTAGTGTGCGCATATAAACAGGTACGATTTTCTAGCTATGGTAGAAACATTTGGGCTTGCATGGCTGCGCAGTAGACACAAACCACAAAATTAATGAAGAAGCCTGAATAGGCCCAATCGCTGAAGACAGACTCACGCTGTTGGCCTCGATAAAAACGCTCCTTTTTTCCACAACTGTTGCCATTACGTGTTATCCCGAGAAGGAAAGTGCCCCGCAAGGCCGCAAGACAGTACCAGATGCCTCACAGTGCACGTCCATTACGGCCAGGCCAAAGCAGGCCCTTGAGCCCCACCCAGACAACCATGAGTATGGCACCCACAACTGTCCCAGTCCAAGACCCCTGAAATGCACAATAGTAAGTGACCCCAGACCACCAACCATAAACCTACTAGCCATAAAAGATCTAAAAGAACATGACCAATCCACCTTATTTCAAAATGACAAGATTTGTAATGTGAGGGACAGGGTCGAATACATTATAGTCCAAAGGGAGGGTGGAAGCCTTGGGTGCGGATAGTGCGATACAGTAAGAGTGGGCCACCCCCTGTGCCAGTCCTGAGTCTCCCAGGTGCCCGCCATAATGATAGAGTAGCATTGTCTTACATAGTATTAATTGCGAGCTCAACCTTGGTTTCCTGAAGATTATGAGCCCAGCAGACCCTTGCAGGGAAGACGTCGGACAGGGCTGGGGCTAATGAACTGGTATCTCCGCTGGAGCAGGCTGACCATGTATAAACTCTCACCAACCAGCCACACAGGTTTTTACTGTATATGTTTACGTCACTGATGACTATTTGTTTCCTTATAACATTTTGATTGTACCATTTTTCGGCAGAATGTTCTTGAGCAGCAGAGTTCTTTGCTGGCATACCTATCTTTTGTGTGATTAAAACTTGTTATCATTGCAAGAATCTCTTGGACTTTTTTCCCTCGCGGGTTGTATTTTTTCTGGCATGTGCGTTGTTGTGGGCGTACATTCAGCTGTCAACGAAAAATGTGTTGCATGGGGCTCCCTTCCTGTCTACTCTGTCCCTCTGCGGTTCCACTTCCTTTTTTTGGACACTTCTACCACTGACTTCCCACGTTAACCTACCTACGTCCGCAACCGTGGAACTTGCCTGGAGCGCCAAACCTCATTGCATGTCACCAGTTTCTGCTCCCTTAAAATCTTCATGCATCTAGCATTTCTTGGCCAACTATGACAATCCATACTTAATCTACCCCCTATAACCCGCCGTGTCTCTACTAGCACACACCTGAACTGGACCATCACGCAGGCTTCGTGGACTCTGAGAGCTCGTCTTTGTATGCTATGTTCATTTTCACTGGTATGTCATTAGCTTCTAGAATGTGACTTAAGTCTGGAGCAAAAGGCAGCTAGTAGCCCTTCCAGGCCCTCTCTCTGCTTGACCTCCTGTTTCCTCTTCCATGTGCTTTGAAACAGTTTTCTCTGAATGTCACGCATTACAAAATCCGATAAATAAACTAAGCTCTGAAATATATTTCATCCTAAATTGGAAAAATGTGTTTTGACCATAAAAGAGTGCGGTTTTTCATTTGTCTTTTTATTCATTTTCCTTGTACTTAAGAGAGAAAAAGAGCAAAGAAAGAAAGGGCAAATAACTAATATGGCACACCCTTTTACAGATATGAGTAGTTGGCTTCACATTTCTCTTTGCAGAATAAGCTCAATAAGTCGGACTGTGGTTCCCTCTAGCGGTTATGTAGTAGATTGTCATACATTATTATGGTCATTTCAAGGTGCAGTTTACAAAAGGTAAAATGCAAAATAAAAAGTAATTTGGCATTGCTTCACTTTTATTTACTTTTTTAAAAACAATGTTTCATTGCTTGGCTATCGTTATTCCCAGTACTTCTGTCTCGGGCCGTTATGTACTGGAATGGATATACCATTCAATGAAACAGATATCATAGAATTAAATCTGAACGTCATATCAGAAAACTTAACATTAAAAAAATAATGCTATGGACTGGCCACCAGGGGGTGCACGGATGACCAGCTCCTCCGTGTGAGCTCTGAACAGAGGTCCTACAAAGTGGATTGAGCCCCCACCACGAACCCCCACCCCCCCCCCCCCAGAAGGGAACCGTGTGGATCTGACGGTACACGGTGCCTCGAACACTCTGGGAAAAAATCCAACACAACTTGGATCTGTTTTCACTGAGATGTGTGTAGGTGAAACTCTGCTGGATGTCTGCGCAGCAGGAAACTCAACATTGCGTTGCAGTCAGACCGTCTCACGAACTGATCCGATGAGACCTATTCGTCTGAGACGAGCCCGTCTGTGATAGCACTCCGACAGCGACCACCCTTCCTGATTTCAGAGCGTGGGATCCCGTCCCCCCCTGGCCATTAATACTGACATAGAGAGCCTGACCAACGAGGCTACGTGGAGACGTGTGGCCACAACGGTGACTGCCAGGGGAGTTGCTAGGTCTGGAAAAGACCCGGGGCTAAACTGATGTCAGAACTGTTGGGACTGGGGGCTAGCTAGTATTTTGGCTGTAGCTCCTGGGATTCTATCCGGGGCTACAACCAAAAGATCAGGGGCTATAGCCCCCTTAGCCCCCCCCTAGCAACGCCCCTGGTGACTGCTCAACAGATTCCGGGCTGCCATCCTCTGTCCCGAAGTGGCTTCCATGTAGGGTGGCCAACTGTCCCGGAATTCGCGGGATTGTCCCGCAATTAGGGACTCCGTCCCGCCGTTTGCAGAGTGGCTGTGCGGGATGCTTTCTTTCTCTGGGCGGCTCTGCAGCCCTGGCTCCTTTTGAGCCTCTACGTCGAGCTGTAACGCTCTGACACCTGGTTTAATTGAAATGCTAATGCTTTGTTCCTTGGGTCATGTTTACAGTTAAAAAACGTGACGATCTCCTCCCAAGGACAAACCATTTGTATTTCAATTAAGCCAGGTGTTCAGAGCCATTAAAAAAATTAACATTTAAAAAGGGGCGGGTCAAACGTGAATGACGTTGTGAAGTCATCGCCGCCTTGTGGGCAACTGTCCCGCAAAAGACTATCAAAGAGTTGGCCACCCTACTTCCATGCCTACCCTCGCCAACAGTGCCACCCATCATTCGGAGAGGAAGAACGAAGACCCCACGGTGAGCCTCCAGACACAAGGTACCAGCAGACCCTCTCTCCCCTCTCTCCCGGGAGTCACAGGCTAGCGGTCGGGCGGTACTTCCCACAGACGGGAGAAACAAAAACCCTCCCACTGTCTCTCTTTGCTGGAGGTTCCCCCCGCCACAAGTCTCGGACCAAGCCGCGCACCTTTACACCAACAGGCGCGGCCTGTCCCATACAGTCCACTCAGCAAAGCAGCCTTTTCGAGTACAGAGCGCCAACGCCCCTGTTCTCACGCCGGTCGCCAAAGAACAACGTCAGTGATCTGACCTGGGGCATAATGGGATTAACCAGATGCAACATTATGGATCCAGAAGTCTGACGGCCCGTCGTAGTCAACATTGAGACTACACAAAAGACCTGTAGCGCCAGAAGCACACGCATACTACCCACAGCGCCCACATGAGGATAACACTCGGCCAGTAAGCCGCCCAGACGTGCACCTCGCCACAGATTAGTACACGGAAGGGGACCCCCAACCGTAGCAATTTATACATTACTGGACGTACTCAGCACGGGGCGGCCACCGCACCCTGGCCTACAAAAGGTCCTTGGGAGACTCAAACGAAACCAAAGAGCACTGCAGCTTCCTTTTGTAAACGATAAGGGCCGAAAGACTTGGAGTCAATGTAAAGACTGTCCTATTTCCAAGGACCACCTCGAGCCCATCTTGTGAAAGCCAGCTGGCCTACAATCCTGGAATCACTCTGGAAACATCTGATCCTGCAGTGGCACTTTGCAGACGTGATCAAGCAGCTCAGGAATACTTTCGAAGTGAAGTACTAAGCAGAGAACCATAAGAGAAAGCCCTAGAAGTCGAATACC
Source organism: Ambystoma mexicanum (assembly GCF_040938575.1). NCBI lineage: Eukaryota > Metazoa > Chordata > Amphibia > Caudata > Ambystomatidae > Ambystoma > Ambystoma mexicanum. Next base: position 120,855,386 of record NC_090933.1, on the reverse strand, counting down.
CTTCCCTGCGAAGTGCGGGCAGTCCCTCACTGCTGGAGGAGACCACCAAGAGATGTGCCGCTGTTGAATAACGGCACATCCTAAGAACACCAGAACCAACCCAACATTCAGGACAACTCTAGCTAGTCCCTCTCTGGGGCGCTAGACAGAGGGTTGGGCCCCTGTTGTACAGGACGTGTGCCCTCCTCAAAACGGGCGCAAAGCATTGACCACATCTCTCTCTAGCCGCAGGCATTCCCCCGCAAATCATCAGAACCCACATCCTCACCACAACTGAGTAGAATCACTGCGGAAGATGCCCGGGAAATACAGGCTGTTGGTTCCCTCATTGCACAAAGTACTAAAACAGAGATTAGTTTACCTCACCAGCCCTGAACTCCACCCTCAACCAAGAAGGTTGGGCTCCCTTTTTGTTCTTGGGGCGTGTGCCCTCTTATCCCTGCACAGAAACGCAGAGATGGACTTTGTCATTCACCACCTTGACATATGTTAACAAAGGCCACCCTTTGCAGCATTTTGAGCCCTGTACACATGGACATTAGGGAGAAACTTGCACCCTAGAAGTTCTCTTCCCATCGCACTCATAACAGTCCGCCTCTCATCGCTACAATGGCATCTCCGGGACCCGAAGCAGCCGCAACCAAAGCAGATGTAGCTGATCTGCTGACGGAAATGAGAAGCATGAGAGCAGACATAGGTGGAAAAATAGACAAAATAACTCACAGAATCCTCAAAATGGAGGAGAGATTAGAGGAAGTCGAGCATAATCAGACTTCCCTAACCACACTGGAATCCCAAATCCATATGAGGACTGCTTAAATTGAGGCAAGGGAGGACGAATTTCGCTTAAAAGTCAATGACTTGGAGAACCGGGAGCGACGTAATAATATATGTGTCTTCGGCATTCTGGAGAAAGATGGGAAACTGAGCTCGATCTGAAAAGAACTCTGCATACACTAATGAAACTGCTGTTTGAGGACAAATCGGTAGATGAACTGAAAATTGACCGCATCCATAGAGCCGAAGGTAAGCCGGTTGGCCCAAGGACCGTACTGGCTCGATTCCATAATTATGCAGTCAAAGTAAAGGAAGATACCGCGTTGCGGAAAGTTTAGGAGGATGAACGCATCCCCAGACATGGAACACTGAACTCCCTCTCATGAAGAGCTGACATTACTATGATGCAGCCCGACAACGGGCTTCCGCAAGAAGGTCGCTTGGGACCAAGAAACAACTGAACACGATTGGGTCACCAAAGAATATGGAAAGGATCAATATACTTGCAGTATGGAGCATGGGGGGGATATAGGGGACTCACTGTTATTTGAGTTATTATGATCTAGGACCGCAAGTTGCACGGTTCTCACTGGTTGTCCTAGACTGACTGGATCAACATAACCCAGCTATATCGGATGCCGCATGGGGAGGGACGGGGAAGGGGCAAAATGGGGGGAGGGGCAGGGAGAACAAGACAGAAACTCAAACTGAAACATGCAGATTTGTAATGCGTAAGCTGAAAATTGGACTAGTGGAACCCTTAGATAAATACCCGGATTGTAGATATGGCTATGACTATACACAACCAGATAGCTAAATCTGGGTTCCTTAGGGCTGGCACTCTAAACATAAAGGGCATTAATTCCCCCACCAAGCGGTCCCTGGTCTCTCGAGAATTCAGAAGGGCCAACTTGGATGTACTCTTCCTTCAAGAGACTAGATACACACGAGAGAAGGAACGTAGGGTCCTCTTTTCCAGGGCGGGACTTGAATATTGGGGTGCAGGCCCATTGCGATAAGCAGGAGTTGGTATTCTAGTGCGGAAGGGACTCAACTTCAAGGTTTTAAAGGTCTGGTCAGATGTAGAGGGGAGGGCCATTGTACTGGTGGGTAAGATGCATAACACCACTCTCGCTCTAGCTTCACTATACGCCCCCAACACTGGACAATTCCGCTTCCTCCAGCGCATGGTTCCAAAGATTATGCTGGAGACGGCTGGACAGGTCATTCTGGGTGGAGATTTCAATATGTGGGCCGACCCTACACTAGATAGACAGGCCGGCAACCCAGAGGCAAACGAACCACCTGATGGCAGCCGGGCTGAGGTGGCTAATATGATGGATCTATATGGAATAAGGGACATATGACGGTATTTCCACCCCAATCGCTCAGGACACACCTTCTACTCTGCACCACATTCCACATTCGCAAGAATAGATTATATTTAGATTCCCACTGGGTTGTGTGATGCCGCAGCTGCCTTGGAGATCACTCCAATCTCCTGGTCAGATCATGATATGGTCACTACTAACATAAGCCTCCTGGAACTTCCACACAAAAAATTCAAATGGCGCTGTAATGAGTCCCTGTGGAAGGACCATGTCTTTCGTGAACAATTAGCTAAAGAGTTTACAGAATACTTTAAAACGAACGACACATGAGAGGTGCCTAAAAACGTGTTGTGGGAGGCTGGGAAGGCAAAATGGAGGGGCCTCCTGATTAGGGAGGGGGCCAACAAGAAAAGAAAAAGAACACTGATAGAAAATAGACTTCGAGGGGAAATCGTGCAGCTAGATACTGCAGTGCAGACTGATACGGAGTGGAGAAGGGAAAAAATTGCCAAAGCCGTTCAAAAGAGAGAGGAACTCTGGCAGCTTGAAGAGAGACTAGTCATACGCAAACTCCAATTTCATAAACAAAAACACTATGAGAAAGGTGATAAGGGCGATGAACTCCTGGCTGTCAGATTGCTGGGACAACAAGTTAAACGATGGGTTACGGCTATCGAAGGAGGTAGTGATCTTCAGCCAGGAAACTCCAAGAGTATCCTAGAGGCTTTCACTGGTTTTAATGAGCTTCTCTACAGATCTGAATCTACTCAGAGAAAGGTAGATATAGATAATTACATGAACGTTATAAATATGCCTGAACTCTCCCGAGACAAGATGGAGACATTAGAGTCCCCCATAACCTCTGACGAAGTGGAGAGAGCGGTTAAGAGGCTGCCAATGGGGAAAGCACCTGGGAACGATGGGTACGCCGCCGGGTTTTATAAGACCTTCCTTACACCTCTCCTCCCCTTTATGGTTGACCTATTCAACGATATACTACAAATGGGATTTGCACCCGAGTCATTCTCACAAGCATTAATCTCTGTGATTCCTAAGGACTGTAAGGACCCCACACAGTGCAGGTCATGCTGTAAAGACCGGAGGGGGGGATCTGCACTTCCGCTCTCTATAAGGTAGAGGGGAGGCACAGAGACCCCTGCCAAGATTCTCTAATACGGTAGCAATGGACGAGCAATCAAGGTCTAGCTTGTCAGGAGGTGATGCGAGCTGGTTCTTAAGTACAGTGTAGTCCCCAAGCACCCACAAAGGAATGTCCACACACTGTATCGGTTACAACACAGTCTTTATATAATTAATATTCAAGGTCATATACACGATCACGATAACTCACTTTGTACTCCGAAAATCAACAATGGCAAATATGTACAATTCTAAAGTGGTACCACTAACGTTATTAGATCTCATTAAAGTGCATATGGTCAGAATGACACACAGATCAAAATAAAGAGGGAACCAGCAGTAGAGAGAGGAAGGAAAGCAAGATGGTTGAGCACTAGGCAGAATACTGGTAACTACTGTTAAACACAGTTCTGTGTGGAGATCCCCCCACCTGGGCAACAAGTAGAAGAAAGATACAAGCCCAGTCCATATATTGTTCACACTAGACTTTCCAATAGTTCTGCAACCCCAAAGTACCTGGCGTTGTAGCGTTCCACGTCGGGCATCGATGGCCCTTCTTGAGTGTCCTCCCTTTCAGGCATGAGTCATGGGTCATCGAACGTTCATCGAACGTCTGACAGAGAACAGTTTGAGCTACTATGGTGAAGTGGCTGCGTCGTTCCTAGCGGTGCTCGTTGATGGGGAAGCATAAACGTCCTGCCAGGAAGAGGCGTGTGGGGCACCTTGGTGTCGATAGTTCTGGACTGCAAAGAGTTGAAGAACTGTGGCCCAGCAATGGCGTCGAGTCATCGGCGTCTCTGTGGTCTTTGGGTGGCGGGAAACCCACTGGTGGATGCTCCTCGGCGCGTCGACGGTCAGGCTTTCTCCAGCAGGATACAGCAGCGATTATGCGGACGAGAGCGTCCTTGGATCAATGAAGTTCTTAGGCAACGGGAGCACGGCGGCTCCAGTCGGCGACGGCGGTCGGCGACAGTGGTTACAACAGTCCGGGCGCTTCTCCTTGGAGTTCTGCAGCAGTCCCCGTATCGGGTCAGCAGCCTGTCGAAGGTCTGTCTACCAGGGAGCTTAGGCAAAGATCAGCTGTGCACGATGGTCCCTCGTAGCTCGGGAGGCAAAGATCAGCTGTGCACGATGGTCCCTCGTAGCTCGGGAAGAGGGCGCCTTACCAGGTCCTCTCTGAGTCAGTTCTTGAAGCACAGCAGCTTTCAGATTGTGAAGGAGAACAACAGCAATTCTTCTCGTCCAGCAGGGTTTCAAGATCAAGCTTCATTTACTCCAGTAACTCGTCGTAGTGGACTTCAGCTTCTGAACACGATTCCTAGCAGTGAGAGGTCCCCAGATATACTGTTGATCTCCCATTCATTCCGCTGGGTCACACTCAAGCATCCAATCACGACTACGGTCATTCAAGCAGGCAGGCAGCCAATCAGGCACACAGAGCATTCAGGCCATTCACTTCTCTCCAGACACTCACAACAAGTTATGTGTATTGGAGCAAGTACCGAGCCATTCAACACTCCAAGCTGCATTCATACCTGTTTCGGGCAGGGCTGTCTCAACTAATCTGTCAACCACCAGATACTAGACAGCCACAACATAGAATGTATATTCGTCACACACTCCATTCACCCAGGTCCCACCCACAGGCGTACCCACAACATACGGTCATTGAGAAGGCTCCAGCCAGTCTGGTCGGCACTTCCCCACACTACAATATATGGAACTTCCACCCAACAGCCAGTCAGGGGGAAGGGGCAGAGGCAGGGCTTCCCGGGACTTCGGGAAGATCAAGGTAACAGGTGATGGAAGGCAAGAGGCCATGGGGGCCATATTGTCTCCATCTGGAATCTACTGATTCCAATGACAGGGCTAGGGCATCCCAAAATGGAGGATGCTCAGGGCACCAGGCATTTCAGCACGGAGCTACCACCAGCCCGTACCCTGCTCTGTGGGTCACCCACAGGTGCCCAAAAACATACACTAGGGGTCACAGGATTGCACTCCTACCCATGGGTGCCATAGGGGTATCCCATGGGTCGGTTCACCAAACCAAAAGAGAGAGAGCTGCACCGCCAGGAGTCCCACATGAACTCCTGCACGGAAAACACGACAGAACACACAATAAAAAGCAGTAAAGGACAAGGATATGGAGGCCCTGTACCCCCGATGCATTTCCAGCATTACACATACCTCCTCATCTCCCTCCTCAACATCGATGCGAAAATATACACCCCTGTAATGGCAGCCAAGCTGGAGACCCATATACCCTTTTTGGTACACCCCGACCAGGTTGGATTTATTTTAGGGCGCCATGGTGCTGACACCACGCGGAAGACTCTCCCATTGATACATGAGTCAAAGAACATGCTGAACGACCCCGCACTACTGTCTATTGATGCTGATAAAGCGCTCAACAGAGTAGAGTGGGACTTCTTGGAGGTAGTGTTGTGAGACCGTAAAACAAATCCTATCACGGTCTTGCCCCCATGGGCAACCATGCACAGTCTTAGACAATCTTAGACAATCTCCTACGGGGGGGTGGATCACTATACCCTCCCTGCTTTCGTATCTCAGGGCCTATGTGCACTGTGTTATTCCTATTTTACGTCTACCAACATACACCTATCTTACTCCTATGGACACAAAACATAAGACACAAAGAAAACACAAGAATTGATTCAATTATAACAATAGAATACATTTATTTATTTACAGCAAAGCATAATGATGATGCAAGCACTCCATTAAACTATGCAAATCTCAAATTTGCACCTTTTATGCTTCTGGTGCAAATCTACCATGCAATAACTATAAGCCTTACAGGCTTCTAATGCAAGCCTGTGATGCAAGCCTGTGATTCTAATGCAGTCTAATGCAAGCGTCAGCATCCAGTAATCCTCTCCTTCATGCAGGATCAATCCTCTCCAATCCACACCATACTTCACTCTCTCTCTCTAAGACAATCCCTGTCTGATTTCCCCTTTCCCAAACCCAAAGCTCTTTGTGTGAGTGTCTGTTCTAATCAATCACTTTATGCCATAAACCATACTTCCCATTTGCATGTGCCTCTCTTGGTCTCCAGGTCTGTTTGCCAGGGCCAGGTCTCTCCTTTCCCGCTACCCTGCAATCAGTCAGTCAGTGGCAGGCCCCGGTCTCTCTCTGCCAGATCGCTCTCATCAAGGCCTCATCAGATTCTGCTGCACCAAGACACCTCTCCCTCATCGCATCTAGCACCATCTTCAAAAGCAACTACAACTAACTCCAGCAACTCCCCTCCCCCTGGTTATACTATTCCATGACACACTCATTCCCCATGGTTACTTTAAGCATTCCTTCGTTTCTCTGTGTGTCATCATTCTATATTCAGGCAGTGCCTGAATGTCTGTGTAGCATGTTCTTTCGTGTTCTGGTCACTGCGTGTTCTGTGTCAATGTGACATTTCAAAGCATATCTCTATCTTACGGCCTTCTAATGCGTGCCTGCAATACACCGTCGTACCATATATTCCTCCATTCATTGTCATTCACGCCACTGTTGGCTTCACAAAATCCTCTTTCCGTGCCTGTGTGCAAGACTCTCCTTGCAAAAAGCACATCTCCCATCTCCCCATGTGTCGCTGCCTCCCACCTTTGCTGTCTCTGCAGCACACAAGCCATGCTGATTAGGCTTCCTTCGCTCTCCACTCAGACAAGGTTCTTGTTATCTGTCTGCCAAGCAAATGTTTACACATACTTGTACTCAGTGTAATTCAAAACAATCATTGCACACTGTGGTGCTTCTCTGTCTCATTCAGTGGAATGGCTTTATAATGCCAGCTAAATGCTTTCTAACGTTTACACGTTTTATCTCGCAAATCCAAGCGCTACCTACATAATGCAAACATATTCTAAGTGCAAACCCTACATGCATACATGTGTACATGACAGTCTCTACATGTTTAACTACAAATATAACAATGTCTCATTCTAAATGGCTCTACATGGTATTTCAAATATGACAGTGTGTCATTCTAAAAGCAAATTGCTAATGCATACAAAGTGGCAGACTAATATGTGGAAAGTGTCTACTTCAGCAATGTATAATGGATAGCGAAACAGAATGCAATAGATAACTGGATTCCTATAGGGGTAATACTGGATAATAGTTCTCTAACAATAGGTAATGATGGGTAATGGTGTGTAACAAAGATAACAATTCAGGCATCCTCATTTTATCAGCTTCTACAAACTCTCCTCTTATCATTATATAATCATTCCTAACTATATGTCATAACATAATATAGCAATGTGGTATGTTAAAACCAAGCAAAGGGAAAAAGCATATTATTTCATGCAAAAAACCCTAGACAATGCAAGCATTTCACCCTATCAGTGGCAAGCTAAATTCAAATGCATATTTGCAAATGTGTCGGAATTCAGAATAGTATAGCAAAAAGTCAAAGGTCAAAAGTCAAAGGTCAAAAGTATCTACAAGCCAAAAGTGTGAAAGTGTGTCTACAAGCAGAAAACGAAAATGCAATGCATAGAATCAATGCATATGTACTGTGGATGCAGGTGTTTCCATTTTTCAATGTGTCAAGCACAAAATAACCACTTTCACAGGTGTCAAAGCTCAGTAGTCAAACAGGCCAAGTCATTTCATTACAGATCAGTGCATACATATCAGTGTATACATCCAGTGTATTGGTCATATCGGCCAATTCAGTTATATTCCAGTCCAAGTTATTTCCAGGTCACTCATGAGGTATGTGTGCCCCCACATATGCGCACAATTCCAGGTCAGTACAAATCCAGTTCTAATGCAACGGTTTCAGCCAAGGAATGTCAACTAAGATGCAGTGTCAACGGAGCATATCAGTGTTCACAAATGTGTCACAGCGAGCATATCAGTGTGTTCAGCAAAGGTTTTCAATGTTCAGGTAGCAGAAAAGTGTTCAAGCCAGTTCAGGTTGGCCTGCTGAATAAATGGCAGCAAGCTAATGAGATTTTGTACAGAGCTCCAAAAAGACAGGAGCAAACATCAAGTGTCGGTACCATATGTGGCCTAAGGGGTAATACTGGATAATAGTTCTCTAACAATAGGTAATTATGGGTAATGGTGTGTAACAAAGAGTAATGATTCTCTACTGATAACAATCCAGGCATCCTCATTTTATCAGATTCTACAGTGTTATGCAAAGTAGGGCTTGGTCTGACGTTCACAAAAGGGGTCAGAGCTGTATACACTTCCCACCAATCATCAGTCATGGAAAATTCAGAATACTCTAGATGGTTCTCTCTCGGGTGAGGCACGAGACATGGCTGCCCCCTCTCGGGAATACTGTTCGCTCTTTCACTGGAACCCCTCGCTCAGACACTCAGAACGGTCTGCCAGATAGAGGGTCTGCGGGTAGATGGAAAAGAATACAAACTAGCCCTTTACACCGACGACATTTTACTCCATGTCTAGAATCCTATGTCCTCAATACCCCAGGCTATCCTATTGATCGAAGCTTAAGGGTCACTGTCAGGGTTTAAAATCAACAGGTACAAATCCATACTCTTCCCACTCCACGAGCCCACCCCGAATCCTCCAGGAAACTCTCTCAGCTGGGTCTGGTGATGGGAGGTCCGACACTACGCTATCTAGGGATCAATCTTACAAGGAAGCTGGACGATATGTATAATGCAAACTTCCCTCACGTTCATCATGGTTTTCCCACTCCCCCAATGTTGGGTAAGATGTGTGTGTTTGGAAGGGAGTTAGTTCCTGGTTTCCTGAACAAAACATTGTGCCATCACTACAAAGACCAGAATTCCTTGAGACTGTAATTAAAAAAGCAATTGGCAACAGCTGAAAAGAAACACAGCCTCCCTGAAGAGAGTTGTAGACTCGAAAGTACTTGGAGGCGCAGAACTACTGTGCATTTGAACTGGCAGTTGGGATTTTACCCTGGTATATTTTTTTAACATTTTGTGGCAGTTGGGATTTAACCCTGGTATATTTTGTGAACATTTTTTGGGATCCAACCCTGTTACCACTTACATTTGGGATTTAATCCTGTTATTTTTTAACATTGCTGGGATCAAACCCTGTAATTAGTAGTTTAAGGATTTAAAAAACTGGGAACTAGAGTGTGCGCCTGACCTTTTCTTTAAACACACCTTGATGAACCCTGGCTTAATGGTCTACAAGCACTCTTAATGGCCTACAAGCACCGGTGCAGGTGTTTCTTCCAGGGGCAGTGCCTTTTGCCCCGCCTGAAAGTTTTTTCAGCGATCCAAACAAGTTCGCCATATTTATGAACCAATGTCGCCTTCATTTCTTATGCAGACCAGAATCCTTTCCTAATGATCAAGCCAAAGTTGCATCCGTACTCTCATATCTAGGAGGCAACGCGGCGCTCTGGTCATTACCATTGGTAACTTGAGATGATCCCTTAGTTCAGAACTTTGGGGATTTTCAGCACGAGATGGAGAAATTGTTTGCCCGACATACTCAAGGACAAGCGCTGGACAACGAATTGTTGTCACTCAGACAGGGGAATCAAGATCTGTTAACCTACATAGCAACCTTCAATCATCTCATAGCCCAAACCAACTGGCTAGAAGAAAAGAGAACTATGCTATTTTATTGAGGGTTACGTTGAGAACTTAAGGATGTGTTGGCTCAAGTTGTGAACCCACCTGAGGGGTGTGCGGACTACACAGACCTGATAGTGCAACTTTGTCATAGGTTGCAGAATAGGAACATGGATTGAGCTAGAACAGAAGGAAGGTCAGTTTATATGCAACCCCGCGAGAACCAGACCAAACCACACGAACAGTCAGAACCAATGGAAATCAGTGGATTGTGGAGCCCTCTTACCAAAGCGGAAAGAGAGAAAAGATGACAGCAACAGCACTGCTTATATTGTGGTAAAGCAGGTCACTTCCTCTGTGAATGCCGATAAAACCACCCAAGAAAATCGTTGGAGCAACTGACAAAAATGACAAAGAAGCTGAAGTACTGGAATCGGGAAACTCCAATGCCTGGCAAGTGTAGGGGTCCACTTCTAGAGCGAGAAAAAGAAATCCATGCAGACCTCACATCTAGTCCTTCCGGTACCTTTGGTGAATCACAAGCAACCATCAAAGATACATGCCTTGGAGGCATACATTGACAGTGGAGCTGTGGGTAACTACATTGACCAAGATCTGGCTATCCGAATAGGACTTCCTCTCCAACAAAAGCTAAAATCAGAAAACGTCACAGCAGTGGATGGTTCTCAGCTATCATCCGGCCCGGTGACACAATACACTGAGAAAGTTAAGCTTCTGTTGCAGTCCGGGCATCAAGAGGACATTACCTTTGATCTCATTGGTGCTCCTCAGTTCCAGATGATATTGGGAATGCCTTGGCTGGAGACCCATAATCCTAGGATCGACTGGCAAAAACGAGTTCTGACCTTTCCTCAAGACTGTGCCGACACCTGTTACAGCAAAGACGTTGTCAACCTGAAACCAAAGAAAGGAATCGATGCTGGGCCTCACTGGCTTTTTACCATTTGAATACCAGGATTCCCAGGATGTCTTCCAAAAGGAGCACGCCAATGCTTTACCTCCGCACAGACCCTATGATTGCCAAATTGACCTCATGCCCGGAGCTCAAATTCCCTGCAGCCTGATTTACGCTCTAACAGAACAGGAAAACCAACGTCTTAGAACTTACCTGGATCAGTATCTGGCAAATGGCTTTTATCCGCCCTTCCAAGTCCTCTGCTTCATTGCCCCTCTTCATCGGGCCTAAAAAGGAGGGGGACTTAAGAACCTGTATTGACTAGAGAGCAATCAATCAGATCACAGTAAAAAACGGATACGCCGTACCACTTATACCAGAGCTCCTGGATCAGGTGAAACACGCTCAGATTTACACTAAGCTGGATTTACGAGGGGCCTACCATCTTGTAAGAGTCAAAAAAGGAGACGATTGGAAGACGGCCTTTCACACGAAGTATGGCCTCTTCGAATACCAGGTCATGCCTTTTGGGTTATGTAACGCCCCTGTGGCGTTGCAATTCTTTATGAATGACGTGCTCCGTGAATTATTAGATGTTTGCACACTTGTCTACATAGATGACATTCTCATCTACTCAAGTTCCAAGGAAGAACACGTCGGTCATGTCCGGGCAGTCTTAGACAAGCTTCCACAACACCAGTTGTTTGCCAAGCAGGAAAAATGTTTCTTCCATGTGACCGAAGTCGAATTTCTCGGTTTCATGCTCACACCACAGGGCGTACATATGGACACACGAAAAGTGGACGCAATCCTCCAATGGCCCCCACCAACACCCACGAAAGGAGTACAAAGTGTGCTTGGATTTGACAATTTCTATTGTCGATTTATACCTGGGTTTTCACAAATTGTACACCCCATTACCTCCCTGCTGAAGAAGAAGAAGTTCCATTGGTCCCCAGAAGCTGAGGAAGCCTTCCAGAAACTGAAACTAGCATTTACCAAAGCACCAGTTCTTAGACACCCTCGACCAGACCTGCCATACGTGGTTGAAACAGATGCTTCAAATGTGGCAATGGTATTGTCCCAATGAGACTGGGAAACAGAACAGTTACATCCCGTTGCATTTTGGTCCTGCAAATTTTCTGCCCCTGAATTGAACTATGCAATCACAGATAAGGAATTACTGGCGATTAAGGCAGCATTCAAGGCCTGGAGACACTATGTTCTTGGGGTAAGGCACACGGTCACCGTCATCACGGACCATCGTAACTTACAATACTTAAAGACTGCTAGAGCACAATCCTCACGTCAACTTCATTGGGCTCTCTTTTTCACAGAATACGACTTCATTATCACCTATAGACCGTGGAAAGGCAGACGCACTATCACGCATGAATGAAGAAAAATAAGCTTTTACAACAGCTGATCTCATGGCCATTATTCCAGAAGAACAAATCCAAACCAAGATCGCCACCACCACGTGTCTAGATGACTTAAAAACCAGTTTGCAGTCCCAGATGACTCAGTCAACTCACCAGGAATGGCTTTTAAAGGGAAACCAGTACACCATCGAAAACAATCTACCATATTTTCAAGGATGTTTCTATATCCAGGACAAGGAACTAGAAAACCAGATCATCACGAACTATCATGATTCATTAGTGGAAGGACATCCAGGACTAGCCAAAACGCAGGCTAAAATAAAGCAAAACTACTGGTGGCCAACTTGGAGAAAGACTATTGCTCAGTTTATTGCAACCTGCAGTGTTTGTGCACAACATAAGTCTCCTAAGCAAAACCCTGCTGGTTTACTACGTACCTTGATGGTACCGCCAGAACCTTGGCATACTCTGTCAATGGACTTTATCACAGATCTTCCTCCCTGCAATGGCTATAACACCATCTTAGTCATTGTAGATTTATTCTTCAAAATGGCCCATTTCATCCCTCTGAAAGGACTCCCAACTGCATCGACTCTCGCTACTGTGTTTTTAGAACAAATCGTCCGGTTACATGGATTCCCATCACTATTAATATCAGTTCGTGGAACTCAATTTGTATCCGCCTTTTGGAGAAGGTGTTGTACAATCGCCAAGATTGACCTCTGGTTGTCCACGAGCCATCACCCTCAAACTGATGGGCAAACCGAGCGAACTAATGATACGTTGGAGCAGTATTTAAGGTGTATGCTGCAGCACTCCGAGGACTCCTGGAAAGACATACTCCGGGTAGCCGAATATGCATACAACAACTCTGTCCACACGAGTACTGAGCAAACTCCATTCTATACTGGAAGTGCATGGAAGACATCCGTGGACATCAGTGTTTGATCCACTCAATACCCTGGAGATGCCAGCAATAAAAACCCTGCATAAAACCATAACTCAGGTTCTTGCGGAAGCAATAGAACATTTGACTAAGGCCACGGAAAGACCAAAACTGATTGCTGATCAGCACCGAAAAGAAGCTCCCGTTTACCAGGTTGGGGATAGAGTCTGGTTAGCGTCCAGGTACATACCATTGAAATGACCAAGGGCCTTCTGCCCAATACTTGGGCCTCTATACTATCAAAGCAATAATCAATCCTGCCGCCATGAAATTGGAGTTACCATCTCACATGAAGATTCACCCAGTATTTCATGTCTCTCTTCTCAAACCAATGAAACCTAATACGCAAATTAGTCCTCCACCAGAAACCCGAATTACTAGATGGGGAACCGGAATATGAAGTTAAATCCATCCTGGACTCCAAGGTGGTTCGGTCCAAATTGTATTACCTTATAGACTGGAAAGGTTACGGACCCCAGGACCGAACATAGGAACCCAGTGAACACGTCCATGCTCCCCGTTTAATCAGGCAGTTCCATTGTAATAATCCCACCAACCCAGGACTGGGAGGAGGACAACCCTTGATAGGGGCCTTGAGGGGAAGTGCTGTCATGGTCATTGGGCCAAGACCACAGACGGGGCCCGGGTGGACACAGTCCTGTCGCCTTTGGTGCCAGGCTCAAAAATAACAGTCTACAAGAACATTTATTCAGGACAAAATGCTTTTATTACAAGCATAGCACCTCATTCCGGGTGCAATGTGCATTTAACGTGGGAACTTCCATTACTTAAAGCAGCCCTAGGTGTAATCTGGGTGGGGCTGCTATTACTGGGTTGCCTTGCACGTGCTGACTCGCTAGGAATGACAGGGTGTGGCAGGCAAGCCTGGCCTAGTGGGCTTGCCCACAATCACAGCTATATAAGCTGCTCCAATCCACGAGGCAGACGCTTCGCGTTATTCTGTACATCCATGCAGCGTAACGCTCACCGCCGCCTGGGATTAAAACTTACCTTGGAAATTCTGCTTCCTGCTTCTACACTTACCTTCTGGGGAATCTGCTCTCACCTGTGCGTGTCTTCTTCACATCTTCTGGAGCGCCGTCACCTTCATCTTGGCACCGCAGCTTACCTTCAACCTTCTGGAGCACAGAGCTCTTCATCCGGGGACCGCAGCTCATCTTCACGGCTTCGAGGACGTTGAAACCACCTTCTTGGCACCGCAGCATTACGCGCTTCGTCCGTGTCTGCAAGTACAAGCAAAAGACAAGGTTAGACATTAAAAAGACATTAAGTTTAAGGTCACGCTCCACCGCATCTCACGCTTTACCTTAAACCATCACTCACCTGTTGTTGGACATTGCGGTTCCATCTATCTTCCTCAGGGCTGCGTTCCACACCTCCACAGTTACCGTTGAGCTGTTGGGAAGAAAACAGAAGAGAAAATGTAATTCAGGAATTAATAACAAATCGAGAGCAAGAGCAAGAATACAAGACAGAAAGCAAAAAGGGGAAAACAGAAAGAGGAAAAGACAAGAAACATTGAGAAACACTTACTACCAACCAAGAGAAGAATAGTCACAGCCGGACTGGACTATTACTCAGCAGGGATCAGTGAAGGAACTAGATCCCATCGACAAGCGCCTGCACCAGATATAGCAGGACGGAGAGCTCACCATCAATAATTAACAGGTGAGCTTTATGGGCCAGTACATGCCCACAGAAATCGCACCTTGCGTAGAAGGATTTGAGAGGTACCATAGTCACCGATCAGCACACTCACGTTTTCTCATATCTGCGCAGGAGCAGTGTCACCAATTGTTGCAGCTCACAGCCAGTCCGCAGGGGGAGAGAGCCAATGGGGGTGATCCAATTCCTGGGAGGGCTGCAACCGTGCCCCAAAGCTTCCGCAGAGACCAGGTGAGCATAACACTTGCTGAATGAAAATGTTTATCGATCTGTAATACCACACAGATTTGCAGAATGATGTCAATGTTAAAGTGTGGTCCGTTGTCGGACCAAATGACTCTCGGCAGACCAAACCTAGGAAAATATTCCTTTAACAAAGCTTTGGCCATTGACAGAGCAGTATTGTCTTTCAGGGGCAAGGCTTCAACCCATTTGCTAAAGGCACACATCACAACCAATACATATCTGTAATTTTGGCAACGTTACATCTCGATGAAGTCAAAATGAATTACTTCAAATGGCATGGAGGGAGGACAAAAACTACCCTTTTGTGTTACCGTACCCTTCCCAATGTTGTGTTGCAGACATACACAATTATGAACTAAATGTTCGGCAATTTACGGGATATTGTTATTATACCAAATGTGGTCTATATGCTGGCATATCTTTTTCGCACATATGTGTGCTGGACCATGAGCCATAGTGACTACAGCAGTGACATAAGCATTGGTCAGCATCCACCTTTGCCTTTCGTTGTCCACCCAACACCCCTCTACGTACAATAATGCCAGACCATTTCCCCATTGTTTGATCTCCTCTGCTGTAGCTTCAGCCTGAATTTCCTTCACACTATTGACCCCTTCTTCCATTGAAGTAGTGTCAGTGACCTATTTAGCGGCATCCAGTCATACATTCCTGAGTGTGAATCAGTGGCAGTCTGTTTGGCAATTCTGCCGGCAAAAGCGTTTCCTTTTCCTACATCGTCCATCACTTTCTGGTATGCGGCGCATTTCATTATCACTAACTGTGTAGGAAACGCTAGTGCTGACAATAATTGTACTATCAGTGATTTCAAG